>NC_081413.1:547963544-548277294 GCF_030272615.1 Cryptomeria japonica | reverse complement strand
TGTACAACTTTACTCTTATCAGTCTACTTTTCCTTTTCTTTCTTGTCCTTCTCCTCTCCCAGTGTATCCCTTTTCTCATCCTCTTTTGCACTGGTGGCTTCGCCACTTGGTGCAGTATCTGTCACTGCCGGTGGATTATTATCCACAATATTATTTGTATCCTATACATTATCTATATTACCTTGCTCAGACTGTACAAATGTTGTCTTTGCCGGTTTAGCCTGTACACTCTTAATATCTACCGGTTCATTCAAAATTTGATTTGAACTTCCCAAAATTCCTTTTCCTTTGGATTTGTCCAGAATGGTGGGAGCGGTTGCCTTAGAAAATTCTTCTTGGGAAGTAAGGAAATCAAGATTCTTTTGGAAAAATTTAGCCCATCCTTCTTTGGTCTCATTTATTATTTCATTGACTCTACCCATCATTAAGCTTATTTGTTAGGGTTTGCTGCTAAAGATTGTTCTATTTGCAACTTCTATACATATTTTCATTTCCTCATTATTTATAGAACCACAAATGCCTAAAAGTTCAACTTCTTTAATCACTTTGTCCGTCTTGATTGCATCTAATCTCCTTGGATCCAACTTATTATACAAAGATAAAGAAATATCCCTCAAAATCTCTACCAAAGCCTTCTTATATATGTCTAAATATAACAAAATTGCTTCTTCCATTTCATTATGCTCATTGTCATATAAATGCTCATAAAAATTTGACACATTCTTCAAAATTCTATCTTTAGTTACCTCATCTATTAATTCTACACAAGTCATATTATTGGATTCAATTTCTTCATCACTCTTTTTCTTCTTCTTGCTGGGGGTTGTAGGAGCGGATGGAGCAGACTTCCTCTTTTGAGTAGGTTTCCTTGCCAGAGGTGTGGATGCTGATGTCACCTTTCTTAATAGCTTCCTCCTTGGTTCCATATTCTTCTCTTCTATTGGAGGCTTGTCAACTTTCTTCCTATGTACCCTTCTGAATGCAAGAGGTTGATTATCCTCTATATTAGATTCAGGAGATATGAAGGTTACTGGCCTCTTTATCTTTGGAGCACTTTTCACTTGAGTCTTTGCCGGTTGATCTACTGGTTTAGATCCAAAACCTAGTCCTGTATCTATCATGTGAATTACATTATTAACGAAAGAAGACATTTTGTCTATTTTCTTTTCCTTCCTTTTCTTATTGAAACCAATTTTAACTTCAAGAGCCTTCTCCTTAGCATGAGTACGAAAGTGTTCAGCCTTATCATCCAAAGGAGCATCAATCAAGATTTTAGCACATAGTTCCAAAATGCTGTCATCAACTTCAGAGCCCAATTCAGTGACCCATATTGTTCTAGGTTCCACTGCTTCCATGAGAGTCTCATCTATTTTTACCATGAAGCAGATTTCAGTGGAGTATTTCTCCACAATGTGTTTGGAGATTCTCTCCCTCAGTCTCATGTTCTCTTGGAAAGATTTAAATAAGCCCCATAACTTCTTCTCACCCTGTTGCTGCCAAGACCAGTGATTGCATCTTTAATATGCATACCTACTGGTATGTCATGAGCCCATCGTTTCTTTCCCAAACTCGGTAGCTCATTCATGAAATACAACATCAAGCAGATAATAAGGTTTCCAAACCACAATGTTCCTTTAGGATTTATCATTAATTCACTTCTTAACCATTCACACAAATCATACTTTCCATAATTCTTTATCATTTGATATGCAACATGGATACAGGAACTGGCAACAAAGTTCAATCGACTTGATTGTGTTACCTTGTAGTCGATGATCATGATGGAAAATTTTACATTTGTATCTTTAATGGTGCTTATCCTCATTGACCTTCTATCATGGGTTGTGCCAGTGAGATTTTCTACCTCAGTGTTAGAGATCTTCTTCCCTGGTTCCTGCCCGACTTTTGGTAAGCTGGTGACTGCCTGAATTGCTTCTTTGGTGATCACGTGAGGCCGGTCTAGCCAGATGAATTCATTATGGACCCTTCTTATAATATATCTAATTATTTCATCCTTGAATTCTGGTATATACAAGATTCCGGTTAACCCTAGGTCTTCAATGATTTAATATTCCGGCTTGATTGTTCTGGAGCTGCCCAATATCACAGATTGATACACTCCATTGATTTCCTCGATGCCTAAATCCTCCAAAGTGTAGTGAATATAAGCCCTAACATCTTCCACATATACTACGCCATCGGGAACCCTTGAAAATGCGACAGTAGAGTCTTCCTTCATTGCTATTTGAGGAACTTCTTTGAAAACTGGTCTAAGCCTATCCTTAACCTCAACTATAGTGGGATTCACCATGAAAGTAGGAGTAGAGGATCATCCGGATGCCATTTCAAAGAAATACTTGGATAACAATTACCGGTTGAAAGATCTTGATTACTTCTTAGATAACTGCTGGAAATCTTTTAGAATTCTTTTACTTGCTTTTGATCGCCTATGATTCGCCTTTTCTTCGCTCTGGTTTTCTCGAGTGCTGGGTGAGTGAAAATGAGTCCATTTTCCTTTTTTTTTTATCAGTGAGTAAACCCTAATTCTTCACTATCACAAATGCTTAGCGATGTGCCCTACCGGATGTTGGTTTCATAGTTTTATGTCGGATAAACCTCCATCAATGATCAATACCACTCTCCAGATCTCTTCCAGGAAATATGCAAGATTTTCAATGAATTTGCCAACCCCTAAGGCGTCTGCCTCAGTTACCAATTGAATTTCCTACCGGTACAGGAATGC
This sequence comes from Cryptomeria japonica, assembly GCF_030272615.1. Taxonomy (NCBI): domain Eukaryota; kingdom Viridiplantae; phylum Streptophyta; class Pinopsida; order Cupressales; family Cupressaceae; genus Cryptomeria; species Cryptomeria japonica. Next base: position 548,274,551 of record NC_081413.1, on the reverse strand, counting down.
TCTGTTTTACCAATGGAGTTACTGGTGTAGTTACCGGTGTAGTTGTATCTCCACTTGGTTCTTCAGACTTTCTAACCCGTCTCTTGGTGTGATCTTGTTGTAATTCATCTACCTTCTGCTTTCCTTTCTCATTTTCTCTGTCATTGCTAACCGGTTTAGTCTTGCTTCTACAGTACTTAGCAATATGACCTATTTTGTTGCATGCATAACTTGTAACATTGATCTTTTGAATTGCTTTGCCATATCTAGTGTCATTCCTTGATCTGCATTGGTTAGCCAAATGTCCAAACTTTCCACATGCATGACACTTAACAATTATTCTGCAATATTTTGACTTATGACCATATTTCTTGCAATTTGTGCATTGACTGAGAACTGAATTGTAGTTTTGATTTTCTCCATTTCTACATTGTTTAGCCATATGACCAAATTTATTACAAACAAAGCATCTACCATTGAATTTATAAGCATTAGATTGCCTTACCAATTTCCTCTGGTCTGATGAGTTTTGCATACCAGTTGACTGATCTTTATTTGCAGTACCAGAGCTTTCACCTTGTTCAAATCCAAGTCCTCTAGAATCTTCATTCTGCCTTTGTCTTTTCAATAAATCATCCAACTGAATCCTGAATTTTTCTTTATACTCACTTGCAGTAGTTAGATCATTTCTTAGAGTTATTATTTGTCTCTCCATCTTTTGTTCATTATTCTGAGAGTGTACCAAATCAGTTCTCAACATATCATTCTCATGAGCCAATCTGCCACATTCTTCAAATTTGTTCTTTAGAGATACAACAAGAGTTTCTTCCTTCTTCTTTCTATCCTCAATATCTTTTGACATCCTCATAGCTAGGTCTTGCATTTCATTCTTCATGAGCATGTTTTATTGACTCAACTTCTGACATTGTTCCTTAAGTGCATTTTTCTCTTCATCATCCTGGTTTTGCAGAAGTTCCTTCCTCCTAGCTTGAGCTGATGATAACCTTTCTTGTAGAACAAGAATGAATTCATTAGCAGAATTCAATTCATCTTGTAGTTTTAAGTTCTTCAACCCTTCAACATCATAATCCTCAAATGCCATCTCAAGTTGCTTCTCTATAGCCATGTTCAATGATTTCGGTTTTAGGATCTTCCTCAAGCTATTAAACTTCCTCCGAGGCACCAGGCTCTGGTACCAATTGTTGGAATAGAAGGAATCCGAGAACACTTAGAGGGGGGGGTGAATCAGTGTTCTGCCGGTACCATAAGATTTTACCTTATTATAACATAGACATTTAAACCGATAAATGAAGAAACATATAACATGGAGTAAATAAACCAACCACATGAATGAACACCATAACACAGTGAATTTTATATGTGAAAAACCTCAAAGAGGAAAAACCATGGTGGGGTTTGTGACCCACATTATCAATTCACTGTCCATATGAAAGATATTACATAGCATGGGGGCCTACACATGTAGGAAGGCACACTGTCTAGAGCACACTGCTCAACACAAAAGAGTCTCACTGACTACAAGCTTGTGTTGAGATAAAACAATAATGGTGAACTCACAAAATTCATCTGCAATGGCAAAAAGAGTTCCGGTTATAGCTATGTTCTGTACTGGTTCATAAACCCCGAACCCTTTTACCAATATCTCCTTTACTCTAAGAATACTTTATAAACCATCTACTGACCATTGCATGATATTACTTTCACATACAAATGATCTACATACATATCCTTCGCATCACTTTTCTTCTCCACATTCGTTATTCACATTGTCCTATATTAAAATGACCTAATAAACTAACTTATATACCCTTTACAAGCAATATGGTTATGTCGGCTTACAACACGTTACAAAAGATATTCGATGTTGGCTCTATACAATAATTACAAAATGATTTTACAAATAAAATCTTTTGGATCCTAAACTAATGTCGGCTTCACTGAAGTGTTGGATGCCGGTGTCGGTGATGACCCCGATTACTCCAATGCCGGTATTTGCCGGTATTTGCCGGTGTATGTCTTCTACAAAATCTTGTTGCCATCAATGACAACATATGAATCCAATGAGTGTCAATTGCCAACACAAAGAAGGAGAGGTATTCCAAAACATACTTATGCTTACTACACCTAGGACAAGGGTGCTTGAAGCATTACGAAGGGACTAGGGGTGGTCCAGCTGACCATATTTGGTCTGTGTTGGTTTCTTAGTTTAGTTGTTTTTTTAGACATCATATTCACTATTGTTTAGCTATCATTCAAAAAGTTATGTGTTCTAGGTTTGAGTTATGCTCCTCTTTCTCCTTTCTTGAGGTGATGAATGTTAAACCAACAGATTTTTTTATGTGGATAGATGTTTTGAAGGAGTATTTGGAAGGCTTTGTTCCTTAGAACTAACCATGCCTCCTCTTCCAGATGGATCTATTCTTGGTTAGGGTTTCAGTGGAGGTGATGGTAATGATATGTTGGGTATTGGCATTGTTGATGGTAATGATGCATCAATTCTTGGTTATAGATTTGACGATGACAAGTGTCAGGTTGGTGGCTAGGGTGCTTCATGGGCACATTGTTAGTGGTTTGATCACTTTATATGGAGCCTTAAGAATAATTTGTCATTCCCTACATACTTATGCATACATAGCTAGTTCGAGGACTCTTGCTTGCCCTTCTTTGTATAAAAAAGATGACTTAAGCCCTACTCAAGCCTCCATAGTTGTGTTTTGTGGATAGGATGTGATAAGAAAATGAGGAATTTTATCTTTGAAAGGGTTTGATGTATATATTTTTTAACTTTTGGCCTTCTAACCCTAATAATATAACTAGATTCAAGAATATTAGAAGCCTCTCATTACTAGTAAGATTGAGCTATATCATTATGCTAGGTGCTTCTTCATAGAGTTTGACTCTTTAGAGATGTGGGATTTAGTGCTTGTTAACAGGTTATGGAAGTGGGGAGAGCACTCCCTCTTGATCAAGTCTTGGTATTTCTCTTTCAACCCCCTCTTCAAACCTCTCAATAGAAGTCGTTAGGAATAGTTTGTCCTTAATTTACACAATTTATATAATTTACAACTTGAGTTGATTAATTTATATAAAATTAAGCATCTTTTAATGTGTTGTGATATATTTATTAAATTAAATGATCATTAATTATATGCAGTAAAAAATATGTTAAATTAGAACATAATTTAGCAATTGATAAATGATACTTAAATTGTTTGAGGTAAATCAAATATCTTGAAACTAGAAATATTATTGGTAAAGTTTAGAAAATAACATTTAGTTAATAAAATTCTTATCATGTTAGTCAATTCCATTAAGAGAATTTTATAACTTTAGTTTTAATGCATTCATAATCTAGATTAATTGATACAGATTACACAAGTTAATGGAATTGATTAGGTTCTTTATACCTAATAAAATACAATCTTTTAAAAAATTGACTGTCTTAGTAGATAATTTTCATGTTTTCTCTTTCCAAGTTATTATTTCAAAATAACTACATTATATTGATTATAAATTACTATTGAATGCTAGTTGCTTCCATGAGATGTTGGCTAAAATTTATTAGTTATCATAGAAATGTTTATTGTAATATTCAATTTACAAGAAAATGTGGTCCTACAAAATTAAATTGTGACCAATTGAATCATCATATGAAAACAACAACTATATTGTGATAATATTAACCTCAATACAATTTTTTAAAATTTTAATATAAATAGACTAGTTGTACTATATGAGCTAACACAAAAACTAGGTCACATCATATTAATCTCACTTGTTATAATGAACCATAAAAAATATCAAATTTTTTATTAATCACTAATAAATTTTAAATTATACTGAAACCATCTTACTCCATTAGTAGTCAATTCCTCCAAAATATCATATCATTTTTTTCATAATAATAAATCAATCAAAATAAAATCTCCATTTTGACCAGAAATTAAGGACTGTGGGAAAACCCCAATATAACTTTCTGAAAAATCTGAAAATAAGCTATGGTTAGTCTTTGAAGTTTTTAGGTTATGATGCCCACCAGGAGCACCTCCAAATTTAGCACAGATGGCCAGAATTTCTGAGTTTGCAGAATGAAACTACACCTACAGCAGCAGAATATTAATAAGAATAATGATTATAGCAGTAGTGTTGAGAACATGTGGACAAAATTTACATTGAAAAATTGCATGCATGGCTCTATATATTCAGGCACTGTATTCATGGAACACAAAACATTTTCAGTTAGTTTATTTAGGAAGCATGTGTTTGGGACTGTATATAGGAGTTTGTAATTTTTCTTGTCTGTAAATTTATTTACAAAAAAGCAATGGTTGCAGTAGTTGTAAGTGTTGAAATCATGTCTTTAATTAGATCATCAGAACTGTATTGAGTTTGTCTGTGAAATGTAAATAGAATTCTGGTGGTCTAATTACGACATGGTTTCACTATCTACAAAAAAGGAAGTGAATTATCAGTAAAATAGAATTTCAACAACAGATTCATTTTCTTTCATTTTTAGTAGTTTTTATCAATAGTATTCTTTTTCAAATAGTTTTTTAAATTTTTGAAATATTTTGTTAGGGATTTTTAAAAAATAAGAGTTTTCAACCTTTAGATGCTAGAAGAGTTCTTAATGAAAATCTTCTTCAGTTTCACATATCTCATTGATTTCATATCTTTATGGTCCCAATCCTCAAAAGTGGTATGCTTGGTTCTATATTGTATTTGAGTATAGTATTTGCAGATTTGAATAATACTCTGTACTTTTTCTCTACTTCCAATAAGATATAATAATCTATATTTGGCTCAGTTAAAATTAGCGATTCCTAGGGAAAAATCTGGACAGGACAAAGAGGAAGACCTCTTCCAATTTGCAAGATTCAATGGAATCCTGCCCCTGAAAGCTGCAGACGAAGAACCTCAAGTCAAACAAGGTTGCAGGGGTGGAACAAGGAGGGGCCGTCGGGGTTTTGGTCATGGCCGTGGCCGCCCTATGATCAGAGGCCATGGGAGAGTGAGAATTGAACCGTCTCAATCTGAACCCTCCAATGCACGCTAGGTTCTTTAATTTAGTTTTGTGAAAAATCATTTTTGAAGCTTAATTCAAGACTCTGCCTATAGTTTATTTTGGCTTCATATTTATGTTTAAAATCTCTGTTATCTGGGCAGTGGAGATTCTGCCATCTAAACTCTGTTTAGCTTTATTATCTAGACTGCATAATTTTGTTAGGTTTTAAAAAAAAAGGATAAATCATGGTGCTTATGACTTTCTGCCTGCTTGGAAGCCATTTTTGTTGGAAATGCTAAGATTGGTTTTTGCTATACCACTGAGCTATGTCAATGCTGTAACTAATTCAAAATAATATGAATCTCGACTCTGCCTTTACGATAAAAAATAAATTAAACTTTCATAAATTCTGCTATGACTTCGTTTTAGTAGCTTTAAACTTTGAAGATAATTTTGAATGCTTGTGGAGGTTTCATAAGGTTTAATGTTTATAAGAAAAAATTTATGTTCAATCCGAGCCTAGAATTTTTTTGAGGGCTTTGGAGTTGGTTTCCCTTTCTGTGCATACTCAGGGATTTAGTTTCATATCGTCTGACTTTAGGCCCTCTGAGATTTTTGGAAATCTAAGATTTTATGCTGTAATCTTCCATACGAATCAATATATTAATCTGACAACCCCTTTATCAATCAAAAAAATAATCTATATTTAGATTCTTGTTTATCATAATTAGTAAAATAAGATATAATAAATATAATATTGTATATCATCATATTTATTTCTAAGCCTGACTTATTGATGATGTAACCTTCAAAATTAAGCATGCCTTACATTCTGGTGGCTTTCGATTTACCTGCTAATATTAACTATTGAATGTAGTACACCACAGCAAAGGTATTTTGTATTTTTGACTGCAACAAGTAAAAGTATGAGAAAACTTTTTTAGTAAACTTATTAAGAAGAAGATTATAAATACATATAAAGAAATTCAAAAGCAGCCTTTGTTGTTAACTGATGTGAATCAGTCAGTTTGTATGTGTTGTTTTTTATTTGTTAAATAATTTTCATTAATATGTTTTTTAGTTTTAAGAATTTTTTTTAAAAAAAAAAAAATTTAATTTATTCAATTTTTATTATATGATGATTTATTTCAATATAGAGGTTTTATTTTAACCTTCAGTACAAAAGACAATATTTTTTTAGAGGTTGCAGTTCATCTCTAATGGCATCACTGCTATTTCTCTAAATAAATTGACAAAATCTCATTTGCACGCTTCAAATGGATAACTATTAGCTCAAATATTTAAATACTATTTGACTTTCCACTATCATCCCCTGGATCATAGAACAGACTCAAAGCGACGGGTTGCATGACACATGTATTTTTTTGATAAGATGAGAGTTGTTGCGAGATTCCAAATAGTAAATTTTATGGTACTTCTCAAGATCATCTCTAATTGAATCAGCAAATTTTTGTGCAAATAATTTCGTTTGAGATGATGTTGAGAAGTTCTAAAAGATAAAATCTGTCATTTAGAATCCTTCAGCAATTTTCATCAGTCAAAAAAATACAAATGTATGTTGCAGATGTGATAGAGCTGAGGAATGTACAAAGAGTTCACTGTTCACATTGCTTTCTGAAGAAGTTAATTTATTCTATTCTAAGTAAAATGTTGTTGAGGCACAACATTTGTGAGTGGCATATTGGAGCAGCATATAGCAAGATATAGGATATGGTGTGATTATATTTAGATTTATCAAAATGTATGGTGATCATTTATGAAAGATAGATTAATGAGGTTTATTTGAGCCCGACCAACAGAGACGGTTCAAGAATTGTGTGTTGTCCCTCAATATTTCTCTTCAATCTTTGATCAGAAATTTCTTTGAAGGATACCTATTTATTTAGACTTAATAGATTAATGAGTTTATTTCAAATATATATAATAATTGTGATGTAGTAAATTATTTATACAATTATTATGTATTTTTGGTATGATTATTAATTTATTTATTAGATGTTATTTTTTTTGTACTGTTAATGATCGTACATATTTTAAAAATTCATCAACATTTGAAAGTCCAAAATTATTTCTTCACTCAATAATTTGAAAAATATCATTTATTTACTTTTCTATTAACTGGGTTTTGAAACAACTATGCACAAGTAAAATTATTATTTAAATGTATTGCATTTACTTAGTGAAAGTATTATATACTTATAAGGTGGTCAAATAATAAATTAATATCATAATTAATTAAGGGCACAATAAATCTTGAACTAATCTTTAAATGAGTCCTGAATACATTGCATGAGTAACCTTATTTATGTTTTGAATGACATTAAAGTATTAAATGATTAATTTTTATTTTTGCATATACTTCATGATATTAAATTATTACATATGGGTGAGATGGTAAATTAATAAATTAATAGGGTAATTGTATGTTTGGAAGTGTGGTACCTCAAGAGAGACACAAACCACTCAAACACACCAATGAAACAATATGTTAGAGGTTAGAATCATAAAACAAGCAAATGAAACAAAACCCTAAGCATGTCTCATTGTCCTCTATCTCCAAGAATCCCTTTTAGATTCAAGGTGGCTCTCAGCTTGGAAGAGAACTTGATCTTGGGATGACTACTCAAAGAACAAGAGATAGTGTGGTGATCTAAGATCTAAATGAATGCAACTAAGATCCTAGTGAATGCCATTGATATGGAACTATGATAGTGATATGGTGCAAGATGGTGAGATTGATATGAAGCTAAACTAACATGAAAATGATATTAAGATGATATTAGGCTGGCATGGAAATGAAACTAACATGATGTGAGATTAACATGATATGTCTAAGCTATGATGCAACTAAAATGATTTCAAAGAGAGGCTTAAATGCTAAATGCTATGTGAGTATAATGTGGATGCATAAAACTTGGATCTTGATTATGAAGAAAGTGAGTCCTATTTATAGACAAAATAGGGAAATGGATGGTTAAGATTGAGTAATCTTAACAAGGGTCAAGATTGAAAGTTATTCAATCCCTGTGAGGTTTTCAATCCAATCCTAGGTTGACAAATGTCACCCTGAGGAGGCTTGAGAGGAGATGCAAGAGGCATTAAATGCCCGAGCAGACATGGTGGTGACCTTAGGAGGTAAGGTTATGGTTGAGCTAATGGATAACCAATGGATTAAGCTTTTGCCCAAAAGGTAAACTCTTGTGCAAAGTTTAATGGGATAACCATGGCCAAAGCAATGACTGTTTGATGAGACCCCTAGGTTAAATGAGAGTTGAGTTAGAGGGAAAGTCTCTAACCATGGGGTAAGGTTGAGTTAACCATTAATGGTTTGGGAGACTTAGGAGACAAATTTGTAAGAGCCTTACAAATTTGGGGAACTCAACAATTTAATTTGTTGAAGAGATAAAGTCTTTAATGCATTTAGAAGACTTTCTTCCAAATTTGAAGAAGTGACTTCCCCAAATTCAGGGGCATGACATGATTAGAAGACTTAACGCTAGTTAAGTGAGATTAGAGAGATTCTAGAAGGATGCTTAGGATGCAAGTGGAAAATGCAGGAAGATGCAAGTTGGGGGGGTTTATAAATAATTTTGATTTATTTATATATACAAGGATGATTTTAATTAAATGATGATGAAAAGAGAATTTAATCAAATAAATAGAATTTATTTAATTAATGGATAGAAAGGGGAATTAATCAAATATTTGATTTTGATTAATGGTTGATATAGAAGAAAATGGATATATTAATTAAACCTTAGTTTAAGTAATAGGCAAATAAGAAATAATTAAACAAATAAAATTCATTTAATTAGACACACAAGTTTTTGGCGTCTACAGTAATTAATTCATCATAGAATAAATGTGAGTTTTAAGTACATTGTGTGAGAAGATGTTAAAGTGATCTATGACAATTATTTGATTCAAATATATCCCTTATAGAATCCATTGGTTTTTATTAGAAAAGCAGAGTTAACCAGGACGTTGACCCTTAATATAGTCTAAGAATATCAACAACATCTACTAGAGCAAGGGTGCAAACCCTTAATACAACAACCCACAACCAGTGACAGAATAACTAACTGTGAGAGCAAGCCCCCAAACAACAAGGTTGGACAAATGGATAGAATCCATTGTTTAGAAAATGTAGACAAATAGAAAATCTATACAAATATGTAGTTTTAGATATGGTAGTACTAGAAGTTGATATTTCTCAATTTATTACTATGATATCTTTTAAATTTTTTGGAAAAAATATAGAAAAATCTTCTCACCTAACACAAGCAATTAAATAATAAATTTTTTTTCTACCCAAAAACTTTGCATAACTGAAAAGGCTACAATGGTAACAAAGTTTTACTAGTGATTGTGGTTGTCAAGTTACAATCTCAAGCATCAAAGAAAAATATTCATTTAGACATCACAAATTCATTTCCAAAAAAAACTCCAAAAAAGACAAAGACTAAACTCTTAACTCATATATATTAGTTTGCTATTTTGTTTGTTGGAATTCACTCAAATATATTAGTAATTTTAAGACTTAATTGAGTGCTTATATTTTCAAAAATGAAAAGTACTCTTGAAATATACCACTAAAATTGAATTAATTGGTTTTTGTGTTGGCTTTCACCCCATCTTCAAATTTTTCATGGATTGGTAGGAGATACCACTATAAATTGTAGTAGTTAAGGTCTTATAATCTACCAAGTATAATTGATTTGATGCATTTTATAGTATACATGGATATTAAATACGATTTTCTCTCCAGCAATCTATGTAAGTATAATATTCAAGTTTTCAAAGTGCCATATAAACATTGTTTCATATACTTAATTTTAAATGTATTTGGCACCACACTTTACATTTGTGAGTGAGACATTCAATATAGCTAAAGCAAGAGATGGAAACTAGGAGATTACATATCATTCCAAAGTAATGCGTACCACTATCATATTTTAAATATTTTAGAATTGTTGTGTTAAAAAGAAAAGTGGATTATAGACCAAAGTTTCGAGCTTAAGGAATTTCCTATAAATTGTATTTATATCTTATTAACAACAATAACAAAAGGTTAAAAACAAAAGTAGATTACAGACCAAAGTTTTGAACTTAAGGAATTTCTTATAAATTGTATTTATATCTTAGTAACAACAATAACAAAAAGATCAACAATTGAAATATAGTTTTGTATCTATTTAAAACCATCAATATGAATTATAGATAATTACTCATTATTTAATGGTACACATAATATTGTATAAAGCATTCATAATCTTTGATATACATACATTATATTCTTATGTCATTTGTACATTCTCTCTCATTAAATTCTATTATCCTTTTCTTACTTCTTACTTATTTCTACAATATCTTTCTATATATACATATATGTTCACTTTGGGATGTGTCCCTTAAAAAAAAGATCTTTTCCTAAGAGATCTAATTGGACTTGTGCTCTGCATCCTCTTTGTAGTGGTTTATGATAAGTTCTACCATCGTTCTCTACCTCTATTATGTGTTTTGTTGCTTACCCTACTTGTAGACACCAAAAATTGTCCAATGTTTGCATAGCGATATTTTACAAATTTTTGTCTAAACCGATTAAATAATTTGATATTATTTTATTAAAACCTTCATTGCCTAATCTTCCTATCTATTTATTTCTCTAGGATTAAATGATTATCTTTAATTATTTAATCCCTTAATTCGAATCCTCATAATTAAATAAAATTTTAATTTGTTTACTATCCACAAATGTGGGTGAATTAGATAATTATTTATTTATTTATTTTCAACACCACATAGCTCACTAAATTTCAAATCTTTCCCTCCACTTATCACTCTTAGATTTCTATTCCCCTACCCACTTAACTCTTCCATATTTCTAATCTAACTCCTCTCTCTATCACTCCACTTACCTGTTATGCTTTCCTATTTCCTATTTCTTTCTCCACTTAACTTACCCTCTCCTTCGATCTCGGCCATTCATCACCCAAAATCAAAATTGATCCTAGCCATCCATTCGATCAATGATCATCTATATAAATTCAAATAAATTCTCATTCAAAAACCAACCATATATTCGATAGTAATTTTGAATTATCACATCATTGAGCTTTCAAAATTTGCATTTTGTGCACACTTAATAAATTCAAGAGCCACTTTAAGAAGAGCAATGGAGATTCAGAGGATTAAAAGATCATAGGATTTAGTTAATTTGATTCAAAGATCATTATATGGTTATTCTTATTTGTTTTGTAATGAGCCAAGTGAATTTTGTTGTGATAATTTTTGGGGCTCAATTCAAAATAAATAGTATGGTACAGATGTTGCATTGAGTAGTAAGGGAATGCATAAGAGAATAAAATATATAGGGTCTCTACTCAAAAGTTCAATAGAAGAAGATGCATGTGCAACAAAATTGTGACATCATATGTTGATTAATTGTGATATTTTCAGCTCCATTGTTTCTCATTGAATGATTTGACATGATGCTAGATTTAAGTATATGATACTAATTTTGATTTTCTTGTCATCACTTTATGAGATGTTATGATTCTAATTGGGTGATAAACCTACACTTGTATTATACTTATGATTAAATAACCATTAGGAGGAACTAGTATTGTTTAATGAACATATTCAATGGATATGTGCATAATCATATACATGTACGTCTCTTGTAACTGTAGGAATTGAGGGTCATTCTTATCAAAAGAGTAATGTGGTTTACTAGTTGGGATTGATTTCATGCACGATATAGGTCACTAGAGATGTTAAATGGCTTGTAAGTATATGCACCTGGGTTATTATTTTCCAATATGGTTTATGTTTGCCTCACATGTGATACAATAAGCCAACATAAAGTAATTTGGAGGTGGGTAACTCCTTTGATGTATACTTCTTTCACTACCTTAATCCACATATGGGTTGGCCAGTTTGAGCCTAAGCATAGGTCCTTGAAAGAATTTGTTAGGAGGACTATGGGTGGCTGATCTTTATACCAACAAGCTAGGACTTTGTCTCTATTTCACTTAAGTAGGTGGCAATCAACGAGTAGATTGTTTGGGGGATTTGATCCTAGAAAGGGTTGCATACCCACTATTATTACTTCATAACAAATGGTTTTATATTAAAAATTTGAACTACAGCATTTCCGTGCTTGATGTAGGTAAGGCCATCTGTGATGAGCCCCTGAGTAATAGGCATGACCCCTAGGTCTTGTTCTTTTGAGATTTGCTTGAACTAACCATACCTTCCTATTAATATAAACTCCTTGTTTGTCTTTGCATATTCAGTAGTTTACAACTATTATATAGTTTATTATGATGATCATATATCTAATAATCCTCTAACCTTGTATTTAACATCTAAACACGTAGACATCTTACAGGTGCAGTTATGGGAAGAAAGACATATACATCACGATGGAATGTCAGAGAAACTTGGGTAAGAAGGAGGTGCGTTGTGTTGTAAACTAAAAGAAGCATCAATTTATTGTTTTAACATTTAATCTTGGTTGAAAGGTCTGTCTTTTAATTATTACTATTTCTTGTAGATTAAAAATGCATTATGTTGTGATTAAAAACAAAAATATTTTAGTTTTGTTGTGTCTCTTAAGTTTGTACATTTTAGGCAATGCATTTCCTTTGAAATATTATGTTAATTGTGTAATGTTATTTGTGTTATGTTCACTTAGGTAAAAGTGGGTTTGACAGTTTGGGCTTTGGAAAAAGGGAAAAATAGCTAGGCGTCACATTTGGAATCTTCTATTTTCAAATTGTTGGAAACATGTAAGGTGTTATAGGTATATGTATGACAATTATGATAGATGTTATAGTTTATACTGAGTCACTGTGAGTACATTTATGACAGATGATTGATATATCAATTGTTCTAGTTTGGTGAGATGCCTTATGATGACTATAAGAGAAGCTATGCGTGGCTATTTTGAGTTACATGCACGATTCCAAGAAGGTGGGTCATATGTATTTTTACCATGATATTTTGGAACCATATTTTGACTCATGATAAAATTCTATAGTGGTATTTTGAACCTCCATAAGTTTACTTATTGAGGGCTTAAGATGGGGACATAATGGGAAATCATTTTTGTAGACTAATATTGTTAGATTGAAGGTTGAAGAGGATAAGGACGAAAGGATTGCATGTTATCTCTATTTAATGAAGATAATACAATCACAAGCCTCTCTTCTTGGTGGTTTTTCTTCCCCAAAGGGTTTCTCCATGTAAATCATGTGTTGTGAGATGTTCTTCTTGTACTATCGATCTATACTTCCTTATTGCTACTATCTTAAGATGAAGTAATATTTATTTAATTGATGTTTTATGTTATCTAAGATGGGTTTATTAGCCATGTTAAAGTGGTAGTTTTTGGCACAATAAAGAAGATGAATTTATCTCCATTGTTTCTATATTAAGACTATAACTTATTTTTAGATTTCATAGAATCAAAGACTTTCATTAGTTATAGTTTTAGTATTGAATCTCATCAACAATTTCCCAATATTGGGCATTAGAGCTTCAAGGATTTCTATATTTTGCATGTGCATGTGCTAGAGTTGCATGTACTTGCATGAACTTGCATGTTGGATGTATGTTCTTACATGTGGAGGATTTATGGTGTTTTGGTTATGTGTATTCCTCCATTTTGATTTCTTATCTTGACAAGCTTGTCAGAATCTGTTAGAAGGTATTATAAATTGTTGGTGGCTTGTGGATTGAAACTGAAATAAAAACCTGAAAAAAGTTGGGTGATGTAGGATTACTTGTGGACCTAGATGCTCCTACATCATATAGCTAGGACAAGAAAAATGATGGTGATTGTTTAGGGTCTTTCTAATATGTTTAAGGCCATGATTCAATCTTCCAACCTCTAGGGGCATTCTTATACAAATATTGGAAGATGTGTGTACTCCTAGCTTACGTGCATTTATGAATAAATGAAATAGAAAATAATGGAAATGTAAGCATAAAAGTTACTGTGATAGTGTGTATAAAAAAATATTTGGGAGATGTCAAATACAAAGATTCCACAAAAATAATAGAATGAAAAATAGTAGAAGAAAATGAAGATTGCCTCATAATGACAAAGTAGGATGCTTACAAGACCAAATAAGTGAATATTTTTTAACTCAAAGCTACAATCTCTCAAAACCCTAAAAACAAGCTTAACTCCTAAGACTATGGAATATTAACTTAATAAAATGGGCTAGGAATTATGATAAATAAACTTGGTAGCTATATACCATATTAGAAGCAAGGATAACTCCATTTTTATGTAATGGCAGTAGGATACAAAACAATAAACAATTAAATAAATAATCTATGTTTATTATTATGTGTTAGTATGATGAGAGGTCATACTTTTACAATTTGGTGCCTCAATCCTCTATGGGCTACAAAGTTTTTTCTCAAAACCAAAACACAAAGTACAAGGACTAAGCATTGCATTCATATACTTAAGTTGGCTTCTATGCATAGAAGATGAAACACCATGATATTATAACATGAAGAGTGAAGTCTAATTTAGTAATCCATTAGCATATAAATTCACTTTATGTATTGTATTAAAAATATACCTTGCAAAGGCTTCAAAAATATCTAGCAACCATCTATATTGGTCAACTAATCAGATGCAACACTCAAATTAGAAAGTGTGATTAGGTAAACAACTAGTCATTCCCAAAAGAATACCTAACACTCATGGAGATACTCACGCTTTTGACACTCCATGCAATAAAAACTCCCCTTTAATGGAATATAGATATACATCAACAAATGAAACCGAAAATCAAACTTACAACTTTATAAAACATTCCCTATGATTTTTAATGAACAAAGAAACACCCTATATTTATCATAGCTCCTTAGGGCCAACCCATCAACCAAACTTGAAATAGAATCCATTTTTTCATATATAGCTCTTTCACTTCATTTATCCTCTCTAATATTAATGGCATTGGAATATGGCATAGCATGTCAATTTAACATCAAGATCCTTCACACAACAAATGTACACTTGCAAGTAGAAAGAACCATGATTTAAGTAAAAGTCATCACTCTTGGATTGATTTATTGTACTAGGAATAATGGATACCATGTTCTCATAATCACAATAGGACCAAAATAGGATTACACAAAATGAAGGTTGCTTCACATTGTGCACAAGCTACACTAACCCACTGTATGCCCTTAATTGAGTAGTATATGTAACAACTCCATTTGTAAATAATATCTAAAAGAGAAAAAGGAAGGAAAGTATTTGCTTCATGGATCATTTTTTAAACATAGTGTGTGGATATAATAGTGCTTGAAATGCATACACATGCCCTCAAAAGTACCAAATGGAATTTGACTAGATGTTGTCATAACATGCGAAGTACATTAGAAGTATTAATTTCTCCATCATTAGCAAGAGAAATAAAAAGACATTAGGTAATGTCAATTAGGGCATGCAAAAAAAAGTTCCTATATAGCCTCAACTAATACCATAAAATAAACCAATTGGATGACAAGAGCTTGGAGAATTCAGATATGTCAAGAAAGATTCTATATCCCTCAACATAGTTACAAGATCCATCACATCACTCTTACAAGTAGAAACCCTAGACAATGGCACATGCGTTTTCTTTGAATATTACTAAAGCATGAGGTTAATTTCTTTGAAATGTGTGAGATAAATGGCAAATGATAAATACATTTTAATTTGGCAATAAGCACATAGTAATTAACTAAAGAAACTCATTAAAAACACTATCAGGGACTTTTTATGTGCTAGCAATAGGAGTGCGTCATGCATCCTAGATGATACATAAACCTCATCTAACAATCTTAGTTTGGAGAGGCAAGCTTGGTGTTCCTACCACATGCAATATATGTGCCACAAGATATCAAATGACTTCTAACCAAAAAATAGAAAGCTAGCACAGATAAAATTAAGCCCATCATTATCAATGGTCATACTTAGAGGACCATAATTCACTTCCAGGTTCACACAAAAAGAAGTTAAGCATACACAATTTACTAAACACCCACATATGAGAAATATGGGGCCCATAAATGATATTTCATGTGTTGGAAACTTGAGTTGTGTTGTCATAGATGTCAAACTTGTCTTTTGTTGCCATTAATGTCAAACTTGTCTTTTGTTGTCATTAATGTCAAACTTCTCTAGTGTTCTCATTAATGTCACAATGTGTGTTAATGAAGTAGAAGTGAAGAGGAAGTTGGAATTATCCAATTGTGTAGATGTATTATATATTATTGGAGTTGAGGAAAAATCAACTCTACAGCTCCCAAAGATCACCTGCATGCAAACCTGTCACAGAAGGAGAGAAGCAAAAAAGCTATGGAGGCTAGAATTAAGAGATCCAGAAAAGAGGAGTCATATTGATTGTGGAGTTCAAGAATGCAATTCAATAATTACAGTTATTATGAAAATACAAGGAGATAATCCTTATAAGAGGATACTTGAAACCCTAAAGGAGAAAACCCTAAAGAATTATAAGATTCCTAAGTTTAGCTTAAGAATAGAGTATAATAGACTAATAATTAAATAAATAATTATTAGCTAATAAAAGATTATTCTAACACCCCCCCTCAAGATGAACTTAGGGAGTAGCTAAAAAACAACTAAGGACTAAAAAAGTATGTAAAAAATGCAAGAAAACAACAATGGGTCCCGACAACTAAGCCTGATGAGGTACCCAAGTACAATAGAATCTTTGTAAAGTGGAGAAAAAGGAGAAAACCTTGTGGGAACAAAACTCCTCTCCAAGAAGAGATGAAAGATCAAGTGAAGGACTAAGAAGTCTCCAAACAAGAGTATTCCAGAAGATAGGAATAAAAAGAAAGGAATGAAGAACACCACTGAAGCATGAAATAATTGTAAACACTATTGAAGAGTAACTGCTGATCTGAAGAACCTCCATTGAAATAGAATATGACCAAGAAGAGAAGACTATAATCTGCATGAGTGCCCTCAAATGATACTACTCGAATCAGATGACAAATAAAGGCAAACAACTGAACTCAAAGATACAGATGTCATGAAACACCAAAGCCTGAAGAGTTGATCAATCAAACCAAGGAAGCATTAGAACAACAGGACAAACCTCCCCATAATGCTAAAAAGGGAGAGGGACAGATACACTGAAAAGAACGGCCAACAAGAACTGCATGACGAAGAACCAGGAACATCGAAGGTGTAGAGAAAGTACATAGTGTCGTTGAAGGAACACTCACTTGACACACATAATGAGGCAAATTTCATGGAAGGAACACTCACGTGACAAAGGTAGATGGCAAACAAAGACAAACATCAACCCCCCATGGCACTTTATAAGTAGTGCATGTACAATAAGGCACAAGATGTGCAAGATCCCAAGTATACAATGCATGATGGCACTTTATCTTAGTGCATTTGCATAAATAAAATGCTACAATGATTAGAAGAGACAAAAGACTAGAAACATAAAGAACATCCAAAGACGAGACATCCTACTCAAAAAAAGAGATCCTAGGACCTGAAACATCCAAGATATTCACCAGAGTGTTGAAAAGTAGAAAACTAAATAAAATATATCTGAAGCAGAATCTGGAAAGAAAAATTATATGAATGGAAAGAATAGAGAACAAGCTTTCCAATGATATAAAATTTTCTAAAAACAGAGTTCGGATGCTCAAGTTATGTCTCTCGGAGTGCTAAAAAGAACCTCTGGCTTTGATAGGAAAAAATGCCCTAAAAAATGTAAAATAAAAAGTTCAAACCTTTAGATCTGGATAGAGCTCAGAAGGAGCTTTCCGATGATATAAGATTTGTCGAAAAACGTCTCCGTATGACCAAGTTACGACCAAAAGAAAAAAAAACCCTCTTTTATTTTATTTTTTTGACAAAAATTTTTTGACGCATTTGCAGGTACAACCATACGGATTTTCATGCCTCGAAAAATGTGCCAATAAAAAATCATGGCCCTGATTCCCTTGTCACCGAAATAGGTCAAATTATATATCAAAATATGGAAACAACCTTCCGAATCAATCTTTGAGGTCCTTTTGGCTCCAAAATGTACCAAAAAATCAGCTACCCCTAGAAATGAAAAAAAAAAAACAACTTCAGAAACCCTTGAATACACAGATCTAAAGAACAAGGTCCAAAATCTCTCATGAAGAGAGCATGGGCATGCAGATCTGGAGTTCTGATACCATATTGGAGTTGAGGAAAAATCAACTCTACAACTTCCAAATATCACCTGCATGCAAACCTGTCACAGAGGGAGAGAAGCAAAAAAGCTATGGAGGCCAGAATTCAGAGATCTAGAAAAGAGGAGTCATATTGATTGTGGAACAAGAATGCAATTCAATAATTATAGTTGTTATAAAAATACAAAGAGAGAATCCTTATAAGAGGATACTCGAAACCCTAAAGGAGAAAACCCTAAACAATTATAAGATTCCTAAGTTTAGCTTAAGCATAGAGTATAATAGACTAATAATTAAATAAATAATTATTAGCTAATAAAAGATTACTCTAACATATACATTGAAAATGAGTGTCCAGATGTTGTTATGTTGTTTGGTGGTGATGTTGAAAGTATGAGGTATTTTTGGAAGGTACAATAGTAGTGGAAGTTGCAGTATGTAGGAAAGAGTGTTTAAAGTCTTTATGGAAGAATGTTATGAATTCCCTCTATTTTTTATGATTATGGCTTGTAGTTCTAGACATAATGTCTATGTTCTGTGGATGTTGCACTATCATGCTGTTAGGTCCTTAGTTGCTCAAATGGTGAAATTGGTTGTTACAATTTGCTAAGAGTGAGGTTGTATGTCAGGATTAGTCCAAGGAATTCTTTGCATTGCTCCAGTATGTTGTTTGATGTGTTGCAAGTTGGAGGACATGTTCATATAGTTCATGCAATATTTCATTTTATATCTCAAGTGTTGTTTTGATCATCAAGTGAAGTTATGTTGGTCAATTGTTTGGCATGTCCAGTTGTGTTGGTCTTTGGCCGACTCAATTAGTTTATCTTATTTGGATCATACTCTTTTGGTCTGGTTACGCATTGGAGATTGAGTTAAAAATTTGATATGGGTCTTAATGTAGTGTGTGTAGATCCGCATTAAGTAATTTTCCTTGACATACTATTTTTGGGTCGATTGTTTAATGAGCTTTACTGATTTTCTACACATTACATAGGGTGTCAACTTAGGAGGATGTGCTAGCATGTGTGGCTCATTGAAATCAACTTTAAAAGAAATGTTGTGATGTATTTAGGTCCCCTGTATCTCTTAGAGTTGACCATATTGTGCATAGTTTCTTGTGGTGGCCGACTTTATGTAATTCATGTGTATTTTGTCTATGACTGACCTAGTTGAGGGTTTCATTAAATAACCTAATATAAATGGAAGAGTGAATAGGTGTGTGGATTCTTGTGAATTGGATGTGAATGATATAAAAGTGTATGCAAAGAAGTAGAAGTGCAAATTTTAGTTGGTGATGAGATTTGATGATCATATCTTAAGTGTGACAGTTTTGAGATAGCGAGTGAAGTGTGATATGTTTGCCATGATATTGTTCACTTGACATAGTGGATCAAGGACAATTTCATGATAAGGAGATCATGTTCATTTCAATTCATCATTTCCATGTACCTACCAAAAAAATTAGTGAGTCCTTTTGGAAGCCTTTGAAGTCTCTATATCTTGCCTTGGAGTAGCGTGCTTTAGTAATGCAAGTCCTTTGTATCTTGCCCTGAGATTATGCATCTTAGTAATGCAAATTCTTTGTATCTTGCCCTGAGGTTGTGTGCCTTAGTCCTGCAAGTCCAATCAAGTCCAATGAGCTACCATGGCCTTGAGCCTAAAACATTGCAATCAGTTATTCATATTGTGAGTGTGATTGTCACTGTGGTTTTCTCTTCTTAGGTTTTTCACGTAAATCTGGTGTTCTTGTATGTATCGATCTTTATTGTTTCATGTTTCATAATTGCAAAGATAATTTAATTATGATTTGAATTTTAAAGGATTATAAATAAGTTGTTTTAAGGTCAGGACTAATTCACCCCCCACCCCCACTTTAGTCTTGTGGTGTGTTCAATAATTGGTATTAGAGCAAGGTTATTGCTTGAGGAAGTCTAAGATGAGCAAGAGATCAATTTCAAGGCACCAAAGTTTGATGGCACAAATTATTCTGCTATGAAGTCATGGATGAAATATCATTTGAATTCTTTGTCACTTGGAATATGGGACATTATCAACTTTGGTTATACTACTTCGAATGGCAGTCCCACTACTTTGGATGAAATCAAGATTCATGAAAATAATTCCAAGAAAATCAATATAGTTGCCAGTAGTTTGAGTGACTTAGAGTTTTTGAAGTTCAATGGATGCAAAAGTGCAAAGAAAATTTGGGATAAGTGGAGCAACATTTATAAAGGAGATGAGAAGACCAAGCAAGTCAAGATGTAGAATTTGAAGCATAGTTTTGAGACACTAAGGATCTCTGAAGATGAGAATATTGAAGGTTACCTGCATTGAGTAAATGAGATCGTAAATGAAATCAGATGTATTGGTGGAGAATTGAAAGAAAATGAAGTTGTGAGTTGAAAGTAATGAGGACACTGTCTATATCTTACAAACCTACGTTGTATGTTATTGAAGAAAGTCATAACATGGATACATATACCTTGGCTCACTCTATACTATTGAGATTTTAGAGTTTGAGGAGTTTCACAAAGACAAGAAGGAAGTTGCATTCAAAGCCACCAAGAAGATTGAAGATGTACCTGAATCAAGCAACGATTTAGATTATATTGAAGTACAAACTTTGTGAGGAGACCAAAGAAAGGATCTGGAAAATACAAAGATAAGTTGCCCTTCAAATGTTTTAATTGTGAAAGAATTGGTCATTATATTGCCAGATGTACTTTCAGAGAAGATAAATATAAGAGATCAAATGATGATAACAAGAGAAAGGATAATTATGTTGGAATGTGAAGTCCAAATTGGACTCTTAGCTAGTAGTGGTTGAGTCATCATGGCTATCTTAGCTAGTAGTGGTTGCGTCATCATGGATACTGCTGCCCAAAAGATTATTGTTAGTCGAGATGTGTATTTTAATGAAAAATCAATGCAAATAGGTAAAGAACAACAAGGTATGGAATTTATTCCAGTAGACGTGGAAAAATGTGCTTGATGAAGAACAACCAGAAGAACAACAACCAATTGAGCAACATGGTGAATCATCACCTGTTTTAAGAAGATCCAATAGAGTAATCAAACCACCTATAAGGTATTCTCTTACTTGTAATTCTTCTTATGCATTACTTACTGATATTGGTGAACCTAGTTCATATCAGGAGGCTTGTGAAGCTGAATGTGCAAGCAAATGGAGAGTTGCTATGGAAGAGGAGATTGAAGCTTTGCATAAGAACAAAACATGGGAGCTTGTGCCATTGCCTAAGGGGAGAAAAACTATTGGGAACAAGTGGGTCTTCAAGTTGAAGAGGGATTCAAATGATAATCTGAAGAGATATAAAGATCTGTTGGCGGCCAAGGGGTATGCACATAAATCTTCTATTGATTTTGATGAAATTTTTTCACTTGTTGTACGTTTAAGTATTGTTAGAGTTGTTTTAGCTCTTGTTGCTAGTCTTGATTTGGAGCTAGAACAATTAGATGTAAAAACAACCTTCCTACATGGTGATCTCTCCGAGGAGATTTATATGCAACAGCCAGAAGGTTTTGAGGAAAGAGGCAAAGAGAATCTTGTTTGTAGGCTAAGAAAATTATTGTATAGTTTGAAACAGGCGCCAAGGTGTTGGTACAAGTGGTTTGATTCCTTCATGTTGAGTTTGGGTTTTAGTAGATGTGAGGCTGATCATTGTACCTATTTTTAAAGGTATGATGATGGTAGTTTTATTATTCTACTACTGTATGCTGATGATATGTTGGTAGCAGATCCCAACATGTATAAAATTATCAATTTGAAAACTCAACTTGCTAGGGAGTTTGAGATGAAGATGGTAATGACTCAAATGAAGAATCATTGAAAGATCAATGATTGTGAAGATTGCACTGCATGCAAAAGTGGAACCTAAAGCTTGGATAATTGATTATAAATTTTTGTTCCATATAAATAAGATAAGACACCATTATGAATATTTATACATAAACAAACAATTAGTAATATATAACTTTATTTCTTATGAAAATTACATAAAAAATTGCATGAATGTGTTTTAAATCATACTATGATCCATTATTAAAAAATAAAAACAATCATAAAAAGTAAAAATATCTAATTTTAAAAAAACTGCAAATATTTTTTTTAATTTTTTTATGGATGTCATCTAATTTTTGGTATGCAATACAAAGCATGAACTTAGCATTAAGAATCATTCAACTTCACCAATAGATCAATGGCCCATTGACTTTACAAAACTTTTTACCAAAAATGCTTTTATAAAATATCAAAAATATCATATTTTTAATTAATCAATAATACATTTTAATTAATACTGAAACCCTTACTCTATTAGTACTCAATTCATCCAAAATACAATATCAATTTTTTCATAATTATAAATCAATCAAAATAAAATCTTCATTTTGAACAAGAATTAAGGAATATGAAAAGACTGGAATATAACTTTCTAAAAATTTGTCAAAAAAAGCCATGGTTAATCTTTGAAATTTTTTGGGTTATAACGCCCACCAGGAGGAGCACCTCCAAATTTAGCACACATGGCGAGAACTTCTGCATTTGCAGAATGAAAGTACAACAACAGAATATGAATATTAAGAATAATAATTGAAAGCAGTATTGTTGAGGACATCTGGACTAAATTTCTATTGAAAAATTGCATGCATGGCTCTATATATTCGGGCTCTGTATTCATGGAACGCATATCATTCTCAGTTAGTTTATTTAGGAAACATGGAGTACTTTTTCTTGACTGTGAATTTATTTATAAAAGAGCAGTGGTTGCAGTAGTTGTAAGTGTTGAAATTATGTCTTTAATTAGATCATCGGATTTGTTCTGTAAATGCAACTCTGGTAGTCTAATTAAGACATGGTTTCACCATCTACATGAAAGGAGTGAATTATGCAGGTCTTTAATATACAACCGACTTCAATCATGAGAATAAAATTTGAACACCAGGTTTATTCTCTCATTCTCTTTCATTTGAGTCTCTTTTTTTTTTTCATTTCAGTAGTTTGTATCAATAGTATTCTTATTTAAATAGTTTCTCTAAATTATTTTTTAAATATTTTGTTGGGTATGTCCAAAAAAAAGTTTTCAAAAAAAAGTGATGTTATAAATTTTGTAGCAATAAGTAAGTTTAAAAAATTTGAAGCTTCAAAATTTTAAAAAGTTGGTTTCACTATTTTTCTATGAACAGCCAATACTAAAAAGATTACTGATTCTTTTTAATAATTTCAAGAAAATACTCCCAACTAAAATTATAGATGAATTCAGTCCTTAAATATGCCCTTCATGGAATTGGACAGGATCAGAAACTATTATTTATTATCCTTTCCTTCTCGACCTTAAAGGCCCCGCTCTCATGCTGCATAGGGCCTTTGCAGCAATGGCATTCAGGTATCTTAAATGGAAATTTGTGGCAGATGAACTTGAAAACCAAGATAAAGAGGATGAATTTAGAGATTTTGCCAGAATAATTGAATAAATGGCTTCCTCAAACCAAAATCCACCTGCAAGTTGGAGAAATGAAATTTTAAAATCTCAAGTTTCCTATGTTGTTTTGATAAACTTGATTTAGTTCTTATGCTGTATGTAGAAGCTAATGGGAAGTTGTTGGGATTAGTTTTTTTGTTCATCATCTCTAAGGACTATTTCGTATTTGATTTTTTGCTGAACTATCTAATTTTGAGTAAGATTGTTAAAAACTGTCAATCGCAGGATTGAATTCTGCTATTATTTTTGAAATCTTTTTTAATATCTGCATAATATGAAATCTTTGGCTATGCCTACCAAAAAAATAAATTATAGATGAATGTCATTTGACAGAAAAAATTTCTATGTTAATAAGAAAATTTTCCGTTTGATCCTAGAGACACCATTGAAGATCTGAAAAATAGTGGACTAGATTCTAATCTATCCTCTACAAAACAAAATTTATCTAACCCAATGTGCCTGCTCCACAAAAATAATTCCTAAAACAGATTCCATAAGAGCACTTCTTAAAATATTAAGATCATATATTTAAACTTTATAAACTATTTAATCTTCATAATTTACTAAATGCTTCAGGCAGTGTAGCATTAGATGTTGCAATCTGATTACAAAGTAATTATAGATATTCTTATCAGCTTATATATTCCATATCCTGACTCAACCACTAGATGATAGATGTTAGAAGAGTTCTTAATGAAAATCTACCTCTTCCATTTCACATTTCTCTTTCATGCTTCCAATCCTCAAACATAGCTGGGCAGTATGCTTGGTTCCATATTGTATTTGAGTATAGTATGTTACAGATTCAAATAATATTGTGAACTTTTACTCTCCAACATGTAATAATGTATATGTGTATCTTTGTTCATTACAAGGTTTTTCCGATTCATATCATCATGTTTATTTTAGCCTGACTTGTTGATGATGCAACCTTCAAAATTAAGTCTTATTTACATTCTGGTAAAAACTTTGGCTTCTGTGAAATTGTTAACAGATTATATTTTATTTTGTAGTACACCACAGCAAAGGCATTTTCTCTTTTTTAGCTGTCACAAGTTGAAGTATGAGAAAATTATTTTAGTGAATTTATAAAGAAAAGTAGTTGTTTTTGGTAACTGATGTGAATCAGTCAGTTTGCATGTCTTGTTCCTAATTTGATAAATAATTTTTATTATTATGTTTTTTTAATTTTAGAAGTTTTCTTATTTTTGATACATGTATTGTTGTTTTTTAGAGGATATTGTCTTTTTGTACTGTTTATGTAGATCAGAATAAAACTTCTTTATTGAGATGAATCATGTAATAGAAATTGAATAAATACTGTCTTCTTGTACTGTTTATTGCAGGACACAACATGTACACCTTCTCTTCTACCAACTCTTGTATCATTTGTGAAGACACCAATTCAAAAATGAGAGTTGTTGACGGACTCCAAGTGACAGGATTTTGTTCTTGAGATACTTTGCTTTGTGCTCTTCAATGACCTTCATGCTCATGTTGTATCTTGGCATGAGGACTCTATCTTTGAAGAACACAGCAAATTTTATGCAGATGACTCAATTTGAGACGACCTGAGAATATCTCAGAAACAAAATCCAACATTTGAAGTTCATCAGCAACTCTGTATCACAAAAAGTACTAATCAGACCAAGCAGGTCCTTAATGTACAAATAAAATCTTAAAGAGAGTTTTGTTATTAGGTTTGTTGTCCCATGACAATTACAACATTAATTACAATGAAGCTTTTGAGTTGTATTTAATTGAATTTCATTTTGAAATGGTTTGTAAGAAATTCTAGTTTAAATTGAATGATACAAGAGTTGGTGTTCATGTTTCCTTTCTAGAATAGAAATGAAAGGCAGAAGGCTTGATTGGTGGTAGCTGGTTGTTCTATAACTTTTAGATATTAAAAAGTTATTTTATTCTAATTTAAATAAAAATATTGGTAAAATTTTGTGGAGGCATAATAATTGTGATTGGTATAATAGGATTTTTTTTATGAAATATATTATTTATTTTATTTTCAAGAGATAGGAGTATTAATGTATATATTGGATGCAATTATGTTTTAAATGGCTTGTCAATAATCACACATAATTTAAAAAGTTCACAATTTTATAGTTTAAATTATTTTTTTCACTTGATAATTTTTACCAATTTTTTTTTACCTAATGATAAGATTCTTATTTTTATTCTTATGTATACTTGGTATGAGGTCCAATTATTCATGGAGTATCAGGAATGCTTATCTCCTTCAAAGAGGAATCCAGAAGTTTTCTGAACTGGAATGTGTATTGTATATACTTGATGCTGATTACTTGCTAGTATATTTCAGTTAAATATTTTTCATAAGACTTTTAAGTAGAAAGTAAATGATAAACACAGTACCTTTGAGAGCTTGACCATTGCATTTTCTTGGTTTTCAACAAATTAATCTGTATTTAATTCATTATTAGAATCCCTTTTTGTTGACTACTATTTGCTTTCTTTTCCTTGACATGAGTTTTATGAGTTCATTTTGTATGAGGATTTAATTAGGTTTGGTAGCATATGATTACATAATGATTTCATTGGTTACTGTATATTGGGTTCCTTACATGGATGGCCAGTGATGGAGTCTTCTGTTCCTCATTTCTGTCTTATTTCCTCAAGGAAAAAGTGCTTTAGTGTGGAGGGTTATCTTTCAAACCATCTATAGTACGTGGCTTACCATCATTCATGCTGCCATATCAGGGACACAAAAGAAAGATACATCAATGAGGAGAAAAGATTGAACATAGTAGTGTGAAGGAAATTGAAAACTGGGAAGAATGTAGAAGATGGAAGGTGATATCATAAGGTGGAAAATAACTAGATTTTGCGAAGAAATACAAGCATTTGCATGATACAAAATTGGAAGAGTTGTGCAATTTTATTCGTATTCATAGCATATGAGTACTGGAACAGTTATAGTAAATAAAATTAATATGTTTAAATTCTATAAACAATTCTAATTTTCATAATTTATTGAATGCTTCTAAACTAAATGAAAACAGGGTAGCATTAGATGTTGCTCTCTTCTCAGCTTATGCTAGAAAAGTTCTTAATTAAAATCTACCTCTTCCATTTCACATATCTTATTGATTTCATCTCTATCATGGTCCCAATCCTCAAACATGGCTTGACAATATGCTTGGTTCCATATTGTATTTGAGTATGGTATGTTACAGACTTGAATAATATTGTGTATTTTTATTCTAATTGTTCCATGATGTATACGTGGATCCTTGTTCATCACAGGGTTTTTCTCATCATGTTTACTTCTTTGCCTGACTTACTGATGAAATAGAAATTGAATAAATACTACTTCTTGTACTGTTTATTGTAGGACAGAACATGCACATGCCTTCTCTTGCATGAACTCTTGAATCATTGATGATAAGATGTCAATTGGGAGTTGAGAGTTGCTAATGGACTTCAAATGGCATATTTTATCTTTCAGATATTTCTGAAGATCGTCTCAAACAGATGCACAAAGAATGCTATGTCTTGACATGCCTCCAAGAGCATGAAGAAATTTTTTATACAAATGATTCAGTTCGAGACGATCTCAGAATATCTCAAGGATAAAATCTATCACTTGAAGTCTATCAGCAGCTCTATCTCACCAAAAAATATAAATCTATGGCACAGGTTGCGAAGGGGTTGAGGAAGATTATGTCTCTCCTAAATATATAGAGATAAAATTAATGTGTAGATTTATTATAAGATTTTATTTCTTAGCTAATTATTTGTTGTAAGATGATTTTTATTGTTTTCATTATTTTTTCAAATGTTTTTTGAAAAATATGAAATTGTTTGTGGATTGTTTGTTATAAGACAGTTTTTTTATTGGTCTCTCAATAATCATCACATTTTTTTTTTGATCAGTAAAGGCAGGGCCAAATTTATATTAATTATGCAAAAATACAGTGTTGACATGACTAGTAGATAATTATCAAAATTCTTGCTGGGAGCATCTGTGAGTCTTTTGAGAATTCAAGAAGGAGAGCAACCAGACAAGTAGACCATACTAAACATATAGTGTCCTTCCAAATCTAACATATAAAGCCTTAAGATTATTAAAAACTATAAAGAGTCTGAGTGGCAGATTCTCTATTGCCAAATTAATAGAGATTTTACTTGTTAAAGCCAAAATTACTTGCTCGAGAGTCTAAAACAGTTAAAAACATTTAAACAAATCTCAATAAAGAACCTAGCTCGCAGTTTCATTGGTGGCTTCAGATTGAGGAGTCGCATTTCTCACTCTCCCACGGCCTCTGCTCGGGGGGCGGCCACGACCACGTCTAGACCCACGACGACCCCTGCTAGAACCGCCCCTGCATGCCTGCTCCGCTTGAGGACTCTCATCTTCTTCTTTCATAGGTAGAAGGCCATTGATTCTAGTAAATTGAATTAGGTCATCCTCTCTGCCCTGGTCTTCTGAATTTCCCCCCCAAAACCGCCATTTAAGGTAACCAAGGCCTACTCCGGCAAACATCCTGTGTCTATCTAGATCCTTTCCTTTCAAATCCAGCAAAAAAGGGTAGTAGTTAATTAGCTCAGCATGAGCATTAAATATAATTTTGTTGCCTGGCCGAGGAGCCCCAGAATCATGGATAGCCTTATTTAGGATTTCTTGAAGCTCTTGGGTAACCTCTTCTGGGAATAGCTTCTTCGTGAGGCTCCAAACTGCTTTCTTTGCAAGTTTTAAATCCATCAAAGAAGCGACAAACTTGGAGGAAATGCTAGTGTTATCTCGGGGATACTCATCTCTGTTCAGACGCCCACTACCCAAAATCATCTTGACTGGCAATATAACAGGGAATTCCGAATAGAGGAGGAGGCGCTTCAGCCTCAGGTCTGTTATCTTCCTGAAAGAGACTTGGTGTGTTGAGGCCGAGAGGGAGATTGGAGTATCTGCACCAAAACAGGAGGTGGGCCTAGGATAGACACTCATTATGAACCCAAAAGGAGGCTCTGTCGACATGATTGGCAAATACAGGCTATCAGACAAGAAAGGAAATGAAAAAATAGAGCTTTGAGATTAACTAGCAAGAGATTGATAGGGGCACACTCTTTTACGCCAAATAATGAGAGGTAGAATTGCATTTAATTCGCCAACTAAGGTGGCGGAGGATGTTTGTCCTCGACATGCCAAATCTATCATTTGGGCAACGCAAACCTTAATTAGATTTGACAACTTTGCCAACTAGGTCTCGAAAAGTGATTAAGGGAAAGCTTAGCTCAAAACTGCGATTTGAGTGACATCACTAAATCTGGACCCACTCTACCCAAAAAAAGTTAAATTTGAATTTTAAATGGGAGGTAGCCGTTTCACTAGACTGCCAAAGATGAAATTTAATGTTTGCACTGCTAAGGGAAGCATTTTAACTAGCTTTCATGCCTCTCTGAGAATGTCTCTTGCATTTGACCTTGGTATCCTTTAGATGCTTTACCTGTCAATTAATATGATCTGCTAGGCCAATAGGAAGATTTCCTTGATCCCACCTGTAGATGTAGGTTCCTTGGGCAGCAATTTTTGAAAGAGCATCTGCCTCTGAGTTTGCTTCTCTATAGATGTGCTTTGCTTCATAATGTTCAATTCTATCCAAGCTTGCTATTATATTGTCTAATATTCTCTGCAATCTCCAATTTGGAGTTTTTTTCATCTTGATTTCATTTATTGCCATCTCTGAATCACCCTCCACTGAAATGTTTTTTAAACCATGCTTTATGCAATCTATCAATCCAAATTGCAATGCTTTAAATTCTGCTATATTATTTGTGTCCAGAGGAATTGACTTTGCCATTTTCCCTAGAATTGATCCTGTGTGATCTCTAATTACATATCCTATGCTTGAAGGGCCCGGATTGCCTCTAGAAGCACCATCAAAATTTAGTTTTAGCCAGCCAAGATTTGGAGGGGACCAGGTAGCGGCCTTCCTTATATTGTTTTTTTGCCCAAAGGAAGGAGGAATCCTAATGCTTTCATCCCATGAGGAGAAAGCTTTAGGCGGTTCCAAAAAGAAAGTTGTCTTGCAGTTGACTGTATCAACTATAACTGATTCAATTGAATTTAGGATTGTTTCTAACGTTCTGGATTTATCATCAAATAACCTCTGGTTCCTCTCCTTCCAAATTTCCCAGACTACAGTTGATGGAGATACTTCCATAATTATGCTCAAGGTGCTCTCCTTACTTGGAAGAGGCCATCTTTGAAAAAGGGATTTAATGTCATTTGGCAAAGTTGTGATCAACCCAAGTTTAACATAGAGCCATCGCCAACATTTGGACGCAAAGGGGCAGTTCAACAGGAGATGATCCATTGTCTCTACCTAAGCTTTACACATAATGCACCTAGAAGGTCCTTCATACCCCATTTTTGTGAACTTTTCTGCAGTTAAGATCTTCCTTTGATAGGCTAGCCATGCAAAAATTCGTGCCTTAGAAATGACCTTGGAGCTCCAAAACAACTTCTTCACAATATCCTGTTGATCCTAACCAATATTGCTAACTAGCACTCTGTAGCCATCTTTAGGATTGTACTGCCTTGTTTTAGAAGATGCCCACATTAAAGAATCTTTCCCTCTTCTCGGATTGATATTTCTTGCTTTTAGGAGCTCTGAAAGTTGATCTAATTCTTCCCCTGAGGTTGGTACTCCTTTCAATGATTTCCACCTCCAGCTTTGAGAATTAGGTGGGACATCCTCAATTAAATAATCTCTCACTCGGACACCCCAGTGATGCTTAAGCCAGTTCTCTGTTACAGGTATGTTAAGGGAGCTCGCAATAGATGGGTAGCCTCCCCAAGAATCCTCCCCCAAAAAACTTGATAATCCATCATGAATGTCCCATGTGATCTGTTCTAAAATCAAATTTCTGCAAGAGATAATAAAATTCCAAGTTCTTGATCCCTTGGGGAATATGCCCATTCTTAGAAGATTGAGAGGATCTTGATCTGGTAAATACTTGGTTGCCAGCATTCTGACCCATGTGATGTTGGGATTCTGTATGAACTTCCATACTAGTTTGGGCCCTAAAGCTTTATTTTGCAGTTTAAGATCCTTAATGCCTAAACCCCCTAGGATCTTAGGCTTTATTATTTTTTCCCATGCAATTAGGGCAATTTTATGTTTTTCCTCGGTATTTTGCCAAAAAATGTTTCTCATCTTCTTAATTAAAAAAGCAATCGCACTTGCTGAGAGGGATAGGATGAATAATAGATAAATGGGAAGAGCCGAGACCACTGTTTGAATCATCACTAGTCTGCCCGCCCAAGACAACCATTTTCCTTTCCAAGAATTTGAGGTTTGTTCCACTTTTAGCTTTAAAGGATCCCAAGATTTAGTATTCCTCACACCTTGATCAATTGGAATGCCCAAATGGATACAAGGGAGAGAACCTTCACTGCAATCCAGAATTCTAAGTATTTTAGACTGCAAGAGTTTAGAGGTAAAGAAGAAATAGACCTTCAACTTATCCTTCTTTCTTATTTGGCCTGAAGCTTTCCTATAGATTTCTAATATCTATTTTAGGTGGGTTGCTTCTTTGATTTTTGCTACCCCAAAAGGGGATTATCATCTGCAAACTGCTGGTGAGTAATTGCAAAGTTTCTAGTTACTTTGATTCCCTCTAAAAAATTATTCAGATGGCTTATTTTAATTGTCCTTCCCAATACCTCCCCCATTATTATATAGTGAAAAGGAGAGATAGGATCTCCTTGTTTGGTTCCCCTTGAAGAGGAGAAGAAACCTTCTGGCTTTCCATTTACCAGGATTGAAAATTTAGGAGTGGAGATGCATTCAAACACCCAGTCAATCCAATGTTTTGCAAAGCCAAAAGCTTGCATAACCTTGCAAGGGAAACACCAATCTACACTATCATAAGATTTTGATATATCTACTTTAATGATCATACCTGGTCTTTTTGTGCTTTTAAGAGTGTGGATTGCTTCTTGTGCTATTATTGCCCCATCAAGAATTGAGCAGCCTGATACAAACCCTGTCTATTCTTTTGATATAATAGATTCCACGAGGGGCTTCATTCTGTTCATCATGACTTTTGAAAGGATTTTGTAAATTGTATTGCATAGAGAAATGGGTCTGAAATCTCCCAGATTTAATGCATTCTCCTTCTTTGGGATGAGGGCAATACATGTGTTGTTTACTTCCTTAAGAATTCTCCCTGATCTTTTTGAGCATTCCAGAGCTTCTGTAAGATCCTGACCTAAAATATGCCAACACTTCTTGAAGAAATCTGCAGGAAAACCATCTAGGCCATGAGCTTTACCCAAGGGAAGTTGATTAAGGGCTTGAAAAACTTCATCCAACTTAATTCTCTCATTAAGATTTTGATTCTGCTCATCTATAATAATCTTGGGGATCACTTCCAGCATCTTGTTTTGCTTAGACAATTGGGATCCATCTAGGTTATTTAAAAGATTAAAGAAGAAAGTGGCGATTTCTTTCTTAATCTCATCAGGGTCCTCTGTGATTTGATTATCCTTAGACTCTAGTTTTGATATCCAATTCTTACCCCTTCTAATCTTTGTTACATTATGAAAAACTTGGTATTTTTGTCTCCCATTCTAAGCCAATTCTCTCTAGATTTCTGTTTCCAGAAGATTTCTTCTTTAGATAAAATATCCTCATATTCCAAGAGAAGCTTCTTTTCTTGATGAAAGGATTCCTGGTCCATTCCCTCCAAGATGATCTTATCATTTAGTGTTGCCATTCTTTCTTCTTCAATATTTTTGTTGAGAAGATATTTTTGAAATCCTGTGAGTTCCATTGAAGCAATTTCTGCTTTACAATTTTTAGTTTAGCAGTAAAGCAAAAGAGTTTTGAGCCTTCAAATGATGCTTCCTTCCACCAGTTTTCTATCAAAGTGAGAAAGTTTGGATCTTTCATCCACATGTTCTCAAACCTAAATGGGGCTCTGCATCTATCCTTATTGCCAAGAAAAGAAAGCAAAATGGGATAATGATATGATCCTGAGCAAGGGATAACAGAATAGGAGGGGGAGAATGGAAAGAGCCTCATATCTCCTTGCCAAAAGAATCTATCTATTTTTTCTGCTATGTTTCTAAATCCTTTCCTTCTACTTGTCCAAGTGAACAAATCACTTGAGTCTATTTCCAAGAGACCATTCCTATCAATCCAGTCATTGAAGTCTTGCTGAGATCCACCTAAGTGGATTAATCCTCCCCTTTTATTAGAAGCTCTTCTAATAGCATTGAAGTCTCCTCCTATAAAAAGTTGCTCCTCAGTTAATGAGGACAAGACTTCATCTAAGGAAGACCATAAGAGTCATTTTTTGAGTGGGGAAACTGGGCCATAAGCGTTTATAACAAAGAAGATTGTATTAGACTGAAGATGGGAAACTTTAGCCAGAATCCAGTTTTTATTTGAAGCAATACCCTCAACTTTAACTTGGGAAGGCTTCTAGATTATCATTAAGCCTCCTGAAGCCCCTTCTAAAGCCACTATCACTTGCAAAGACGTATGAAATAGGGGGCTAATTCCACTTCCAAATGTGACTTCTTGCTTACTTTCTAGTTTAGTTTCTTGCAAAAAAATGATGTTTGCACTGACCAAAAGAATCCTTCTTTTGATCACCCTTTGTTTGTTAGGGGCATTGAGGCCCCTAACATTCCAAGATAAGATTTTCATTGTTGTTCAGGAAGTGGATTCTCCTTCCCTACTTTCCATAGATCTTGGAGTTTTGATTGATTCTCCGCAACACCATATAAAGATCTGGCTTCAATAAGGGATTTGCGACCCTTCTTATGAGGGGAAGAACCAAAGTCTGGTTTCTCCAATCCCTCACGGTTCTGATGCAGAACTAGTTTCCTTTTTTCTTTAACATGAGAGTACATGACTGCTAGGGGGGTATCTAAAATTGTATCTGGATCTTCATCCTGAACCATAAGATCCTGAAGAAGTTTCTTAGCATTCTGGTCTAAAGAAGAACCCAAGTCTTGAGGAGCTAAAGGCGGAGACAACATGAATGGAATTGGACTTTTTGCCAGTAGATTAAGAAATTGTTCCATGATGGATAAATCTGAGGAAGAGTAAATATCACCATCAGATAGAAGAGGCTCCTAGTCCTCTTCCAAACCAACTTTAAGATCATTTTCAATGACATCCTCTTCCTGCAAGATTTTAACAATTTGCATAGGTTTTTTGTTGGGCTTAATTTGCTGTAGGGATCCTTTATGCTTATTTTGCCTTAAACTTTTTTTCTTTTTTGGGACCTTAACAGGAGGCTGCGAGAAGATGTTAAAAGATCCTTTGGTAAGGGAAGGAGTTTTTTTTTTGACCAAACAAACTTCTAACAACTTTTTGAGACTGCATCTTAATAACCAGGGAGAGTATAAGATGAGGACAAATAAAAGGAGAAGGAAGAGAAGATGAAGAGACCATATCTGTACTACAATGTGTCAACTCGCCTTGTGTCCCTTTAGGAAGATGATTTGATCTAGGACTGTGAAGAAGCTATGGGTCTAGAGGAGCTGAAGACACAAGTGTAGAAACATGAGCTCTATCTTGAAACTACTGAATAGCATTCTTGCATGCCTGATCTGCAACCATTGCAGTTGATGCCAATAGATTTTCTTGACCCCTGACCAACTTCTGACCTTCTTGCTCAGTAGTAGTTCGCTCTTTAGGCTAGTGTGTGAGGTGGATAGCACCCATTGAAGATGCCATTGAGCTATTTTTGACTATTTGGTTTTGAAGGATACATTTGCCAAGGATTTCCTTTCCCATCCTTCTCACTCTCTGTTTCCATCTACCCATTTCTGAAATAATTTCTAAGTAGCTATAGAAACCTTTTTTAAGGTCAATCTCCACATAGATATTTGCTACATCTCCTTTAAGGCCTTTCAGAAAATCCACCTATTTCTAAAGCATCACCTATTTTCAGCAAAGCCTCCGGGCACCAAATCTCAGATGGGAGGCTCACTAAAGACAACCAGACAGGGGATTTCTCAAATCTATGTTTCGCCGGGTCAAAGCCTGGTTTCCAATCTATAAAGTGGAATGTCGACCCTTGGAAGAACAAAGGACAACCTTCCGTGATTGCTTTCTTTAGAGACAAATCAACAAATTCTAGAAGAAAGAAATCATTCTGAAGCTGTCTGATTGAGATTAAGCTTGGAAATGAAGACATCCACCATGTGATTATATCTTTGCTATTCCCGCCTATACCACATCATTGTGCGAAAAAGGCATTTTCTTTGAGTCGGGCAATCACGAGGTTCATTGATTCCGAAGGTAGAACAAAAAGTTTGCTACCCATGGATTTCCCGCTCCATTTCTGATCCTTACAAACAAAGTTAGGAGTCAGTCGATGAGAAGATGGTTTTTTAAAACCCAATACCTTGGTGCCCCTGAAAGACAGGGTGGGTGCAGCTAAAGGGAAAGCTTGCATGTTTTGGCGATCATCATGATTGTAGACCAGAGGTGCCTTGGATGAAGAGCATTTCTGAACCCTAGCTGAGATTGGGATGTTATTTGGGCCCATTGCCACTTTCTTGGCCCAAGAGTCTAAGCTTAAGTGTTTTCGAGAGCTTACATTCTGAGCATTGCCAAACCAACAAGGGAGGGCTTTTCTCTGTGGGGGGAGACTTGTCTAAGAACCCAGCCAGGAATGCCTTTGAAAAGTCTAATTCTTCTTTCCCTAAGCACTCAAGGGCATCTGGGAGTCTATCCAATGAGTCTGTCGTCTAGAGGGGCCTTGATATAAATGTGGGTTTTGGAATCGCACTGATTTCTGAAAGCCTTGATTCCTATGGGATCTCTTAACAACCAATGAAGGATCTCTAGAAGAATATCCTCAGGGGATCCATGGCCTACCATACCCCCTGTCTGGCCTTGGTTTGAGTCCGCCATACAGAGACGCTGAGCATCAATTGCATTTCATCACATTTTAAAAATTTATCTAAAACTATTTTCTTCACTTAATAATTTTTAAAATATTATTTATTTATTTTTATATTATTTACATGTATTACATTTACTTCATGATATTAAACTGTTATATAACTAGCATATATATATATATATATATATATATATAGAGAGAGAGAGAGAGAGAGAGAGAGAGAGAGAGAGAGAGAGAGAGAGAGAGAGAGAGAGAGAGAGAAGCTTTCATTTATTAATTTAATTAGTTAATATTTTAAGTAAAATATGAAATGAAAACCTCAATATCTCTAGGCTTTCATTATATATTTATATTAAATTAATTATTTAAATAATTTTTGAAGAATTAATTTTTTATAATTGGGATATTTTAAATAACTAAGGCTTGGCATTTTTTATTTAGTTTTATGATTTGGGTTTAATTTTGTTTAGATTTATATTTTAATAATATTTTTGAAAATAAAGGAGGGGTTAAAATTTATTCAAAGCAGAATAAGTACAAAGCAAGGCCATCAAACAACCGTGTCAAGATCCACTAAGTGATCTAACTGATGAGACAAATCTAGGGGTAATTGACCCTTATCCATGATATACCAATTATGCATGTGCTTAGAAGCCCATTTGGTGAGACAATCGACAACACCATTCCACTCCCTAGCAATATGCGTGAAAGAAACAAAAACCAGAACATTCGTAGAATGCTGCCGAGTCAACAAATTCACCACCACCTGAGAATTAGATTCGCAAATGAGCCTACTCCAGCCAAGAGCACAATTTAATAAATTTTAAATGGCATGGGTTACAATTCCATTTTGTTTTGTTTGAGTGTTTCGTTTGGTTTAGTGTTAAATTAGGTTAAGGTTTAACATTCAATTTGATTTACTTCAACTTTCTTTAAAATTAGTATTCAATTTCCTATAATGTTAGGGTTAAAGTATGTTATTTTTTAGGGTGAAGGTTGATTTTTTTTTTGTTAGTGTTTATTTTTGTGTACTCTACAATTAATTATATTTAGATTTAATTTTGTATAGGGTTAGTATTAAGGTGACGGTCAATTTTAGGTTTAGGGTTAGGGGTAGACTTGGTAAAATATTATATAATTATGAGGTGGCCAAATAATAAATTAATATGATTATTAATTAAGAGCACAATCAATCTTGAATGAATCTTGGAATGAGCCTTGAATACATTGCATGAGTAAACCTTATTAATGTTTTGAATATCATTAAAATATTAAATTATTAATTCACTTTATTGCATATACTTCATGATATTAAACTATTTGAATGGTATTAAAATATTAAATTATTAATTTGATGTATTGCATATACTTCATGATATTAAACTATTGTATATCTATGATGTGGAAAATTAATAAATCGGTATAACAATAAGTAGAATAATCCACTATTTCGACATTACATACAAACAAAAAATCTATACACATCTTTAGATTTAGACATTCTAGGATTAGAATTTGATATTTTTTATTTTGTTATGATGTCTTTATGGTTGTTGCTAAAACAAGAAACATCCTAGTTTACAATAGTTTTCTCCTAAGGATAACCCAACAACCAACCTTGAAATAGAATCAATTTTTTCATATTTGAAGTTCATTCATCATCTTCAATATTAGTCGTGTAGGCATATGCCATACCATGTCAATTTAGCATCAAGTATATTCACATAAATAAAAAAAGCATTCATTTTTAGATAGAAAGGACATTGCATTATATAAAAATGTCATCACTCTTGGATTGGTTGCTTGTACCAAGAGTAAGGGAAACTATGTCCTCATAAATACAAAAAGATCAAAATATTCTTTTAACAAAATGATGTCATTTTTACATCATTGACATGCTATCTTAACCATCCTTATGCCCACTCTCAAATAGTAAGTACAACATCTATCTAATTTGGAAATAAAATAAAAAAGAGTAATAAGAAAGCAAGTATTTACTTCACAAATCATTATTAAGCATCACACATGACTCCAATAATAATTGAAATGTGTGTATATATGCCATTCAAATTCTTGAATGTACATAATAACACTATTAGTGCATGACAATATAGTTCTTATATAGTCCAAACTTCTATCATAAAATAAATCAATATATTAAGGAGATATTATGGAATGCTACTATGTTCAAAAATATTTCAACCACCTACTAGCACAACCACATGATCCATGCCATCACCCTTGTAAGAAAAAACCCTAAACCATGGCATATATAGCTCCTTGAAAAAGTGTAATGGTAGGAGGTTAAATTATATGAAGGCTATGGTAATTTGATGTTGGAAAAAAAAGTCTTTTTTATCCATCACTAATAATATAGCACTTAACCAAATGTGCTCATTGAAAAAATAGTCATTGGGGTCTTTCTATGTGCCAACAATAAGAATGTGTTGAGTGTCTTGGATGATGTATAATTCTTGTTGACATTAGCTTGGAATGATGAGATTAGTGGTCCTATCACATTCCACATTTGTGCCACATGGAATAATTTAACTTATCACCAAAAAAGAGAATATTGAAACATAGATAATTCATTGCTAAGTCTACATAGGAAAATTTTGATCCCACATAAATGACTAAGAACCCATAGACAAGAAAAATATGGCTCATAGATGATTTCACACATGTAGCATGTTACATCAAGCAATTTGGACCATAAATATAGACAAATAGTATCTTGTTTTGACCATGTACAAAAGGGCCCATGATGATGTGCCTCACCCAAAATAAAACAACCTATATGCCAAGTGGGGTAGTCACATACAAAAAACTAAAGCACTTTAGCGATGAATGAATGGTAGCATATTAGAGGGAACATCTTGTAGCTAGCTCATAATGGGTGAATTGGAGTTGCATGAACAAATATTACTTATTGTGCACCACCCACTAGGAAGTGATAGATAGATAGAGTGAAGTTGAGAGAAGAATGGAAAGTGGGTGGGTGCAAAGAACTTTGATCTAAAGTGAAGAGGATAAATCATGGTAATTGAGGGATTGTTAGTAAAGTGAACCAGTAAAACCAAAGAGCATCATAATAAAATAAATAAGCACATGCTTTTATTTATGTAACAATTGGTAATTGGTAGGGATCAATTAGTTATGCAACAATGGGAAATTGGTAGGAATCAACTAATTAGAACAAAAAGTGTAATTTTTTTTTTTGGAGTTGTAGAATATGAATTATGGTGCAAATAGGAGTATGAAATATGAAAATGCAAGGACCAACGTCAAGCTTGTGGTTTATGGTTTGTGTATTTACTTGAAAACCATTATTAAAATATAAATAGAGCTCAAATCGAAGGACTAGTGAAGTATCAAAAACACCATTAAAAGGTCAAGTCATAAGCCTTACAAGTGATATATAACAATAAAATGATTTCATTTGATCAACTATCATTTAGATATATAAGGTAGGTGCATGTAGACAACATAATTACTTGAGAAAATACAAGACAACTCGATTTACATTAGAATCAATGCCTAGAGTGAAATCCTAAATAATAATATAAGAAACCCTAACATAAGCTATCATAAATCAATTATTGGCATAGGGTCCGAAACAAAGACGAAAATAAATGACATGGAGATATCTTTTGAAGTATGAGAAAACATTGGCTCTAGTTGGGGTTGACTATCACATGTTGATATTTTGTGTATTAATTCAAAAACTCTAGGATATAAATCAAACACAAGGGAGAAGATAAGGGAAGGGACTAAAAGCAACCCCCCCAAAAATATGTACAAAAAATTGCAAGACATAAAAGGTCACAAAAAATATCATGAAATGTAATTTGAAAGCCTCTAAATTAAAATAATGAAAACTCACACATTGCAACCTAACATGTAAGCACAAAGAATCATTGACATTGTACAACAACTACAAGTAACTCAAGAAACCATATTAAAGTTCAAAACCTATAAAGATAGTTTATATCATACTACCACAAACAAATTGAAATAGATAGCTTGCCTTGTCAAAAATAAATTGAAAGAAAGAATTGGAAACCTTGGGTCTAACAATTTTTTCCATGCTCAACCACATATAAATTACATGTCCATGAAAGAATAGACTAAGACAAGGCATAAGGAATACGGATCAAACCGTGAAGGTGATTGATAAGATAAACCCATGTCAAATAAATAGAATTCTAATCCATACATTTTCACATTTTCATTCATGTCATAGACACTTGAGGAAGGACATGGTGACTCACAGTTATCTAGGCCAACAATATTATTTATTCTAATATGGCAACAAATACCAATATAATTCATGATTGCAATAGTATCATGCTTCCCAATTGTCTCATATGAATCAAAGTCAAGGTATGTGCTTGAACTAATTCATATGTCAAGGAAAAACACACCCAAATTTCAGTTTAATCTAATTAGGAAGAATTTGGATATGCATCTCCAAGCAAGAAGTCTCAAATTTAAACATATCTTTAAATGAGATACATATTGATACTCATGTTCACATAACATTATAGCCCACATAAGTCTCTGAATCCTTTTGATTCTTAGAAAAATGACTGAATTTTAGGTATAGGAAGGTCATCATCAATGAATGGATTAAGGCCTTAATCAAAATGGAAGGACTCAAACTCACAAGCATGTTCACAAATTTTTTGGGAATTTGGTTATCAATTTGCACTATTATAATTTTTTTTGATATATTTATATATACTTGAACCATTTGCATGATCCAAAGCCTCATGTAAACTACCAAAATTAAAAATAAAAATTTGAGATAGGGAAGAGCAAAGCTCTTCAAATTATATCACATTCTTTATTACAATTTTCTTAAACAAACCCACTACTATATATAGGCTCGTGGACATTTTCTTCTTCTTCCACCATATGTAAATAACATTTAAATACCATTGAAACAATCCATTATTAATGACAACTTCTTCCCTTTCAAAAATAAATCTTGAGATAAGATTAT
The DNA here is from genome assembly GCF_030272615.1 of Cryptomeria japonica. Taxonomy (NCBI): domain Eukaryota; kingdom Viridiplantae; phylum Streptophyta; class Pinopsida; order Cupressales; family Cupressaceae; genus Cryptomeria; species Cryptomeria japonica. Next base: position 548,233,891 of record NC_081413.1, on the reverse strand, counting down.
GATGACCAATCCTATTATATAAATAGTTCATACAACTCCAATTATAATTGGGAGATGTAAGAATCGGCTATGAAGGTAGCCACCCAAGATCTAGAGACCAAATATTAAGAACACAAATAAGACAGAAATAATGTGATAAGAATAAATTGTATTCCTATCAATGATGCAATAGAATAGAATAATTGGATTCCATGAATTAGATATGCAATGAATGATTATTACAAAGGAGACCCCTTAGTTATATAGTTATTGAGGTGAGAACATAAGATTATGACAAGTGTCATAATCTTATGACATGAGACAAAAGTGACAAACTATCATCACACCTAAAGTGGAAAAGTGATCACATGTTAACCCCACTAAAGGTGGATCTCCCTACAATGGTGGAAAAGTGCAAGGACGAAAGGTGGATATGATAATGTGATAAATTCAATAAAGGTGGATGATGGGTAGGGGTTCTCAAAGAGAGTCCCACCTTGCTCAATAGGTAGTTGGATGATATCTTAGTGGGCTCCTTTCACTCTTCACTGGTCATTTAACAAACCAAAACACATAAACTCTCTAGGAGTGCTCCCTATCAAGTTGTGCTCAATAGTTGCTTCAAGCATGGTTGAGATTCACAAGGGTAAATCCAACTTTTAAGTTATGAAATCCTCTAACATATACTTGTAGGGATTGTGACATGTTTTCTAAAGGTGTTTCCATTCCATTCATCTGGTTCTTCAATTATCTTTCCTTCATTTCTTCATCGTTCCCTCTTTCTCCTATTTTCTAGGCCTAGTAGCCCTAGAGCCCCAATTAGCCCTACCTTACTGGTTTTTGAGGAATTGTTCAAAAATAACTCAAAGAACCTTCCAAGCTCTTTTGTGATCTGAGTACCCTTTTGGATGAACTTTTTAATCCATCAAGCGAGTTAGTTAAGTCTGTATGTACTAGTACGGAACCCTAAAATGACATTTATAGAGGGTTTTGAGACTTAGTGGTCTTCTCCAATGGGTTTATTGTCCTCTCTACTTTTTCACACCTCCAGCCTTTCACATAGGCTCTGCCACACATTAATTTGTCATGAAAAACACATGGCATCTTCACAACTGGTCATCCCCACAAGCATATGCAACATTTCAATCATTTTCCTAATTGGGCTATGACTGAGATCGCCTAGGAAATGATGGAAAATTTCCTTTCAAAAACTTATAGGAAATACAAAACTTATTTACACTATAAAAAGGTTCCTTGGCTTGAGTCCCAAGGGTTATTGAGAAAAAATCAAGGGATTTCAAGCTGGAACCATAATTGGGCTCTTAAACCCTTGCTCAGGCCGAGAGCAATGCAAAATCAATGACACACTTCAAACCTGCACTAAAAACAATCACAAACACCTTCTGATCACTACAATTTCATACACTAAACAATCATGAAAGAACAGTAGTAGAAACAATCCATTATGTATGGACTGCTGCTCAAAATTTGAGAAAATGCAAGGTAAAATCTGGAAAATGTCTTCACAATCTATTCAAACTTGCTCAAGGCTTTTTTAAACATGTTTAAAATCCTTCTCAAATAATTTTATATGCCATATGGATCCTAACCAACTCTTCATCGGTTTCCTAAACACCGATGTGCTAAAAAATGCAAAAGTTGCTCAAAAGTTGCAAAATGTTGTTGAGCAACAATGACAACTTTTGCCAAAATGTGCATTTTTCCATTTTATGCATCGCCACTCCTCCTAAACATCCTAGGTTGGCTAAATAACATTAAAATGACATTCCTAAATGCATAATGAGGCTTTCCAAGACATTTTACATCAAAATGCAAATTTATGCCAAGACCTTACAAGGTCCAATCCTCCTCATTTGAAGTTTACTAAGGACACCTTTTTGAAGTCTTTCTTTTCTCAAATGGACCATGACCAAGTCCCCAACAAAAAATTGTATATCCTTTCTTTTCTCATCTACTTTTTCTTTGATCCTTTGAGAGGTGTCTATTAAGACCGTCCTAACCTGTTCATGAATCTCTTGCATGGATTGAGCCATGTCCATAGCATGTCCACTCTATTGTCCCATCTTTCCAACATCTCTAATCTCCAAAACACCTCTGGGATGAAGGCCATACACAATCTCAAAAGGGTTCTTACCAGTTGATGTATTCACACTGTCATTGTAGGCAAACTTAGCTTGATGGATGATCTGATCCTAAGCTTGTCCATACTCCTTTGTCAAATATCTAAGAAGGTTTCCAAGTTTTCTATTGACCACCTCTGTTTTCCCATCCATTTGGAGATGATAGGATGAACTGAAAGACAAGTTAGTACCCAATCTCTGCCATAAAGTCTTCCAAAAATGACCAATAAACTTTGCATCTCTATCCAATACTATGCTAATAGGTAAGCCATGAATCCTAATGAATTCCTTGAAAAACAAATGAGAAATATGACTAGCATCATGAGTCACCTTACATGGAATAAAATGGGCCATCTTGCTAAATCTATCTACCACAACATAGATACTATCAAAACCTGATTTGGTGTTAGGCAAACCAACAACAAAATCCATAATTACACACTCCCATGGCCAATTTGGAATTGGTAAAGGCTGATAAAGACCAGTATTAGAAGAGGTACCCTTAGCTCTTTGGAAAACCACACATTGCTCCACATATTTCCCGATATCCCTTTGCATCTTAGACCAATAGTAGAATCTTTGGACAAGTTCCAAGGTCTTGTTAAAGCCAAAATGTCCACTTAGGCAACCATTGTGCTTCTCTTGCATCAAATTTTCTCTCATAGACCCTTTAGGTACACATAGTTGTCCTCCCTTAAATAAAAGACCATCTTGTAATGTAAAATTTGTATATTCACTATGAAAATGGTTTCTAAACTCTTGACAAACCTTGTAGGTAGCAGTGAAGTCTTCATCCTCTTTATATAACCCTTGAAACTATCCACTCCAATGCTCTTGAGCTGAACTTCTTGCACCGTTAGCAACCTTCTACTTAATGCATCAGCAAATTTATTACATTGACCCTTCTTGTGTTTAATGGTAAAGGTATATGACTACAAATACTCCACCCATTTAATATGCTTATGATTCAACTTTTCTTGTGAATTGAGAAAGCTAAGAGCTTGATTATCAGTATAAACCATAAATTCTTTGGGAAACGAATAATGCCTCCACTTCCTAAGAGATTGAACAAGTGCATACAACTCCAAATCATAAGAGGAATACAAATATTTCTCCAACTGCTATGTTGCTTGCATCATATTCAATGGTGAAGAGCTTGTCAAAGCTTGGAAGAACTAGTACCGGTTGAGTAGCCACCTTTGTCTTCAAGAGATCAAATCCTCTTTGTGCTTCTTTTGTCCATTGAAACTTGGTCTTCACACCTCCTTTGATTGTGTCAAGCATGGGTGCACATATCTCACTAAATCCTCTGATGAACTTCCTATAGAATTGTGCCAAGCCATGAAAACTCCTTACTTCACTTGTTGTCTTAGGTGTAGGCCAATTGATTATGGCTTCCACTTTAGAGGTATCCATTTTCAAATCACCTCTTGAGATTACAAACCCAAGATATATCAATTCCTATTTCATAGACTCACATTTCTCCAAATTGATGATTAGTTACTCATCACATAGTTTCCTCAATACAATCTATATATTCTTAAGATGTTCATCCTTAAATTTGCTAAAAATCAAGATGTCATCTAAATAAACAACAACAAATTTACCAATTTAGTCTTTGAGTACTTCATTCATGAGTCTCATGAATGTGCTAGGACCATTTGTGAGTCCAAATGGCATAACAAGCCATTCATAAAATCCTTCTGCGGTCTTTAATGTTGTCTTCCATTCATCTCCCTCCTTGATTCTGATTTGGTGGTAACCACTCTTGAGGTCTATCTTGGTGAAGTATTCAGCACCTCCTAAAAAATCCATTAAATCTTCAATCCTTGGAATGGTAAATCTATACCTGATTGTAATCTGGTTTATGGCTCTAGGATCAGTGCAAAGTCTCCAAGTACCTCCCTTCTTTAGGGCCAAAATGGTGGATACTACACATGGGTTGATGCTTTTCCTTATCAGTCCATTATCTAAGAGTTCTTGTATTTTCTTAGCTACCTCCTTGTTCTGCTCCGGTGTCATTTTATAGGCTGCCTTATTAGGTAATGAGGCTCCAGGTATGAAGTCAATTTGGTGACTTATGGCATGTTGAGGAGGCAAGGTTGCTGGCGTTCCATCACTGATAATGTCCTTAAACTGATTTAGTACCTGTTGCACTTCATTGGGAATGCATACTTTCTTCTCCTTTCTTTCTTCATTTGGTTTTACTACAATTGCAAACCCCACTCCTTCTCCTTCCTTGAGTGTGTTAATGAACTCCTTCTCACCAACTAGCAACACATTAGGACCCTTTGATCTGCCCTCTTCTTGGTCTCCTATGGACTGAATTTAATAGGTGATTCCATCCCTTTGAAAAGTATAGGCATTCTTCTCCCCATGGTGTATTTTTTTTCTGTCAAACTGCCAAGGCCTACCTAGGAGTAGGTGGCAAGCATCCATTGGCAATATGTCACACAAGATTTTGTCCGTGTAGCCTCTTATAGTGAACTCCACCCAAGTTTGTTCATTCACAAAAATATGTTTCCCCTTGTTGAGCCAAGTAACCCTATAAGGATCACTATGTGGTATTCTTTGTAGGTTGAGCTTGCTCACTACTTCCTTTGACACTATGTATCCATGGACCCTGAATCCACCACCACTCTACATACTTTTCCCATAATCTTGCATTTTATCCTAAACAAGGATCTCCTTTGGCTAGGTTCCTCCTTAACCAATTCTTTAATCAAGACTCTTCTTATCATGAGATTTTCTCCAACCTCTAAATCTAAACTCACTTCTGATGCCTTCATGTTTGCTGCATCTTCTTGAACATAATTTAGTCTCCTCTCACCTCCTTGGGATGAAGAATAATTCTCAGGACATCTGTAGGCTGGGTGTCCAATTTGATGACAATTGTAGCACTTCATTATGGCAAAATAGGACCCTCTTCCTGATCCACTAGACCTTCCTCTACTAGAGTTGCTAGACCCCCTTCCTCTATAGCTTCTCTTGCTATTGGAATCCCCACTTTTCTCTACCAACCTAGATTCCCCTTGGGATTTTTGGTCTACACTTCTTCCACCATAGCTACCTCTCTGACCTCTGCCTCTGTTGCTTTGCTCTTGTTTCTTTTTTCTCTTCTCTTCCACCTTGAGTGCCAATTGATAGCACTTACGAACATTACTAGGACATAACAAACTTAACTCTTCTTGAATATTCCATCTCAGGCCATTCAAATATCTGGCTAGCTTGATGCTTTCATCTTCCACGACCTTGGATCTTAAACACAACTTCTAAAATTCCTCAATGTAGCTGCTCACATCTATTTCTCTTTGTCTCAAGTTTTTTCTCCTCTTGTGCAATTGAATTTCATAGTCTTGAGGGATATAGGCTTCTTTCACCTTGGCTAGCATTCCTTTCCAAGTGGCTATTGGGTTCTTACCCTCCTTTTTTCTCTCCTCTTGGATGATCTTCCACCAAGTCAAGGCTACTCCTCTCAATCTAGATTTGGCTACCTTCACCTTTTGTGCCTCACTAATCCCATCACATTCAAAGTGATTCTCCAATCCTTCAATCCATTCCATGACTACTTCTAGTTCCATTTTCCACAAAAAAATGGCACTCCTTCTAAGGATTTTCCTCCTAAGGCCTTGATGGCTCTAAGGAAAGTTTCTTCAGGTAGAATATGATATGGTTCAGGTGTGTTGTCCTCTTCTACTACTTCTTTACCCTTCCCTTCATTGACCTTGATTGTCACTTTCTCAGTCTTGTCTTCAACTGCATCTAGTTTTCTCTCCAATTGTTGTAATCTTAACTTGAGGAGTCTATTCTCTTTCTCTTGGTATTCTACCTTCTTGTCTAACTCTGCATTGGTCACCATCCTTAGACTATTTTCTCCTACTGACTCAGTCTCTAACATGAATTAGGTTCTTCCCAAATCTTAGATTGCTCTGATACCACTTTGATGGGGAGGGGTTCTCAAAGAGAGTATCACCTTTCTCAATAGGTAGTTGGATGATATCTTAGTGGGCTCCTTTCACTCTTCACTAGTCATTTAACAAACCAAAACACTCAAACTCTTTGGGAGTGCTCCCTATCAAGTTGTGCTCAATAGTTGCTTCAAGCATGGTTGAGATTCACAAGGGTAAATCCAACCTTTAAGTTATGCAAACCTCTAACATATACTTGTAGGGGTTGTGACAGGTGATCTAAAGGTTTTTCCATGCCATTAATCTGGTTCTTCAGTTAGCTTTCCTTCATTTCTTCATCGTTCCCTCTTTCTCCTATTTTTTAGGCCTAGTAGCCCTAGAGCGCCAATTAGCCCTTCCTTACTGGTTTTTGAGGAATTGTTCAAAAATCACTCAAATAACCTTCCAACCTCTTTTGTGATCTGAGTACCCTTTTGGATGAACTTTTGAATCCATCAAGTGAGATAGTCAGGTCTGTCCGTACTGGTACATGAAACCCAAAAATGACATTTATAGAGGGTTTTGGGACTTAGTGGTCTTCTCCAATGGGTTTATTGTCTTCTCTACTCTGTCACACCTCCAACCATTCACATAGGCTCTGCCACACATTACTTTGTCATTCCAAACACATGGCATCTTCACAACTGGTCATCCCTGCAAGCATGTGCAACATTTCAATCATTTTCCTAACCGGGCTATGACTGAGTTCGCCTAGGAAATGATGGAAAATTGGCTTTCAACAACTTCTAGGCCAATACAAACTTATTTACACTATACAAGGGTTCCATGGCTCGAGTCCCAAGGGTTATTGAGCAAAACTCAAGGGATTTCAAGCTGGAACCATAATTGGGCTCTTAAACCCTTGCTCAGGCCGAGAGCAATGTAAAATCAATGACACACTTAAAACCTCCCCTAAAAAAAATCACAGACACCTTATGAGCACTACAATTTCATACACTAAACAATCATGAAATAACAATAGTAGAATCAATCCATTATGTACGGACTGCTGCTCAAAATTTGAGAAAATGCAAGGTAAAATCTTGAAAATGTCTTCACAATATATTCAAACTTGCTCAAGGATTTTTCCAACCCATTTACAATCCTTCTCAGAGAATTTCATATTACATATGGATCCTAACCAACTCTTCATCTATTTCCTTACCACCGATGTGCTAAAAAATGCAAAAGTTGCTCAAAAGTTGCAAAATATTGTCGAGCAACAATGACAACTTTTGCCAAAATGTGCATTTTTCCATTTTATGCATTGCCACTCCTCCTAAACCTCCTAGGATAAATACATAACATTAAAATGACATGCCTAAATTCCTAATGAGGCTTTTGAAGAAATTTTACATCAAAATGCAAATTTATGCAGTTTTAGGCTTACAAGGGCTCATAGGCAAAATTTGAGCAAAAAAATAAACTAGTTGACAATCATCCTTCAAATGCATATCCAACACACATGTGGACCTCTGAGTGGTCCATTATTCGTAAACCTAATCCAAAATAAGGACTATCACACCAAAAACTAGAAAATACACTAAAACCTAGGTGCTCCTGCACCAGTGGAGACACCACATAAAGTGGAAATGATAACATGATAATTCGACCTAAGGTGGAGATGCTCCAAAAAACTCCTATGTATTTCCCTAAGTAAGCTTGAGTGACATGTAATTAGGATCTAGGTGGGAAATAAACAAGGTAAAATACCTTAATTACACCAACAAAATATAAAAACATTATGTTTATGAGTGATGGTACTAGAAATATTTTTAATTTGCTAGCTTGTCCAAATCTAAATTTATGAAAATATGATTGAAGCTTATGAACAAGAATAAAAGCATCCATACCTCAATCATCATACTTATTTACAAGATTAAGCTCATCCATATTCAACTATGTATCCACTTTAACGTGCTCATCAACACAGTCATCCTCAAGAGAAAAACCATCAACCTATAATTTAATGTATATATCATCAATTTAACTAGCATGATATCATGTAGAATATTCAACCTTATTTTTATTTATGTAGATAGTTGTAGCAAGGCCAAAAATAGAGTAATCATCCTCAAGAGGAAAAAAGAACGAAATCTTAACCACTAAACAATCATTTGGGGGCCTCATTTCATAATCTAAACATGTGTCTACACCATCTACATTGCCTATCCTCAATAACTATCCCATTTAACTATAGGCATGTGTGCACAACCCTCATCATCCACATTTTTGTCATGGGAACTAGAGTAAAAAAGATCAATGACCTTTGAACATACATCAATAACTTATTTTTCCTTTAGCACCAATCACAAAAGATTAATTCTTGAGTTGATCTCTTGAGATTACCACTTGATTATTGGCACTTGCGGGAGTTACATTTACAAGGTAACATGCCTAAATGATAGTTTCCCACCTCAATCTCTCATGTAAATCTATAGAGGACCAAGGTCTTCGGTGGTAAACTTGAACCCAACTAAAGGTCTCACAAAATAAATATGTACATACATTTTCCTTTGGAGCAAGAGAAACTATTTAAAATTTTGATGGAAGTTTGAAATTAACTCTCCCTCTTGCCTTTTGTTTGTTTTTTTGTATTTTTTTTACAAGAAGAGAAGGGTTAGAACTGCATGTGTATTTCTCACAATGGTAGCAATGAGGCATTTCCATGAAAAAAAATGCCAGCTTGGTAAGTTATACATACTTCTCTTAGCACTCTTAACTCCTCATCCATGTGTGCTCACCATTAAAATACAAGTATAATATGAAATAACAAAATTCATATACATGTGCATACCCTTGTGACTCTTTTCATTCAATAAACCTATGCATCCAATTGTATACTTTTCTTGGCATGAGTATCATGTTATTGATTACTCAATATAACTCTAGTTGATTTTAAAAACTTTCAAGGTGAATATAGGGAGGTTTAACCTTTTGGTTCATTGTGGATTAACGCTAAGGTTCAAAATATGATACACTAAGCTTGAGCATTTTTTATGTGGTGTTGAGATTAGAATTTCTTTTTATAGATGCACCTAAATCTTAGCATTGCTTAGTGGAGTGAATAATAGGCTTGATCCTATGGGTATTAAACTCAAAAATCTTTATATGAATTTGAAGTTCATTTTACTAGCTTATTTAGGTTTGTTGAATTTTTTCCTAAATACTTCAATGGTTTGATATTGGCTTAGAGAGGTTATATAATTATTATAGTAGTCATATGAGGCTTCATTTTAAAAAAATTGTCTTCATACACTTCATAGTAGCTAGTACTAAAGGCAAGAGATGAAGTACGTGAAAAGAAAAACCTGAGTGAACCATTAGACCAAGGATCCATGTATACAAAGATTCATAACCAATTGAAACTAAGAAAGTGAACTTATATAAATGTGAATTCCCTACATGAAAAAAATTTACTTCCCAAGAGAAGAAAAAAGAACACATGTACCTTAAAACCTCCCAATTCATCTTCATCGAATGTAGCATGAAATCATCATACAAAGTTGATTGTAGTTGTATAAAATTTTGATTGCTTACAACAAAGTATCCATCTCAACTAAAGAGAATAATCCTTGAAGCACAATCGTTCTCCAAGTTAAAAAAATAGTTCAAGATCAATCTAGAGTAGAATCTTCATATAGCTATACCAAGGATAAATATTAGAGATTCAAATATTTTTTGTACTCCAAGCTACAATCTCTCAAAACCCTAAAAACAAGCTTAACTCCTAAGACTATGAAATATTAACTTAATAAAATGGGTTAGGAATTATGATAAATAAACTTGGTAGCTGTAGACCACTTTAGAAGCAAGGGTAACTCCATTTTTATGTAATGGTAGTAGGATATAAAATATTAAATAATTAAATAAATAATCTATGTTTATTATTATGTGTTGGTATGATGAGAGGTCATACTTTTACAATTTGGTGCCTCAATCCTATATGGGCTACAAAGTTTTTTCTCAAAACCAAAATGCAAATCACAACAACTAAGCATTACATTTGTATACTTAAGTTGGGCTCTATACATAGTAGATGAAATACCATGATATTATAACACGAAGAGTGAAGTCTAATTTAGTAATCCAATAACATATAAATTCACTTTATGTATTGTATTGAAAATATACCTTGCAAAGGCTTCAGAAATATCTGGCAACCATGTATATTGGTCAACTAATCAAATGCAACACTCAAATTAGAAAGTGTTATTAGGTAAACTAGTCATTCCCAAAAGCATACCTAACACTCGTGGAGATACTCACACTCTTGACAATCCATGCAATAAAAACTCTCTTTAATGGAATATAGATATACATCAACAAATGAAACTGAAAATAAGACTTACAACTTTATAAACATTCCGTATGATTTTTAATGAACAAAGAAACACCCTAAATTTATCATAGCTCCTTCTTAGGGCCAACCCATCAACCAACGTTGAAATAGAATTCTTTTTTTCATATATATCTCTATCACTTCATTTATCCTCTCCAATCTTAATGACATTGGAATATGGTATAGCATGTCAATTCAACAACAAGATCCTTTGCACAACAAACATACGATTGCAAGTAGAAAGAACCATGAATTAAGTAAAAACCATCACTCTTTGATTGATTTATTGTACTAGGAATAATGGAGACCATGTTCTCATAATCACAATAAGACCAAAATAGGATTACACAAAATGAAGGTTGTTGCATGTATTGTGCACAAGATATAGTAACCCATTGTATGCCCTTAATTGAGTAGTATATGTAACAACTCCATTTGCAAATAAAATCTAAAAGAGTAATAGGAAGGAAAGTATTTGCTTCATGGATCATTTTTTAAACATAGTGTGTGGATATAATAGTAGATGAAATGCATACAAATGCACTCAAAAGTACCAAATGGAATTTGACTAGATGTTGTGATGACATGTGAAGTACATTAGAAGTGTTAATTTCACCATCATTAGCAAGAGAAATAAAAAGACATTAAGTAACGGCAATTAGGGCATGCAAAACAAGTGCCTATATAGCCTCAACTAATACCATAAAATCCACCAAAGGGATGAAAAGAGCTTGGAGAATTCAGCTATGTCAAGAAAAATTCTATCCCTCAATATAGTTACAAGATCCATCACATCACTCGTACAAGTAGAAACCCTAGACAATAGCACATGTGTTTAATTTGAATATTGCTAAAGCATGAGGTTAAGTTCTTTGAAATGTGTGAGATAAATGGCAGATGATAAATGAATTTTAATTCGGCAATAAGCACATAATACTTAACTAAAGAAACTCATTAAAAACACTATAGGGGACTTTATATGTGCTACCAATAACAGTGCGTCATGCATCCTAGATGACACATGAACCACATTGAACAATCTTAGTTTGGAGAGGCAATCTTTATGGTCCTACCACATACAATATATGTGCCAAAAGATATCAAATGACTTCTCGCCAAAAAAGAGAAATATAGCACAGATAAAATTAAGCCCATCATTATTAATGGTCACACTTAGAGGACCACAATTCAGTTCTAGGTTCACACAAGAAGAAGTTAAGCATACACAATTGACTAAACACCCACATATGAGAAATATGGCTCCCATAAATGATGTTTCATGTGTTGGAAACTTGATTTGTGTTGTCATTGATGTCAAAATTGTCTTTTGTTGTCATTAATGTCAAACTTGTCTTGTTTTCTCATTAAAGTCACAATGTGTGTTAATGAAGTAGAAGTGAAGAGGAAGTTGGAGTTATTCAATTGTGTAGATGTATTATATACATTAAAAATGAGTGTCTAGATTTTGTTATGTTGTTTGGTGGTGATGTTGAGTAAGTATGAGGTATTTTTGGAAGGTACAATAATAGTTGAAGTTGCAATATATAGGAAAGAGTATTTAAAGTCCTTATGAAAGAATGCTATGAATTCCCTCTAGTTTTTATGATTATGGCTTGGATTTATAGACATAATCTCTATGTTCTATGGATGTTTCACTATCATGTTGTTAGGTCCTCAGTTGCTCAAATCGTGAAGACTGGTTGTTACAATTTGCTAAGAGTGAGGTTGTATGTTTGGATTAGAAATTCTCTGCATTGATCCACTATGTTGTTTGATGTGTTGCAACTTGGAGGACATATTCATATAGTTCATGCAATGGTCCATTTTATCTCAAGTGTTGTTTTGATCATCAAGTGAAGTTATGTTGATCAATTGTTTGGCATGTTCTGTTGTGTTGGTCTTTGGCCGACTCAATTACTATATATTATTTGGATCATAATATTTTGGTCCGGTTATGCATTGGAGATTGAGTTAAAAACTTGATATGGATCTTAATGTAGTGTGTGTAGATCAACATTGAGTAATTTTCCTTGACATTCTATTTTTGGGTCGACTGTTTAATGAGCTTTACTGATTTTCTACACATTACATTGGGTGTCAACTTCGGAGGATGTGCTAGCATGTTTGGCTCTTTGGAATGAACTTTAAAAAACTTGGTGTGATGTAATTAGGTCCCCTATATCTCTTAGAGGTGACCACATTGTGCATAGTTTCTTGTGATAGCCGACTTTATGTAATTCATGTGTATTTTGTTTATGACCGACCTAGTTGAGGTTTTCATTAAATAACCTACTATAAATGGAAGAGTGAATAGGTGTGTGGATTCTTGTGAATTGGATGTGAATGATATAAAAGTGTATGTAAAGAAGTTTAATTGCAAATTTTATTTGGTGATAAGCTTTGATGATCATATATTCAGTGTGATAGTTTTGAGACAACGAGTGAAGTGTGATATGTTTTCCATGATATTGTTTACTTGACATAGTGGTTCAAGGACACTTTCATCATCAGGAGAGCATGTTCATTTTAATTCATCATTTCCATGTACCTGCCAAAAAATGTAGTGAGTCATTTTGGCAGCCTTTGAAGTCTCTATATCTTGTCTTGGAGTAGTGTGCTTCAATAACACAAGACCTTTGTATCTTGCCCTGAGATTATGCATCTCAGTAACGCAAGTTCTTTGTAGCTTGCCCTAAGGTTGTGCGCCTTAGTACTGCAAGTCCAATCAGACGCAATGAGATACCATGGCCTTGATCCTAAAACATTGTAATCAGTTATTCATATTGTGAATGTGATTGTCACCGTGGTTTTCCCTTCTTAGGATTTTCATGTAAATATGGTGTTCTTATATGTATTGCTCTTTATGGTTTCATGTTCCATAATTGCTGAGATAATTTAATTAAGATTTGAGTTTTAAAGGATTATAAATAAGTTTTTTTAAGGTCCAGACTAATTTGCCCCTCGCCCCCACCCCCACCTTAGTCATGTGGTGTGCTCAACAGTTAGTATTAGAACAAGGTTACTACTCGAGGAAGGTCCAAGATTATGCAAGAGATCAATTTCAAGGCACCAAAGTTCGATGGCACAAATTATTCTACCTGGAAGTTGTGGATGGAATATCATTTGAATTTTTTGTCACTTGGAATTTGGGACATTATCAACTTTGGTTATACTACTTCGAATGGTGTTCCCACTACTCAGGATGAAATCAAGATTCATGAAAATAATTCCAAGGAAATCAAGATTCATGGATGCGAAAGTGCAAAAAAAATTTGGGATAAGTGGAGAAACATTTATAAAGGAGATGAGAAGACCAAGCAAGTCAAGATGCAGAATTTGAAGTATAGATTTGAGACACTGAGGATGTCTAAAGATGAGATTATTGAAGGTTACTTGCATCGAGTGAAGGAGATAGTAAATGCAATCATAGGTATTGGTGGAGAATTGAAAGAAATGAAGTTTTGAGTTCAAAGAAATGAGGACACTACCTATATATTACAAACCTACACTCTATGTTATTGAAGAAAGTCATAACATGGATACATATACCTTGGCTCACTCTATATTGTTGAGATTTTAGAGTTTGAAGAGTTTCACAAAGATAAGAAGGAAGTTGCATTCAAAGCCACCAAGAAGATTGAATATGTAGTTGAATTAAGCAATGATTCAAATGATATTGAATTGCACACTTTGTGAGGAAACTAAAGAAATGATGCAGGAGCATCCCCGGTTCATGGCAATCTTGCATCAGCCAAAAATATTTCCTTTCTGTTTTGTTTCTATTTGCAGTTTTACCATTTCTTTCTGTGTGTCCCAGATTTGGCTCATCGGAACCTATGGAGTTGGATTTTACTCGAAGACCTAATCATCTTCCTTATTTCCTAACCCTGGAGTATTTGGATCATTTTCTAGCAAGTTATCGCAACCAATTTCCATGAAAGGTTCCTATTGCCGGTTGACAGTTTCTTGTTACCGGTTGTCTGGATCTATTTGCATTGGTGATCTATTGGATCCCTTCCATAGCTTGCAGAGCCCTGTGTGTTGATTCCAATGTTCCTTGGCATGTGGCCGACCTTTTCCCATGATCTACTCTTCATCCTTTGGATTTTCCAAAGGAATTTCTTTGGCAGAGGCCGACCTTGTGGGTTTTGCACATTAGGTCTTTGTTTTCAGGTTTTGATCCCTTTTTAGGCCGATCGGATCCCCTTGAATCGTATAAATCATTGTAATTGAGAATTATAATGTAATTAGGTAGTTAGACTAAGGATAGAAGATAGATCTTGATATTTTGAGGTCCCGATTGTGACCCATTATGCACTTTGAGCATGTTCTAGCAGGCTTGTGAGCCAGTTTTTGTAAGTCGGTTGTTACCGGTTGGTTGTAATCAGTTTTCATGTTATAAAACAATCTGTTATGCATTGTCTCCATCATATCTTTGTGTTTCCGTTGTGTTTACTCTTGTTGACCGGTTCAGATTGATCTCTTTGAGGTCCCTACTAACCGGTGACTGCTTCAAGTGGTATCAGAGTGAGCTTTCGTTCCGAAGGTTGCATGTCCTAAGAATTTTATTGTATGGTGGAAGATTGTGAATCCGACCTACAACTACAGAGGACTGGCATAAAGATGGCGCGAAGAGGAACTAGGAATGGTGGAGTGCGTGGGAATGCAGACCATGCTATGATGAAAATGTTGTGAGGAATAGAAGCCTGGTTAGAAGCCATGGAGGCAGCCCAGAGAAGAGGCTGACACATTGAAGATGTAAGTGAAGATGAAGGAGAAGAAGCCACGACAAAACAAGTAAACCCACCAGTGCTTGATCAGGATGAGAAAAGTTTTTTGAGGGTTTTGAGTAGGGCAAATACTAAACCTCATTTTACCCCACTGGAATATGATGGAATGTTGGATTCAAATGAATTGATGGATTGGATCTCAGAAATGGAGAAATATTTTAATTTTGAAAACACTGCAGAAGAAAGGAAGGTGAAATATGCCCTTACCCAGTTGAAAGGTCATGCATCTTTTTGGTGGGAACATTTGCAGGTTGATAGACATAGAAGAGTTAAAGAGAAGATGAAGACATGGGACTAGATGGTTGCTAAGTTGAAGTCAAAATTTATGTCGATTGATTACCAAGTGAATCTTTTTCAGAAGTTGCAGAATTTGAGATAGAAAGAATGTAGTGTGAAGGAGTACACTAAAGCATTTTACAAGTTGAATATCAGATCTGAACTTGTTCATGATGAAGTTGAACAAGTTACAAGATATTTGAATGGATTTCAGGTGTCTATACAAGATGAACTCAGTTTGATCAAATTATAGAGTGTTGAAGAGGCTTACCAATATGCCCTGAAGGCTGAAGAAAAGCTAAACAAAAGACATGAGCTGAGGTGGAAGGTTTACCGGAGGTAGATTTCAAGGAGGAAGAGGATATACCAGAGGCAGAGGTACCTATACAGATCAAAACAAGGACAAGGCAGTAAGCAAAGAAGATAATTCATACTGAAAAGACGATAGAAATTTCCACCAGAGGAGAGAACCAGATGGCTACCGGAATGAGAATTTTGGAAGACAAGACGAGAACATTTAGAGGAACTTGCTTTAAGTGTGGAGGAGAAAGACATCGTTCTTTCAAGTGTAAGAAGATAGAGAAGGCCGAAAGAACAACAGTGGTGGAAGAAAACCCCATCGGATCAGCTAATAAACCGAAAGATGGAGAACTACTGATGATGAGGAGAGCTTTGTGTCATACCGGGATAGATGAAAAACCCTTGTAGAGGAAGAATTTGTTGAAGACCAAATGTAAGGTATTCGGTAATTTTTGTAAAGTTGTTATTTATAGTAGTAGTTCAGATAATCTTGCT
The DNA here is from genome assembly GCF_030272615.1 of Cryptomeria japonica. Classification (NCBI taxonomy): domain Eukaryota; kingdom Viridiplantae; phylum Streptophyta; class Pinopsida; order Cupressales; family Cupressaceae; genus Cryptomeria; species Cryptomeria japonica. Next base: position 548,217,621 of record NC_081413.1, on the reverse strand, counting down.
TTAGAAGAGATGGTAATAAGTTGAATTTGGAAAGATTGAAACACCCTAAGCCTTATCAGATAGTATGGATTCAGAATGAACATAATTTGTTAGTGAGAAATGTTTGGTGAAATTAAAAATTGAGAATTATCATGATGAAGTTTTGTGTGATATTATGCCTATGTATATTTGTCATATTTTGTTGGGTAGACCTTGGCAGTTTGATAGACAGGAAATACATGATGGGAGGAAGAATACATACACGATTATGGCCAATGGGATGAAGCAAACCTTGTTGCCCTTGGAGGAACCTTTGAAGAACGAAGTCTGTACGAATGCTAGAATCCATTTGGTGGATGGAAGGAAATTCCTAGATGGATTGAGACATGAGAATGTGTGTTTTGCCTTAACTCCTAAGAAGACTAAGAATCTAGAGCATAAAGAGGAACAACCGGAAGAGATAAAAGATTTGGTGATAGAATATGAAGTCATCATTTTAGATAATGTGCCTGATGGATTGCCACCTATGAGAAGTATCAATCATTGCATGGACCTGGTTCCTAGAGCTAGTTTGCCTAACAAAGTTGCACACCAGATGACACTGACAAAGAATGAAGAATTGAATAGATAAGTGCAGGAGTTGTTGAAGAAAGAATTGATCAGAGAAAGTTTGAGCCCTTGTGTAGTACCAACAGTATTAGCACCTAAGAAGAATGGAGAATGGAGAATGTGTATCGATTGTAGAGTAATAAACATGATCACAGTGAAATACCAATTTCCTTTGCCTAGGATGTATTACATAATGGACTGTTTGAGTGGACCCAAATACTTTACAAAGATAGATTTGAAGAGTGGATATCATTAGGCCAGTATCAGAGAAGGAGATGAGTGGAAGACAACATTCAAGACAAATGAAGGACTATATGAATGGTTGGTGATGCCTTTTGGGTTAACTAATGCACCGAGTACTTTCATGAGGTTGATGAATGAGGTATTGAAGAAATTCTTGGGTAAGTTTTTTATTGTGTATTTGAATGACATTCCAATTTTTAGTAAGACAAAAGAGGAGCATTTGTTGCATTTGAGACAAGTTTTGCAGAGTTTGAGAGAAGAAAAGTTGATGATAAATCTTAAGAAGTGTACTTCCATGAACGATGAGTTAGTCTATTTGGGATTTGTGATATCTGAAGATGGTTTGAAAATGGACCTTAAGAAAGTAAAAGTAATTGTTGAGTGGCCTACACCGGAAAGCATTGGAGAGTTAAGATCATTTCATGGACTGGCTAGTTTCTATAGGAAGTTCATCAGAAATTTCAGTTCAGTTTGTAACCCTATGATTGAGACAATGAGAGCGGATAAGAAGGAATTCAAGTGGACCACCAGAAAAAAACAAAATTTTTGAACTATTGAAGTAGAAAGTGACTGAGTAGCCTGTGTTGACTTTACCGAATTTCAATAAAGTATTTCAAGTGGATTGTGATGCGAGTGGAACAGCAATAGGAGAAGTCTTGAGTCAAGAAGGGAGAACAGTAGCTTTTTTCAGTGAGAAATTGAATGATGCCCAGAGGATATATTTAGTATATGATCAAGAGTTTTATGTCATAGTTCAAGCCGTGAAGATGTGGAGACATTACTTGTTGCCTAAGGAGTTTGTGTTTTATATAAATCATCAAGCCTTGAAGTATTTGAATAGTCAGAGTAAGTTGAATCAAAGACATATGAGATGGGTAGAATTTTACAGAGTTACACCTTTGTGTTGAAGCATAGAAATAGAAAATCTAACAAAGTTGCCGATGCATTGAGTAGGAGAAGGAATTTGCTAACAAAGATGAGAGTGACAGTATTAGGATTTGAGGAATTGAAGATCTTGTATGATGATGACCCGGATTTTACAGAACCTTGAAGAACATGTAGAGAACCGGTTATGGTAGATAGAAGCAAGTGATTGGATTATTTCATTCAGGATGGGATTTTATTCAGAGGAGTTCAGTTGTGCATACCTAAGAGTTCCATGAGGGAGAAATTTATAAAGGAGAAACATAGTGGAGGATTAGCCGGACATTTTGGCATTGACAAAACAATAGCATTGGTGAGTGAGCATTACTTTTGGCCCTAGATTCATAAGGATGTTAAGAAATATGTGCAAAGTTGCAGAGTTTGTCAAGTTGCAAAGGGTAGTAGTCTGAATGTGGGATTGTATAAACGTTTGACAGTATCGGTAAGACCTTAGGAGGATATAAGCATGGATTTCATACTTGGATTGCCTAAAACACTGAGAAGGAATGATTCTATATTTGTGGTAGTGGATAGATTCTCGAAGATGGCTCATTTCATACCTTGTAAGAAGACATCATATGCATTACTTGTAGCAAACCTATTTTTCAAGGAAGTAGTGAGATTGCATGGATTACCTAAGAGCATAGTTTCAGATAGAGACACTAAATTTGTTGACTATTTTTGGAGAACGCTTTGGAAGAAGATGAAGACAGATTTGAAGTTCAGTTCTAATTTTCATCCATAGACTGGTGGACAGATATAATTAGTTAACCAGAGCTTGGGAAATTTCTTGAAATGTTTAGCTGGAGATAAAACTAGAAGTTGGGATTTGATTCTTGCACAAGCAAAGTTTGCCTATAATAATTCATTAAACAGGAGTTTCGAAAGAACACCTTTTGAGATTGTTAGCGGAATGCATCCTAGAGGTATATCAGAATTAAGAGATATTAGCAGTGAAGACCGATGAAGTTCGAAGAAGACTTTGCAGATCACATGGTAGCCTTGCATATTCACGTTAAGCAACATTTGGATGACATGAACAACAAGTATAAGGAGAAGGCAAATGAGAAGATGAGACATAAGGAATTTGAAGTTGGTGGTAATGTGATGGTATATCTGAGAAAAGAAAGATTCCTGGTTGGAACTTATAACAAATTGCAAATGAGAAAGTTTGAACATTACAGGATTTTGAGAAAGTTCAGTTTTGGGAATGCATATGAAGTAGAGTTACTGGATAGTTTGAGTATTGCACCTACGTTTAAAATTGAAAATCTTCATGAGTATCATGAACCCAAATTTAGTGAGGGCACTATTGCAGACTTGGAGAAATAGTTGCCTTGGAAGGAACCGGATCATATTAAAGACATTTTGGACAATAGGATTGGGCATAGTACCCAGAGCAGTTAGTATAAGGAGTATCTTGTGAAGTGAAAGGACATACCAATTGAAGATTCATCTTGGATTTCTCAGGCAGAGGTAGACCGCCTTGGTTTTCCTCTGTCCTTAGCGAAGTGAGAGACTCACCTTTTTTTTCAACAACCCCGGATGTTTGATGCAGGAGCATCCCCGGTTCATGGCAATCTTGCATCAACCAAAAATATTTCCTTTCTATTTTGTTTATGTTTGCATTTTCAGCATTTATTTATGTGTGTTCCGGATTTGGCTCACCAAAACCCGTGGAGTTGGATTCTACTCGAAGACCTGATCATCTTCCTTATTTCCAAACCGTGGAGCATTTGGATCATTTTTCGGCAAGTTATCACTACCGGTTTCCATGACAGTTTCTTGTTGCCAGTTGACAGTTTCTTATTACCGGTTGCCTGGACCTATTTGCATTGGTGATCTACCAGATCCCTTTTGTAGCTTGCAGAGCCCTATGCATTGATTTTTATGTTCCCTGGCATGTGGCCAATCTTTTCCCGTGATCTACTCTTCATCCTTTGGATTTTTCAAAGGAATTTCTTTGGCGGAGGCTAACCTTGTTGGTTTTGCATGTTAGGTCTTGTTCTTCGGGTTTTGATCCCTTTTTGGGCCGAACGGATCCCCTTGGATCGTATAAATCATTGTAATTGAGCATTAGAATGTAATTAGGTAGTTAGAATAAGCATAGAAGGTAGATATTGAGTTTTGAGGTCTTGGTTGTGACCTATTTTGTACTTTGAGCATGTTCTAGCAGGTTGTGAGCTGCTTGTTACCAGTTGGTTGCAATCAGTTTTCATGTTATAAAATAATCTGTTCTACATTGTCTCCATCATATCCTTGTGTTTCCATTGTGTTTACTCTTGCTGGCCGATCCGGATTGATCTCTTTGAGGTCCCTCCTAACCAGTCACTGCTTCAAAAAAGGATCTGGAAAATACCAAGATAAGTTGCCCTTCAAATGTTTTAATTGTGAAAGAATTGATTATATTAGTAGATGTACTTTGAGAGAAGATAATTATAAGAGATCAAATGATGGTAACAAGAGAAAGGATAATTATAGTAGAGATGATAGAAACACAAAAATAGATGACAAAGATAAGCCTAAATAGAGACATATTTCTCTAAAGATGAAGATGGTAATGACTCAAATGAAGAATCATTATTTTTGGCCATAGAAGAAAAGGGCATTGAAAGGTTGGGTACTCTGCATAGTGAGAATAATAGTGAAAGATCAATAATTGTTACGATTGCACTGCATGCAAAAGTGGAACCTAAAGCTTGGATAATTGATTATAAAAATTTGTTCCATATAAATAAGATAAGACACCATTATGAATACTTTATACTTTAATCAAACAATTAGTAATATATAACCTTATTTCTTATGAAAATTACATAAATTGCATGAATGTGTTTTAAATTATACTATGATCCATTATTAAAAAATAAAAACAATCATAAAAAGTAAAAATATCTAATTTAAAAAAAATACAAACATTTTTTTTTTAGTGATGTCATCTACAAATTATTTTTTGCTACACAATAGAGAGCATGAACTCGGCATTAAGAATCATTCAACTTCACCAATAGATCAAGGACCCATTGACTTTACAAATTTTTTTACCAAAAATACTTTTATAAAATATAAAAAATATCATATTTTTCATTAATCAATAATAAATTTTAATTAATACTGAAACCCCTTACTTTATTAGTACTCAGTTCATCCAAAATGGGATATCAATTTTTTCATAATAATAAATCAATCAAAATAAAATAAAATAAAATAAAATCCTTCATTTTGAACAAGAATTAAGGAATATGGAAAGACTGGAATATAACTTTCCAAAAATTTCTCAAAAAAATCCATGGTTAATCTTTGAAATTTTTTGGGTTATGACGCTCACCAGGAGGAGCACCTCCAAATTTAGCACACATGGCAAGAACTTCTGCATTTCCAGAATGAAACTACAACCACAGAATATGAATATTAAGAATAATAATTAAAGCAACATTGTTGAGGACATCTGGACTAAATTTCTATTGAAAAATTGCATGCATGGCTCTATATATTTGGGCTCTGTATTCATGGAACACAAATCATTCTCAGTTAATTTATTTAGGAAACATGGAGTTTGTACTTTTTCTTGATTGTGAATTTATTCATAAAAAGCAGTGTCTGCAGTAGTTGTAAGTGTTGAAATCATGTCTTTAATTAGATCATCAGAACTTCATTGGATTTGTCTATGAACTGTAAATGTAACTCTGGTGGTCTAATTAAGACATGGTTTCATCATCTACATGAAAGGAGTGAATTATGTACATGCCTTTAATATACAGCCGACTTCAATCATGAGAATAGAATTTGAATAGCAGGTTCATTCTCCCATTCTTTTTCTTTTGAGTCTCTCATTCTCTTTCATTTTTGTAGTTTGTATCAATAGTAGTTTCTCTGAATTATTTTTTAAATATTTTGTTGGGTATTTAAAAAAAAAAATTTCAAAAGAAGTGATGTTATGAACTTTGTAGCAATATGTAAGTTTAAAAAATATGAAGCTTCGAAATTTTAAAAAGTTGGTTTCACTAATTTTCTATGAACAACAACCAATACTAAAAAAATTTCTAATTACTAGGTTTTAGGCACTGCTATTATCTATATTTAATTTGTCATGGCGTGAATTAATATTTAATTTTGAACTCTAGTTTTTGAACAGGAGACATCAGACATGTAGCAGATGTTAAATTGCTAATATGGCCCGTGATGGCCATATAAATCTGTGCCGAGTTTGTGATTTTGATGTTGAGTCTTCACATGTTGCAAACTTGCAATTCGACCTGAAGCTGTTGTTGCTCCCTTGTTTCTTTAAAAGGGAATTTAGGGTCATTTGCAAAGGGTTCTGAAACTTTGTATTCACTTTTGCATGGACATTGGAGAATCACAAAGGAGTTGTTGTTGCTCTCTTGTTTCTATAAAGGGGAATTCAGGGTCATTTGCAAAGGGTTTTGAAACTTTGTATTCACTTTTGCAATTTGCATGGAGAATCACACAGATTGGTGTATTACTATTGAATAAATTGTATCATATGGCTATATTTTGAAAGAATTAATGAAAATCTAAGTTCTCGACATGTGTATTACTATTGAATGAATTGTATCATATGGTTCTGAAATGTATCACACAAATTTGAGACTCAAACATGTCTAAATAAACAATAAACAACTTTGTATCAATAAACACATTATGGTCTTTTTTTTATGCTATTTTAAATCTGGAAATAGAAAGTTGAAAAATATAAATTCTAATTGCAAAAAGTAATATGCTTTTGTAATATGAATGATGGGATACAGTAATAAGATTAATAAATACCAATCTCTTACAGTTGTCATTCATCCTCATCAAATTCAGAGCTTTCTTGATTCTTGTATGTGGTTTCTTCACTCTGAGTTTGCATACCTTCGTTGAATTGCATCTCAATGCTACCAGTAGGTCCAGTACATGAGTCAATAGTCCCACTGGCACTTTGGTTTGAAGTGTTTCCCAAACCTCTTCTTTCACATTTGGACCTCCAAATTTGCAGTGCCCTATCGTAAGGAAAAGTGTGGACATCATACCTAGATGTATAGAGCCTCAAGCAATTTTCCAAATTTTTGTCTAGTTTGTTTCTCAGCTTTGATTTTAGGAACCCCAAAGTGTTGAAAACTCTCTCATTTTCCACCAAACCCAATATCATGGTAAGACATAAATCAGCAAGCTTCACATATTCTGGCATTGAGTCACGCAGCACTAAGTTCTCAGCTATAGTTTTCCAAAGCCTTGTTACTGATCCCTCTTCGCGGGTGTTCTCCATTTTGCCATATTGTTCTCTCATAGTGTATGCAAAATGAGATGATTGCTCTCGAAGATGAGTTTCATCTAATATTCCATTTATAGTTACTCCATTCAATTCTCTGGATGTGCAAAATTGTTTTATCAAAATCAGTAGCTTACTTCGAAAATCAGATGCAATGTTGAGGCTCCAATAATGAGGAAACATAATAGACATGGATTCGAGAAGGTTGTCAGGAGGGAATTTGCTTCTAATTGGTGGGGAAAGATCATACGCAATTTTCTTCACAGAAGTAGTTACAGTTTCAACAATCTTGTCGAAATCTTCCCTTGTAACTCTTGCTAGTTGCTTCCTGGTTCCTCGAGGTCAGCCGTGGCATAGAAGTGCATTGGTATCTCAACTCCCCATCCATTGGCACATACCTCCCCATCTGCACTGATTTATAAAAAGTTATCAAGATTGTTCAAATCTATGAGTGTCAACCACTTGACAATTTTTTCATCAGATAGTGTTGGTTGATTTCGATAGAGATTGTCGAGGGTCATGCATGTTATCTTACGCAGCGTAGCATATTCTATAATATATAGAGCTCTTTTTTGGGCAGCCTTCATAATATTCCTCATTTCCTCTAGCATGGGCAGAAGAGCTGCTAAAGTTAAGATTGTCTCTAAATTACTTAACCTCTACAGAAGGTCAGGAAATTTTGGTTGATCTAATTCGTCGTGACTTGTGTGAAATAGTCCAATCAAGGATGGATATTCTGAAAATACTCGATGCGCTGGACCATACAAAGAGATCCATCTGGTATCATTATCCTTGAGAAGCTTGTTCTCATCAGTTATTCCATCAGCAAAGTGTTGAAATTCCAAAAATTGCTTGGGACTTTGACAGAAATGTGAGTAGAGCTCTCTGATTAAAATTTCAATTTTTTTAACCGAAGCAAACTTGCTCACAATTCCAAAAGCTAGATTCATTATGTGAGCCATGTAGTGAATTGCAGTAATGTACGGTGCAAATGAAGTTTCAATCTTTGTACAAAGACCATTCCTGTGACCTTGCATTATTGAAGCTCCATCTGCTCCAACACAAACCAATTTTTTGGCTACCGTCATGTCATCCATACCTCCATATTCAATTAAACTTCTCTATACTAGTTGAAATAAATTTTCCGCTATTGCACTCTCCTTCATTTTAGCAACAAATAGTAGATGAGGTTGGCGGGTATGATTCTCTACAGTATAAACATGCATGCATACCCATGAAGTATTGCCTACTGCCGTAACTTCATCTAAAGAAAATGCAATACAGGTTGACTCTCTTATTTTTTTCTTTACATCTTCTTTTCAACCTCAGCAAGACAACTTACCCATTCCCATCCACTGTTTACTGACCAGTGTCTATTAGGATAGTTAGGAACTTTCAAAAAGTGTAATAAACCACTAATTGATGGGAAATTTGTCATAGCATGCCCTCTACTCAAAATATTAAAAACAACACTTAACTGAACAACTTTTCCTAGCTGTTCTATTTGCATTGCTTTTCCAAAAGTAGCTTCAATAGAACCTTTAACTTTAGCAGGCTTCGTCTGTATTTTATCATGAAAATAATACTCTTCGACATTCCTCACATGCTTAAATTCCTCCTTTGTTTTCCATCTTATCATTGATTTTTCAACCCCGTCTATCATTTGTTTTTCATAAACTTTACCCATATGCTTTTCTATGGTGTCAAATTTTAGCGGCAACCTAATTTCCTTGTTACATTTCCAAGTTCAAATCTTACACCTGCATTCTATTGGAGGCTCGCCTTCAATTGGATTTTCCACTGGTTCAATGAATGGATATTTTGATGCCCAATTAATTTGAAAATTCTTCACTGGCATATCCCACTCTCGATCCTTTTTTTATTGTGGTTCACCCTTTTTTGATCTGGCTGTTCTTTTCCCCTTCCATGCATTATCATCAATGGCATTATCACCCAATTCGATTATATCATTTCGACTAACTTGGGCATCTACCAGATAATCTTCTTCAAGATCATCCTGATCTGAGATATCAGGTTCGCCATCGTCTTCAACATGCGGTGTAGGTGGTGAATTTTGTACTTGCACTTGTGATGATGTACCTTCCTTATTTTCACAACAATCTTTTCCAATGCCAAAGTACGAAGACAACGTTTTCTTTTTGTTGGCCTCTCATGGCCTTCCCCACATTCAAGTTTCCTACCCCTCTTCCTGTTTGACATCTCCAACGAAATAAAGGTTGGCAAAAAATATCAATTTGTTGAAGAAGCAATAATAGACTATAATGTATAATATATGTTTCATTGGCCCTACGACCTACAATCTAGATGTCTGAGGTTTGAATGTCCCCCCTGAGTCCTGACTACTTGGCATTGACAGGTTGCCACTGAATAAAAATGAACTCAATAATGCAAACAAATATAGATAAATTTAGAATAATATTATAACACTTCAAAAATATGATCGCTCACCTTTAGGTCACTGGCAGTCGCCAATGCAGTCAATAACAATGATTTTCCTTGGTCTAAAACTTCGCTATTGATAAGAATTCAGAGCCCAAAACCCACCAGATTGTGTTGAGATAGATCTGATCTTTGCATGTATTTATACCAATCCTTATGGCAAATTCTGTGGGAATTTTATATGGTATACAAATATTTGGTGAATCCCACGTAACTATAACACGACTTATGTAATTTATGAGGCGATTATAGGTTGTCCAAATACGACTTATGTAATTTTCGAGGCAATTATAGGTCATCCAAATAATTGGCAAATACAATATAGTTGGCGAAAGTTGGGGTGAATGGAGACACGCGTCGGCAAAATGTCGGGCGAATTGGGTCCTCCTGGCTAACAAATCTTCACATGCCTATAGGCAAATTATGGTCGTCTATTAAGGCAACCTCAAAGAGTGTAGGTGAAAAAATTAAATTTACCGTGTGTCCACCGTATATTGTATTGGCGAAATCATTGCATATAAACATTTAATTGCCTAAAACATATGGCGATCGAGTCGTGACTTTGACGGAAATTGATAATGTTCTAGTGACATGGCCACCCCCAGTCGGTACAAAATATTCGTCATTTCTCAGGTCGCCGACGAGAAGAATTCGCCACGAAAGTAATCTCTGGTTGCATTCAAAGACACCAAGAAGATTGAAGATGTAGTTGAATCAAGCAATGATTCAGATGATATTGAAGTGCAAACTTTTTGAGGAGACTAAAGAAAGGATCTGGAAAATACAAAGATAAGTTGCCCTTCAAATGTTTTAATTGTGAAAGAATTGGTCATTATATTGCTAGATGTACTTTCAAAGAAGATAACTATAAGAGATCAAATGATGATAACAAGAGAAAGGATAATTATAGTAGAGATGATAGAAACAAAAGAATAGATGACAAAGATAAGCCTAAATGGAGACACATTTCTCTAAAGATGAAGATGGTAATGACTCAAATGAAAATAATTATTTTTGGCGATAGAAGAAAAAGGCATTGAAAGGTTGGTAGTGAAAGATCAATGATTGTGAAGATTGCATTGCATGCAAAAGTGGAACCTAAAGCTTGGATAATTGATTATAAATTTTTGTTCCATATAAATAAGATAAGACACCATTATGAATATTTTATACTTTAAACAAACAATTAGTAATATATAACAATTAGTGAAACAATTGTTCCATATGAAAATTACATAAAAAATTGCATGAATGTGTTTTAAATCATACTATGATCCATCATTAAAAAATAAAAAACAATCATTAAAAATAAAAAATATCTAATTAAAAAAAAATTACAAACATTTTGTTTTTCTTTTAGGAATGTCATCTACAAATTATTTTTTTCTACACAATACAAAGCATGAACTCAGCATTAAGAATCATTCAACTTTACCAATAGATCAAAGACCCATTGATTTTACAAAACTTTTCACTAAAAATGATTTTATAAAATATCAAAAATATTATATTTTTAATTAATCAATAATAAATTTTAATTAATACTGAAACCCTTACTCTATTAGTACTCAATTCATCCAAAATAAGATATCAATTTTTTCATAATAATAAATCAATCAAAATAAAATCTTCATTTTGAACAAGAATTAAGGAATATGGAAAGACTGGAATATAACTTTCTAAAAATTTCTAAAAAAAAGCCATCGTTAATCTTTCAAATTTTTTTGGTTATGACGCCGACCAGGAGGAGCACCTCCAAATTTAGCACACATGGCGAGAACTTCTGCATTTGCAGAATGAAACTACAGCAACAGAATATGAATATTAAGAATAATAATTTAAAGCAGTATTGTTGAGGACATCTGGACTAAATTTCTATTGAAAAATTGCATGCATGGCTCTATATATTCGGGCTCTGTATTCATGGAACACAAATCGTTCTCAGTTAGTTTATTTAGGAAGCATGGAGTTTGTACTTTCTAAAGATTGTGAATTTATTTATAAAAGAGCAGTGGTTGCAGTAGTTGTAAGTGTTGAAATCATGTTTTTAATTAGATCATCAGAACTTCATTGGATTTGTTCTGTAAATCCAACTCTGGTGGTCTAATTCAGACATGGTTTCACCATCTACATGACAGAAGTGAATTATGTACATGTCTTTATATACGGCCGACTTCAATCATGCGAATAGAATTTGAACAGCAGGTTCATTCTCACATTCTCTTTCATTTGAGTCTCTCGTTTTCTTTCATTTGAGTAATTTGTATCAATAGTATTCTTATTTATATAGTTTCTTTAAATTATTTTTTAAATATTTTGTTGGGTATGTAAAAAAATTTTTTTTAAAAAAAGGTGATGTTATGAATTTTATAGCAATAAGTAAGCTTAAAAAAATTGAAGCTTCAAAATTTTAAAAAGTTGGTTTCACTATTTTTCTATGAACAATCAATACTACAAAGATTACTGATTCTTTTTATAAATCAAGAAAATATTCCCAACTAAAATTATAGATGAATTCAGTCCTTAAATATGCCCTAGCAACTGCTAGGGGATCCTTCTCTGAGTATAGGGAGAAACTATTAATTATTATCCTTTCCTTCTCGACCCTAAAGGCCCTGCTCTCATGCTGCATAGGGCCTTTGCAGCAATGGCATTCAGGTATCTTAAATGGAAATTTATGGCAGATGAATCTGAAAAACAAGATAGAGAGGATGAATTTAGAGATTTTGTCAGAATAAATGGCTTCCTCAAACCAAAATTAGAGCATGATGGTTCGCCTCCAAGTGGAGATGAGCCAGATGCACCACAAGGGAGCCAGGGTAGAGGGCTGAAATTGGTGTTTGAGGCAGAGGAAGGGGTCGGCCACGAGGAAGTGGAGGTGCTAGGTCTAGAGGTTAGCTATGATCCAATCAAGGCACCTTCAAAATCTCAAGTTTCCTATGTTGTTTTGATAAACTTGTTTTAGTTCTTATGCTGAATGTAGAAGCCAATGGGAAGTTGTTGGGATACCAGAATTATTAGGTTTTTTGGTTCATCATCTCTAAGAACTGTTTTGTGTTTGATTTTTTGCTGAACCATCTAATTTTGAGTAAGATTGTTAAAAAATGTCAATGACAGGATTGAATTATGATATTATTTTTGAAATCTTGTTTAATAACTGCATAATATGAAATCTCTGGCTATGCAGACAAAAAACAAAATTATAGATGAATGTCATTTGACAGAAAAGTTTTCTATGTTAATAAGAAAATTTTCAGTTTGATCCTAGAGACGCCACTGAAGATCTGAAAAATAGTGGCTCTTATTTTTCTGGACGAGATTCTAATCTATCCTCTTAAATTTTTTTATCTAACCCAATAATTCCTAAAACAGACTCCATAAGAGCAATTCTTAAAATATTAAGATCATATATTTAAACTTTATAAACTATTTAATCTTCATAATTTACTGAATGCTTCTGCATTAGATGTTGCAACCTGATTACAAAGTAATTATAGAAGTTCTTCTCAACTTATATATTACTTTGTAATCATAAATGTTCTTCTCAGCTTATATATACCACTAGATGTTAGAAGTTAGAAGAGTTCTTAATGAAAATGTACCTCTTCCATTTCACATATCTCTTTCATACTTCCAATCCTCAAACATAGCTGGGCAGTATGCTTGGTTCCATATTGTATTTGAGTATAGTATGTTACAGATTCAAATAATATTGTGAACTTTTACTCTTGTTCTTCCAACATGTAATAATGTATATGTGTGTCTTTGTTCATTACATTGTGAACTTTTACTCTTGTTCTTCCAACATGTAATAATTTACAAGGTTTTTCTGATTCATATCATCATGTTTATTTTAGCCTGACTTGTTGATGATGCAACCTTCAAAATTAAGTCTTATTTACATTCTGGTAAAAACTTTGACTTTTATTTATCTGCTGCTATGGAGTGTGAAATTGTTAACAGAATATTTTATGTAGTACACCACAGCAAAGGCATTTTCTCTTTTTAAGCTGTCACAAGTTGAAGTATGAGAAAATTATTTTAGTGAATTTATAAAGAAAATTATATTTAAACAAAAATAAATTGAAAAGTAGTTGTTCTTGGTAATTGATGCGAATCAGTCAGTTTGCATGGCTTGTTTCTAATTTGATAAATGATTTTTATTATTATGTTTTTTTAATTTTAAAAGTTATTGTTTTTTAAGAAGATATTGTCTTTTTGTAGTGTTTATATAGATCAGAATAAAACTTTTTTATTGAGATGAATCATGTAATAGAAATTGAATAAATACTGCCTTCTTGTAATATTTATTGCAGAGCACAACATGTATGCTTCTTAAAAAGTTCTCATCATAAATTATATAATTTTTGATTATTTAATAAATTATTATTACATTATCATTTTTAATTTTTTTATTAATCTTGAACAGTTTATCATTATTTATTTTCATTATCTTTTCTGCAATGATGTTCTAGCTGAAGGCAATTCTTGACTGGGACTTTGCACATTAATTTGCAGACAAGCTACAGACAAAAGCATTTATGTCTGTACTTCACTCCTCAAATCTCCTATTTTGGTTTCTTCATTCAATAGACTTCTGCAACAACGTGTTTTAATATTGTTGGTTTTTTTATTGCTAATACTAAATTTTGCTACAATGAGTTTCCAAGCTACTCAAATGAACTATAATTGTAAACTTTTCTTGACTCTACATTTTTAAAAAGTGGAAGTTTTGCATAAAAAACAATACATAGGCCTTTAAACCCTGGTTTCATTATTTCCAATCCACATGCATCACCAAGATCTTAAGCTTTTTAATATTCCAACTTTAAAATCACAAATATTTGGAAACACTTACCTTCAATTAAATATGCTTGTTTATATGATTATGCTCGATGTTTCAGTGTTAACCTGTTGCAGCTTTTCTAACATAATATTATACAGCAATATTAAATTTGTGAAATCTCACTTTCTTCCTGATCACTTTCTTTCTTTCTTTACTGAATGTGAATTTACAAACCAATTTTTTGTACCTATGATAAGATTCTTATGTTTTTTTCTTTTGTGTACTTGGTATGAGGTCCAATTATTCATGGAGTATCAGGAATGAAATCTCCTTTAAAGAGGAATCCAGAAGATTTCTGAACTGGAATTTATATTGTATATACGTAATGCTGATTACTTATTAGTTTATTTCAGTTAAATATTTTTCATAAGATTTTTAAGTAGAAAGTAAATGATAGAAACGACATCTTTGAGATCTTGACCATTGCATTTTTTTGGTTTTCAAAAAATTAATCTGTATTTAATTCATTATCAGAATCCCTTTTTGTCTATCAATTTTGGAAGATAAAGCTCCTTTTAAGTCACCTTTTAAATTTGAACCTATGTGGTTTAGAGATTCTTCCTTTTTGCCTTTGCTCAAAAAATGGAGGAGTTCTGCTCCTTATTGCTCTAGATCCTGAATGTTTCAGATTGCTAAGAAGTTGAGATTTTTGAAATTTAATATTAGAGAATGGAATATATTGCATTTTAAGAACATCTTTCAGGAAAAACAGAGGATTCAAGATATGATTGAATGTCTTAATTCACATGTGATTCAACATGGTATGGTGCCTCTTGTTTTTGATGAACTAAAATTGCTAAAAGGAGAGCTTGAAGAAGTTTTGTCCAGAGAAGAAATCTATTGGAGACAGAAATCGAGGGAGATTTGGCTTTCAGATGGTGATGGAAATACAAATTTATTATCACTCTTCAACAAAAATTAAGAGAAGTAGAAATAGGATATCTTGTATTGAGTGTCCAAATGGCAGACTTTTAACAGAATAGGAGGATATTGCTTTAGAGGCAGTTAGGTTTTTTAAGTCACTATTGTCTTCGGAGCATGGAGATCTTCATAATAACATTTCTTCTAATATTCTTTCTTTGGTATCTTCGGAAGATAATAAAATGTTGATGTCTCCTTTTTCTTTGGATGAAGTTAAGAATGTTGTTTTTGCAATGAACCCTGATAAGGCTTCGGGACCGGATGGATTTACTCCTTTATTTTTTCAGAAATGCTGGGATTTTGTGGGAAATGATGTTTTATTGGCCCTTGAGGAAGCTAGAAGGAATAGGTCTGTTTTGAAAGAGCTCAATACTACAATGATTGCAATTATTCCTAAAAAAGAGGTTACCAAGACATTTCTTGATTATCGCCCTATTGCTTTATACAATACTTTGTACAAGATTTTTACCAAGGCTATTTCTTTAAGGTTGGCTAAAATTCTGCCTAGGATCATTTCTTTAGAACAAGGTGGTTTTGTTCTAGGAAGGGAGACGGCAGAGGGAGCTATAGTGGTGCATGAGGTTCTGCATTCTATTTCTACTCAGAGAATCCCGGCAATGATCCTCAAATTAGATATGATGAAAGCATATGATAGAGTAGAATGGGGGGCATTGTGTGTTGTTCTACTTAAATTGGGCTTTTCCAAGGCATGGGTCAAATGGATTCGTGCTTGTATTTCTTTTGCAAGGTTCTCGGTTCTAATTAATGGCTTCCCTTGTGGTTTTTTCTCCTCTTCTAGGGGTTTGAGGCGGGGGGATCCCCTGTCTCCTTTCTTGTTCATTCTTCTAGCTGAAACGTTTAGTTGGGCTATAAAAGCCGCTAAGCTGGGAGGGCTTTGGAAGGGAATTAGGATTCATAATGTTCCACAAAGCATTTCGCATTGCTTGTTTGCAGATGATACGTTGTTATTTGGTCAAGCCTCTTTGAGTGAGGCAAGAGTGATAAAGGGGATAATACATAATTATGCATCCTTTTCTGGTCAGAGAGTCAATGTTGATTAGTCAAAGATTTTTTTCCTTCATGCTTCACAATTGGTTCAAGATAGATTGAAGATTTTTTGGGGGATTTGCATCTGGAAATCTTCCTTGTTCTTATCTTGGTACACCTTTCTTCATTAAGAAGGATAGAGTTGAGTTTTGGGATAAGATCATTTCAGTTATCTCTAGAAGGATCCTATCCTGGAGTCATAGATGGTTATCTTTGGCTGGTAAGATTGTTCTTATTAAGTCTGTCCTAAATGTTGTTCCTATTTATCTCATGTCTATTTTGCAGTCTCCGAAAGCGGTTCTTGTTAGTTTGCAAGATACTCTTAGGCCCTTCCTTTGGAGTAATAATAAAGAACGTAAGAAGAAACTCCCTCTCGTAGCATGGGATAAAGTTTGTTTGCCTAAAAACCTTCTGGGCATAGGCATTAGGAGTCTGGAAAGTCTGAATTTAGCCTTAGGTGCTAAGTTGGTTTGGAAATTGTATGAGAGACCATTCTCCTTTTGGGCACAAATTATGTTTGCTAAATATTTAAATAATGGACCAAGAGAATATGTTTTTCAAGTTTCTAATTTACCGTCTGGTTCAGCTATTTGGAATTTTCTATGTAAATGTAGATCAATGATTTTGTCTCATCTCTCATGGATTGTTCATAATGGTAGAAAGGTCAGGTTTTGGGAGGAAGTTTGGAATGGACATCCCCCTTTGGTGAACTCGAGGGATTGGTCTCCTTTAATTTCCGCTCTTTCTTCCCTTTGGGGTGTCTTTGTGGCTGATTATTTTGAAATTGAGTATAGTGGGAATCTTAAGGTGGCAAAATGGAAATCAATTGAGTTTTTAGATATTGATCAAAATGTGAAATTGGAATATGGAAAGATGTTGGGGGAGAGAGTAATAATTCTTTCTGATGTCGACGATGAGCTTATCTGGACAAGGAATATCTCTGGTAAGTACACAGTTAAGGATGGCTATAATTCTCTCTTGGTTGCTTAAGATTTATCTACTTGGCCATACAAGCTATTTTGGCATATGGCTTGCCTCCCAAAGGCTGGTGCTTTTGCTTGGTTAGCAGTGCAGGACAGGGTCCTTACAGGAATGAGGTTGGACAGGTTGGGTATTACGGCAATATTTTCTTGTGTCTTTTGTAATAAAAATTTAGAATCCTCTGAACACTTGTTTCTTCACTGTGATTTTGCCTATGCTTGCTGGCAGTGGTTGTTTGAAAAGCTTAATCTATCCTTTGTTATTGGTAAGGATCTCCTTTCCCACTTTAGAGCCTGGCCTCTCCTGTTTGCCTCATCTTTCTATGCATGTCTTTGGATTATTTCTCCATCTATTGTGATTTGGAATATTTGGTTAGAGCGTAATAATAGGATTTTTAAACAAACAAGTTCTTCCTTGGCTGAGGTTTTATTGAGGATTGAATCTTCCATCTCTGAAGTTGCTTTGTCTTTTATCTATAAGAATTTGGAAACCCTTACCTCTTTTTCTCATTGGGATGGTAGGGTAACTCGAGTTTGGAGAATGTTATTAGTCTTACCTTCTCATGGATCTATTTTAAATAAGACTAATGCTATAAGTAAGAGAAATTTGGCTTGCTGGAACCTCCTCCGCAAGGGCACTTTAAATTGAATTTTGACGGTGCTTCTCATGGGAACCCTGGCCTGGCAGGGGCAGGTATGGTAATTTATGATCATAAGGTAAGATTTGTTCAGGCTCGTTGTCATGCTATTGGTTTCAAGTCTAACAATTGTGCAGAATTCTTTGCTTTGTCCTTTGGTTTGGATATGGCTATATCTTTGGGAATTAAGGACTTGATAATTGAGGGTGATTCTATGGTTATTATTCAAAGTGTCATGAAAAAGAAGTCGAATTGTTGGCAATTACAATATCTACTTGATCATATTTTGCAAAAATTAGAGTTTTTTGATTCCTTTTTGATTTCCCACTATTATAGGGAAGTGAATAAGATTGTAGATTTCTTGGCTAACTTAGCCATTGACAGTGAAGCTAATATGCGAGAGGTAAGTGTAGATGAGATCCCTTCCTCAGTTTTGGAATATTTGAAGTAAAGAAGGGCATAGTTGTAGTGTTCATCAACCTCCTTATTTGGTGTGGCTTTTCTTTGGTGTGGGTTTTGCTATGCTTGATCACAATGTTTATTTTGACAGGGTCTCTGATTATGGTTTCATTTCTACTATGTGGTATCATTCTAACCAGTGGTTTGGAGAATTGTGTTTCATAGACAGGGGTGGTTCAGACTGGTGTTTTTTGGCAGCAATGGATATGCATCCTTCGGTGATCATAATTTAATCTTCCTTCTATATGCTTCTGTTGACGGCTTCCTTTATATCTAATGTGGCTTATGTAATTGGGATGGGTTTTTGATGTACTATGCCAATGGGAATTTGGTATTGGGTAGAATAGGCTCGTGTTACTTAAGCAATACTGAAGGGTTTTCTTACTGGTTCTTTCCCTTCAATGCTTTTTGAACCAGACGCTGTAAAAAAAACTTTTAAAATTTAATATAGTTCAGTGGTTCTATCCACTTTTATCAAAAAAAAAAAAAGAATCCCTTTTTGTTGACTACTATTTGCTTTCTTTTCCTTGACATGAATTTTATGAGTTCATTTTGGTATGAGGACTTAATTAGGTTTGGTAGCATGTGATTACATAATGATTTCATTGGTAACTGATTATTAGGTTCCTTACATGGAAGTAGCTGAAGGGATGGCCAGTGATGGAGTCTTCTGTTCCTCATTTTCTGTTTTATATTCTATATAGACATCAATTTCCTCAAGGAAAAAGTGCTTTAGTGTGGAGGATTATCTTTCAAACCATCTGTAGTACATGGCTTACCATCAGTCATGCTGCCATGTCAGGGACACAAAAGAAATATACATCAATGAGGAGAAAAGTTTGAATAGAGTAGTGTAGGAAGGAAATTGAAAACTGGGAAGAATGTAGAAGATGGAAGGTGATATCATAAGGTGGGAAATAACTAGATTTTGCGAAGAAATACAGGCATTTGCATAATACAAAAAAAAGCGCATCTTTAATATCAGGAGACATTTTAGACATTCCGTTAATATAAGAATCAATGAATAAGAATATAATAATCATTTTAAATTATTTGATTGGAGTAATTGAGTGTGCCAAGGCTAAGTGGCCTATATTTGATCATACTTTTGCTTGAGTGAACCAAAGGTGGCTTCCCATGTTTTTTTGCGACCAAACATAACTAAAAGCCCATTAATAAATTTTACATGTACCAATAGTTGCCCACTTTACCTCCAGTAATTTAGAATTTTTGGATTTTAATTGGAAGGGTTGTGCAACTTTATTGATACCCATAGCATATGACTACATGAATAGTTATAGTATATAAGATTAATATGTTTAAATTCTATAAACAATTCTAATCTTCATAATTTATTGAATGCTTGTAAGCTAAATGAAGACAGGGTAGCAATTTTATTGATACCCATAACATATGACTACTGAAACAGTTATGATATATAAGATTAATATGTTTAAATTCTGTAAACAATTCTAATCTTCATAATTTATTGAATGCTTCTAAACTAAATGAAGACAAAGTAGCTCTCTTCTTAGCTTATGCTAGGAGAGTTCCCAATTAAAATTTACCACTTCCATTTCACATATCTTATTGATTTCATCTCTATCATGGTCCCAATCCTCAAACATGGCTTGAGAGTATGCTTGGTTTCATATTGTATTTGAGTATGGTATGTTACAGACTTGAATAATATTGTGTATTTTTATTCTAGTTCCTTCATGATGTATACGTGGATCCTTGTTCATCACAGGGTTTTTCTCATTTATATCATCCTGTTTACTTCTTTGCCTGACTTGTTGATGTTGTGACCTTCAAACTAGGTTTATTTACTTTCTAATAAAAACTTTGGCTTTTATTTACCTACTAATCTTAACCATGGACTCTGTTAAAAGAATATTACAAAAAAAATGTTTCTTGAACTTATCAAGAAGAGGATTATAAATTTATAAATAAATATAAACAAATTAAAAAGAAATCATTGTGATAATTTATGCGATTTGCATGTCTTGTTTCTAATTTGCTAAATAATTTTTATTAGTATGTTTTTTTGTTTTAGAATTTTTCTTATTTTTGATGCAGTTAATTGTTGTTTATGAAAGAAGTTACCTTCTTGTACTATTTATTGTAGGACACAACATGCATATGCCTTCTCTTGCATGAACTCTCGTATCATTGATGATAAGATGTCAATTGGCAATTGAGAGTTGCTAATGGACTTCAAATGGTAGATTTTATCTTTCAGATATTTCTGAAGATCATCTCAAATGGATGCACAAAGAATCCTATGTCTTGACATGCCTCCAAGAGCATGAAGAAATTTTTTGTACAAATGGTTCAATTTGAGACGATCTCAGAATATCTCAAAGATAAAATCCATCACTTGAAGTCTGTCAACAACTCTATCTCACCAAAAAGTATAAATCTATGGCACAGGTTGTGAAGGGGTTGAGGAAGATTCCGTCTCTCCAAAATATATAGAGAGAAACTTAATGTGTAGATTTATTGTAACATTTTATTTCTTAGCTAATTATTTGTTGTAAGACGATTTTTATTGTTTTCATTATTTTTCCAAATGTTTTTTGAAAAATATGAAATTGTTTGTGGATTGTTTGTTATAAGGCAGTTTTTTTATTGGTCTATCAATAATCATCACATTTTAAAAATTTATCTAAAACTATTTTCTTCAGTTAATAGGATCCAGAGGAATCAACAGGCATGGAACTGGGTAGGCCTTCCTCAGCGCTTGGATCGGAGGGGCTCCTCCATTAGTCAAAGCTTTCCATGCCCTTGGTGGGAAAATGAACGAAGTCTTTGGACAAACAGAGATGCGAAAGGCCTAAGTAGAATGAGTTTGAAATGGCAGAACCATGATATACCTCGTAAAGTTGGGCTTTCTCGACACTTAAGGCATTAGCCTTACCAGAACATTTTTTCATCCAAGTTCTCTAACTTGGACTCTTGGGCAAGCAAAGTGGCAACTAGTCCAAATAACATTCCTCTTCAAACAAGGAAGCCCAACTTTGTTTCAACCAAAGAGGTTTTTTCCTCCCAAAAGCAAGCACATTCTCGGTGCCTCCACTCTCATTTCAGTACTTTGAGAGAGTCTACTAGTCACAGAGACCAAGGGGCTTCGGGTTTCAAAAAATCTTTTCCTCCTTGGCAAGTCCCTCCTTTCGATCATAAGATCCAAAAATGGAAAAGGAAAGGTATGGGGAGCAAACTTTTTGTCCTTCCTTCAAATTCTTTAAACCCAACAATTGCCCGCCTTCATGAGAATGCCCTATTTTCTCAATGGTGTGGTTGTCAAGGGGATAACAATGAAATCATGTCCTGGTGGACTTCCTCGTTCCTAAGAATGATCTCAATCAGACCTTTGCAGAATGATTTTTTCCTTTTAGAATGTGCAGACTCCACCCTGAAAGAAGCCATCATCCTTCCATTTCTTAGAATGGAAACCAAGCTTCGACCCTACCAATCACAGATTTCAGAAATCCCTAGTATGACTTTCTTTAGTTGGTCTACCTTCTGAGTTTTGGTGTCCAGAGGCCCTTCTAAAGATAGGAGATTCTTTAGGATCTCTAGTGGGCATTGAGGAAGACTTCCTCAATGGGCTTAAGGGCGATGTGACTAATATCTATGTGGAAATAGATTTAAAACAATGCTTTTATAGTGAGTTAGAGATAATCTCGGAGGTCGGTAGATGGAAGTAGAAATTTTAGAGGCTGGGGAAGGAGACTCCTGACAAATGCATCCTTCGAAACCAAATAGTTCTCAATTGCTCTATGGTTGCTGCTAGAGGTGCACTCTCTGCCCTTCAAATAGTTGCACTTCTAAAAAATGATGATAAGAACCTTGAGATGGGGAACAAAGGATTGGCGTCTCCAATAGAATCGCCTGTAGTTGTTGCCTCATGCCAAATTCAAACCCCAAGGCCATCTCAGATTTTCGATGCTTTGATTGAGAATCTTAAATCTCAGTCTCTTCTAGGATTTGTTTCACCCTCTTCTTCTCAGCCTCCCCCATCCATCCACCTACTCATTCTGTCTCTGATTGTTAAGATTCAAAGCAATAAGACGGTGAGGAGTCTGTTTGGCCAAAAGAAAACCACTTCTCTGACTCGAGGGGTTTTCAATATTTTTGCTCAGAATCCTAGAAAGGCCTTCAAAAGAAGGAATAGAGTAAGGTGAAAGTGAGAAGGGGGGGCTCCTTCTTTAATAGAGACAAACTGTAATGCCCGCCAAAATACCCTAAAGAAACTAAACAATAATATACAAATGGAGATAATTTTTTTCTTAATTAACATCTAATAACAACTAACGCAACATATAACATCTCCATCTATTTACATACATTAACCAATTAACCAATATGAACATACATCATTGCTCATTTCATCAAATAACACAAGCGGAAATAACACAACATCAATAATCTTTCTCTAGGGTACTTTAACATGATTACTTAATTCATTTCCACAATAACATACTACACACATGATAGGTATATTTCACCTTCATTAATGCATCATATTCTAATTATTTAACCATGAGACATGCAACCTACAACATTACTTATTCCTCATGATATACATAATTTCCTTTCTACCAATGCATCTATGTGAATCATTCCTATTTACTAGATCCAATTAACATCTTCTAACATATTCACTTATTAATCTATGAATATTCCTCTTTCAAAATTATTTAACATTCTAACTAGCCTCTAATCATTCCATAAATTAACACAACTAATCCATAATGAAATTCCATTCTATTCCAACTATAATCCACTTATTTCCATGATTCATAAGATCACATCTCTATAATAGTACAAATACAATATACTTAAATTCCAATTTCCAACTACAATTCATTTTACAAATACGAATACATTAAATACATCACGAGCATAGCTCTTTCTACTACAAGAATCCATATACTATATACAAGAGTGTTACATTATATGCATTCTATCTTATCCATTCTATCTTATCCATTACATAAATCTACTACAAGGTACATCCATAGTACATCATGAAGAAGAATCCACATCCACGCAAGAAGAATCCAAGAGAACATCCCAGTGGCTAAAAAGCACCAACCTCCTGACCATGTGGAACCAAAGGAACCACCCCCTGTGCTAGGAGATCACTCAAGGTCCCAACACATACTCTAAACTTAAGCTGGCACCTATGACTAAGGAGACTAACCACACAAGGACTCTCAAGAAAGAACCCACACAATACAACAAGAATGAAATCCTAGAGGCATAAAACTCATCAAGACATAAATGCATCCATAAGCATAATCATATATCATAAAGGGGAAACACATGTAGGAGTGGAGCATCATCACATGTCATCCTCATAACATAATAACATAATAACATAATAACACAAGGCACTAGCCTGATGGACATGTGGAGTCGTCTCAACCTATGAGAGACTAAGGGAGATTAGCTTACTGTCTTCACGGTCTTCTCATGCTTATCCTAAAACATCATCCCTAGGACTAAGTCATGAGGCATAAATCAAATTATCATCTCATTAATTAATCTAACTACCCAACCCATCAATTATTAGGTTATCACTTATTTACAATCACAGAAAACTCCAATGTGCCCTAATGGTCTAGACTTCATGCATCCTTACAAGGAACCTCATGCAAGCCTATCTCTCATGAGCTCAGTCATCACAAGGAATCCCACTCCTCCTAACATGTCCCAACAATAAATCACAAGAGGCTCTACCACATAATTACATGAAAACAATACTCAATGCAACCAACAACTTCCACACATACTCTTACAACCTAAACAAGGCTACAACAACATCAATATAGAAAAATGAGCCTCTTGGCTAGCAATAAACAAAGACATATCAAGCCATCAAATGTTGCTGTCAAATAAAAGATAACATCACAAAAAAGGCCTACTCACTTGCTAGTCCAAAACAACATAGTAATCATCTCAATCGTCCATGGCCTATCCACATGGAAGAGAGTCTAAAATATTCACAATGCATAGAGAAACAAATATACTCAAAACTATCAAAATGCATAAAAACTGATCAAACCCAAAACTAGGAAACATTAACAGACCTCAAATAAAGCCTCTGGTACAAAAATCAATTCAGAAAAATACCTCAAAAATGACCAAAACTGAGAAAATACAAAACACAGATAGGTTAGTGCTTTTGCCCTGTAGGACAACACTTTTGCCAAAAAGAACAACACTTCTATCAAGAAGAACAACGCTTATGTCAAGAAGAACAACGCTTATGTCAAAAAGAACAACGCTTCTGTTTCCAGAATTGCGCATATGCATCCTGAGACAACACTTATGTCATGCAGAACAACACAAATTCAACACAGAACAAGGCTTTTGCACATTAAGACAACACTTTTGCACAAGACTTACGGAAAACTTAGAAAGCTTTTGGATAACATAATAAAATCCAAACTTAACAAAAGGGCTCGAAAAACATATGAAAAGAGATGCCTAGAAACAAGGAATACTTGGGTATAAACACAAAAAAATATCTCAAGCTATAGACCAAGATTTAATCAAATATCTTCATGACATAAAACAAACAAAACTTCTATACAAAACTCACAGAGAATCAAATGAAGACAGTCCCAAACAATCACAACTGAAGACTCATGAAGGGAAGAACAATCTACTCTCATACAACAAGGATTAACCAAAGAAATTCACAACAATTTCTCACAGAGCCGAGAAATGTCATACACAGGAAAACCAAAATACATATCTCCCAGCAACTATATAAAAACTCTCATAACATAAAGTTTCCTTCCCAAATATTACCCTTCAGCAATAATAAAACTATAGAGTAAAATAATATTTCAACCCAGACCCAAAACATTGCAGACACAATGCATACACAGAGAAGCCATTGAAAATCAAAATGCAAAGTGAAGAACTCCAACCTGCAACTTGAAGTAATGGATTGAAGCTGAAGAAGAGCTCTCACAAGCCAAACCAAATCCAATCTAAACTCTAGCCAAAACCAAGAGAGAAGAAATCCAAAACCAAGAAGAAAACTTGCTGGAGAAATTTTCTAGAGAAGAGCCAAACAACCCGAAAAACTTCATGGGAATGAAAATAAAAAGCAACAATAACCCAAAACTCTAGCCTCAATCTCGGCCAATCAAAATATTCCATTTTGGAGTGTATTTTACCAACCCACCATATAATATAATTTATTCACCCATTTTGAATTTAACCAATGAGAGTGAAGGGTAGGTAAAGTAAATAAAATATACTTATCCAGCTAAGTGGGATTGTTTTATTTCTTTATTTAATTTAATGTGTTCATACACCCCACTTAGGAATAAAAGTCAGCTATTAAATAAACATAATCTATAAATAAATAATATAAATGGGGATTAAAATCAAATAAGCCAAAAGCTAATAAAATAAATTAAAGAACCAAATAAATGTAAGATATCAAATAAATATCAAACCATAGAAGGTCAAATAAATAATTAAATAATCAAATACCATTAAGATTAAATCACAAATATTAAACAACAATAAGGCTTATCAAATACTAAATAATCATAAAATCAATAAATGTTAATTATCAAATAAATATAAATACCAAATAATTAAATACTCAAAACTTATAAATTAAATGTATTTAAATAAATATTACCAAATATAAAACTACACATCAAGAACCACATAATTACTCTAACATAAGCAAGTAAATCAACCGACATAAACTGGACTCGCAATACCAAAAGACCAAGCTTACTAACTGACATGGCGAATTATGCTCAGACGCCGACTACTCATGGTGAACAACTTAGACCTAGAGTATGTGAGGGGAACTCATGTCATCTCTGAACCACATAAGTCATTGAAACTAAAGACACGCTCATACCTGTGAAGCCAGGTGGAGTCAGTGTCTGGTACCTACAAAATCCTGCAACCACAAAATGACAATACCACATATACATATACATATATATAACAAACAAGTGATAGAGAATCACAACGGCACATCCTGCTTGCAATGAGTGATGTGGAATCGTCTCTATCACGAGGATAGTCAAACAATAGTCAAACACATCTCATAAACATTTCATCATATGTAATCATGAAGTAGGGTTAGCGTAATCATAATCATCATCAAAACCATGATAAATCTAATCTATCAATAATTCATCACATAGTGAGCATATAAAATCCATCGAGTACATATATCATCAAATCACATGATCAATCATGATAGTACCAACATCCATATAGATAATCAAAATAGCATATGTCCAATAGTATCTAACATCAATCATAAGTCAATGAAGCACATGAGTAATCATCATCCAAATCATCAAATATAGTCTAGATAAGTCTATCAAGCATAATATAAAAGTCAACTCTAGTCAAAATAAGTCAAATCAAGGGTGGATACTACACAAACAAAGGAAAACTTGTGTTCCTAACTAATATTTTACAGGAGGAGAATATTATTGCTAATGACATAGTAGAAGACATGGAGGATGCACATGATCTCTTACCTTTAGATGGAAAGGATTCTCTAGATAGAGCTCAAGCCATTTTGCCTCTTAGTCCCCTGCCTCCCTCCAACAGGAGCCCCTCAAAGGATCATCCTGATTGCTTGGCTTCCCCACTCAATGATCCTCTATCTTCAAAACACTACTTTAATATTTCCTCTAAAATTCCAAACCCTCTTCTGATGCCGCCTTCTATGATGCCACCTGATTTGGAAATGCACTCGGACATAAAAACTTAGAGATTTTTCCAGGATTATATGATTGATGATAAGGATATGGATCTTGTTCTGGAAACTCCCTTGCATGTAATGTATTCAAAGATCAAGGAGAAAAGGAAACTGGGATTAAACCAGTTGATAGATGGAAAGGTGAAACCTGATTATAGTCTTTCTCCTCCCAAGAAGGGTCGTAGATCTTTGAATGAAACAAGAACTCAGTAAGGAGCAGCAGAGAGCCAATCTAAAATCACAGACCTTTGGAAAGTAGGGAAGGGTAATACCCTTCGTGAACAGCAATGAAAATAATTTCTTGGAGTGTTAAGGGCCTCAATGACCCTAACAAACATAGGGTGATTAAGAGAAGGATTCTCTTGGTTAGTGCAGATGTCACCCTCCTTCAAGAAACTAAGCTAGATTGTCAGAAAGTAGTATCTTTTGGTTTGGGAATCAACCCTCTTTTTCAAGATTCTCTTTAATCCTTAGTTGCATCAGAAGGGGCCTCAGGGGGGTCTAATGATAATCTGGAAGCCTTCTCAAGTTCAAGTGGAAGGTGTTGCTTCTAACGTAAACTGGTTGCTAGTAAAGATCACACACTTGCAAACAAATACATCCTTCTTTATGGGTAAGTGCACCAAGATGGTGAACATAAAAGTAGCCACATGCCAAAAAAAAAACAAATTTTTCATACCCCGCGTGGGTTTTGAAAATTCAAAAACATGCCAAAAACAATTTAAAAAACAAAAAGTTTCTCAAAACCCGTACATTTGTTTTTTCATAAAAAATCAAAAGTTTCTCAAAACACGTATGGGTTTTGAGGAACATTATTTTTTTGGGTAGGCCATGGGTTTTGGCCATTTTCAACGCTAAAACTTGTGGAACAACAGCAAGAGAAAGCCAAAAATCCACAGAACCCGAATGAGTTTGTAATTATTTTGGATTTTTCTAGCATTGAGAGCAATTTTCAACAATGGCACCTCGTCAAACAAGATTTGATTGGTTTGATTAAATTTTTGTTTGCATTTTAATTGAAGTAGGGTTTTTTAATTGATTTAAGTTTTTTTTATTATTAATTTGATGTCAAATTCTTCAAGAAATCCCCAAAAATGAAATAGACAACAAAGACCTTCTCCTACACAAGCAACACAAGCAAACCCTATAAAAATTGTACATAAGAAACAAGAAAACCCTCAAGACGTTGCTCCACAACCATAAAATCCTCAAAATGATGCTCCTCAACAACAACCACCACCTTAAAAACCTCCACGTCCTCCATTAGATCATGTAGATGTCACGCAAGAGGATCTCATCAATCGCCTTACACAAAATAGTGCCTAAATTTCTATATTGGTGAATAGGTTGAGGTCCTCTAGGCTTGAGCACCACTCAACCCTCGCCAAAACACTAGAAACAATGGCCAATAGTGCAAATGAAGTATCTAGGGAGGTTATGAAATGGGGTTCATGGAGGGATATATGTCAAACATTTTATGTGGATGGATTGTCATATGATCAAGTTGAAAAAAGGGCATAGTTAAAGCTAACATATGTGCTCTTTTCACCGATCCTGTTACTAGAAACAACCTAGAACTAAATACAACTTGGTTTCCTATACATTGGTGTGTTCATGCTAGGCAAAAAGAATCTTTTTAAGATAGGTGGTATATGGTCTTTGACCAACCACCTTGTAATAATTGGGAGGTGCCTCTATATTTTTTGAGAAAGTTGTATTGTGAGTTTATCCTCGGCGAGAAGCCGAATTATTTTGACATCCGACAATTTCAGGGTAGAGGAAGAGGCTCTGTGCAGGAGAGACCTAGGGCCCATAGGATGGTAGAGCCACAACATAGGAGGCGTACAACTCCTAAACCCATGGTTCATGTCATTGTTCTTACATCCTTGAAGGAGTCTATGGAATTACAAACTCTTCAGGCAGCTGCATCATTGACTGATGTCACTGTTCAACATGGCACACAGTTGGTTGGAGAAGAGGATGTACCAGCACCTATAGAACCTCCTTCATCAGTGAAACCTCCTTCATCAACAACACCTCCTTCATCGGCGACACCTTCTTCAGCATCACCTCTTGCATCATTTGGCACAGGCTAGCCCATTTAGATATGTGCCCCACCTGCTAAGGTGTATGTTTTGGTGTAGACACTGACATGAATGCGGATGGTTTGACATCTCATTCATGTACATGTTGTGGGAGTAGATGTCATACTTCCACTGCAGAGGATGTGGCCCTCATCGGCAACCTGATCAATATGATGTACCCTCTCTATCAGACATAGGTGCATTTAATTATGTTTATGACATGTTATAAATTAAGTGACTATATCTTATAAAAAAAATGAATTTTTATTTTTAGAATAATTTTAAGTGACATAAATAAAATGCATTGCAGGGTGCAGCAGGTGGTGGGAGTTCACCACATACTTTTTAGTCAACTCCACGGTCATGAGTAGTTTCACAACCAGAGGTAAAGATTTGTAAATTTGTTAAAAATATAATAATACATTGGTTTCAAAATATCTTTTGTTAATTATATGTATCATTACTTGGTGTTTTATAGGGCTTATTAGGGGCTGAGATGTCCCAGCTTGATGATATCACGCTTTCGACCATTGACTTTGGCCAAGATAGCTATGCGGTACCATTTAGATTTATATATTTTTTACTTAAGTGATATATTAAATACATGCTCTTTTACCTTATGTTAATTTTTTTTGTTAGTTTATCCCACCTGCCTCGAGGACATCTCGTGTGAGAAAGCCATCCTCTAGCACTCTGAGGCTGAAAAAGATATCCTCTTGGACACCCAAACGACAAAAGGTAATTCAGTACAATTTAAATTGATTTGTTGAAATGTATTATGATTAAACGTGTATATGTAGTGTAGACACTTAAAAATAATTATTTTAATTATTTTTAATTCCTCGCATAATTAATTAATTAATTATGTTAATTCAAATTCCTCTCAATATTAATTAAATATAATTAACATTGTCACTATAGCATGTGATTGATTTATTTAATAAATCAATCCCTTTATTTATTCTTCTAAAAAATCAAATCCTCAAAAATCTTCCTCTTAGCTAATTAATTTCAATTAATTAGTTAACCTACATGATTCCTACAAATCATCTTCTTAATTCATCATTAACCTAATAAATTCTTCTAGAAACTCCCTAAACTCACTTAACATTATTCTTCTAATTTTTTATTCCCTCCACTCATTCTCTCTCCCAGTCAAATTTTCCTACAAATATTAATCCCACTTAACATTTCCTCTAATCCCTCTCCTAATGAGTCGTTAATGGTTAATCATCATGATTAGCCACAAAGTCAACTCTTTGTCTTTTTCATCCAGCCACTAGCTTTAAATGCTCTTTTCCTAGATGAATGTAAGATTTTCGAAATCACACATTCCTCTAGGCATCCCCTCTCCCAAGGAATTTTTAATTCCTTTTTATTCCTCCAATCCCCATGATATCCTTTTTTGGAGAATTTTTAATTCCTCCAATGCATCTTGTGGAGTGTGGAGATACGAAATGCTTTTAAGGCATATTTCTTGGTCTCCACACCCTCTCTTAGACCTTGTGTGAGCTCACAAGTAAATCTTAGCCCTTCATCTTGAATTCATCCTAGCCATTCATTTTCCTCTCCTCTTCCTATAAAATAGGGCTCCATCCCTTCATTCAAAACATCTTGAAATCCAGTAAGTTTATGCTGCCCTTTTGAGCCCAGGAAATCATCTTGGCAACTTGATCATCTCATCCTTATCATTTTCAAATCTATTCTATTTGTGCACAATATTGGAGAGCCATCCACATCCAGCAATCAAAGGAGCACATCAAGTGGAGCATTATCAAGGGGCGCCTTCACTTCATCAAGCTCAATCCGAAGGAGAAGGTAAAATAGCAAGGTGAAATGGTCTTTTAATGATATTTTAGCATTCTGCATGTTTATTTCGTTATGTTTTGATCATTTGACCTTCAAATCTATTTTTCCCTCTTCATTTTGGCATGCCCGGTGGGACCTACGTCCCTAAGAACTAATATTTTTTTTTAGGTTTTTGAGTTGTGAGATGCAAGTTCCAGAATAGCGCGACTACAGAAAAAAAATAAAATCTTTTTTGCAGGTTCCAGAATAGCGGCTCTATATTTCTGTGCAACAACTTCTTTTCTATTTCTGTTGCGTTTTTGTTTTTGTTCTTTTTCTGTTTCTATTTCAGTTTCAGCATGATAGCTTTGCGATTAGCGCAAACATTTTTGTGGGAATTCGAATTCCTGTTATCCGATTTGTTATTTGCTCTGTTATCTACTCTGTTTAATTATAATCTGTGTGAAAGTAGGAGAGTATGCTCTTGTCTATATAGACAATCAAAAATCCAGACCTTTCACTTTTCTATTCTATTTAGTGCGACTGTATGCTCTGACCGTAGGAAAGTGTGAAAATAGGAGAGTATGCTCTTGTCTATTTAGACAATCAGAAATCTGGACCTTTGACACTTTTCTATCTGTTTAGTGCTATTGTCTGTTCTGTTAATCTGTCTGAAATTTTTAAG
This sequence comes from Cryptomeria japonica, assembly GCF_030272615.1. Lineage (NCBI taxonomy): Eukaryota > Viridiplantae > Streptophyta > Pinopsida > Cupressales > Cupressaceae > Cryptomeria > Cryptomeria japonica. The sequence goes on along the minus strand of NC_081413.1, from coordinate 548,185,919 downwards.
CGCTAATTGTAGTCTGCATTTCTTTTTCTTTTTTTTTTCCTGTTATCTGCTCTGTTTAAAGATAATCTGTTTGACTGCAGGAAAGTGTGAAAGTAGGAGATTATGCTTGTCTATTTAGACAATCAGAAATCCGGACCTTTGACATTTTTTTTTATTCTGTTAAATTTAGGGTTTCTGCTCTGTTAAATCTAGGGTTTCTGTCTGCTACGTTAAATCTAGGGTTTTTGTCTGCTCTATTAAATCTAGGGTTTCTATCTACTCTGTTAAAATCTAAGGTTTAAAAAAAAAAAAAAGTTTTTCTGTTTTTTCGCCATATCTTCTTTATCTCGACTCTATTTTCCTCCAAACTTCACCAGATTCTCCGCATTGCCATTTTCCACATTTTCTTCCTTGGGGGCCTTATCCCAAAAATCCACTTTTTGAAGCCTAAATCCCATATTTCTCTATTTTTAGGGTTTGCCATAACTTCTTCCCCTTTTATCCAATCACCTCCAAATTTTTCCCATATTATCCATCTCCAACTTTTGCTTCTTTGCCCCTCTTTGACAAATTTTCCCATTCCTTCATCTCTCCTCCAAAATCCTCATTTTTCGCTTGCATATCCCTTGGAAAGTGGCAAAAACCTAGTCAAACCCCATTTACCCATCAAAGCTTTCTTCAAATCCACATTTGTCATTAGTAAAATATTTTTTATTTATGTTTTTCTATTCATTCCCAAAAAATCAAAAAATTTAATATTTTTGTCATTTTGTTGTTTTTTGCAGAACGTTTGTTGAAGACTCTATTTTTCCAAACTACTAATCAAGTTGTTTTGCAGGATGCTTTTTGAAGACTCCATTTTTCAAACTACTAATCAAGTGGTTTTGCAGGTTGCCTAGTTGATTCAACCAAATATTGTGCATTTATTTAAATTAGGCACCTAGATATTAATTAAAATGGAATGAACCATTGTCTTATGTGTCTTTAAGAAAAGCGTAAAGGTAGGAAAGTATGTTCTCGTCTTATTAGACGATCAGAAATCCAGACCCTCCAACTTTTTCTTGTTTGATTGTGTGTTTACCTCTAGTGGGCCTACCCTCCCAACTTGCTCTTTGAGAAGGTAAGAGGGGAACGACCCAAGTGAGTACACCCGGACCTGGGGTTTCCAACTCACTATAATAAATAGGCCATTGACTACAAAAGGGTTAATGGTTGGGGCTATATGAGAGTTCACTCTCACATTGGGTGCTTAGTAGGATCCTAAAGATCTCAATCATGCTTGTGTGACTACTAAGTTCTTGGTGCTTTGTTGGGCTATAGGCCTCAATTGCGCTTGGGCAACTTTGAAGGGTAACTCCTAATGGGAAGACTTACTAAACACCTTGTTCATAGTGGCCAAAAACCTTCTAGTCATTGGTGCAGGAGGTCAGACCTCTGAAGTGGTCCATATTCTTATGGCCCTTAGTAGAGACACAAAGTTCACCATGAGGAGTTTTCATGGGAATTAATGCTTGGCTGCCTCGAGAAGTGAGTGTCGTGGAGGGGAGCCAGTGGGGTCAAGCATCTAAGTGTCCGCTTTGGGTAAGCGTAGATGGGAAACCAATTGGGATTCAATGACTATTGTCCTTGCCAGCCTTAAGAATGTTGTATATGAGCATGAGTGTCTTTGATATAATATGCATTTGATCACTGTGTTTTCTTTGTTTGATACATACTTGCCAAGAGTAAACTAAAAACACATCACTATCCTCAAACACTTTGCAAAAAATTTGTCAAGACACAAACAATTGTCCAAGTCATTACCCACACAAAGTCCCAAATTACGTCAAAACTTTGTTCGTCCCATTTTTCATAAGCCTAAGAGAGAAGCTAAGAGTCTGTCATCTCCATCAACATTCAAGTTTGTCTTTTGAAACACCAACTATCGTCCAAATCAGGGTGGTCGTATCCCTTCATACAACTTGCCATTAGAATCGATCTTTCATGTTCATACCAAAGACAACCTAATTATCAAGTTTCTTCTAAACCATCACTACCATACCTTCATCATCAATCATCCTCAAATTTCTTAAATCCTTTCATCCTTAATTTTCTTAAATCCTTTCATCACAAATTTCTCAAATCCTTTCATCGTAAATTTCCTAAGTCCTTTCATCACATTTTTTCTAAGTCTTTTCATCACAAATATCGTGTATGGTCGCAACTCGATCCCAAAAGAAAAAGATGGCTGAACAACAATATGGCATGCCAGACATTGGTGTCCTATATGAAGATTCCACACAAGATCATACACAAAGTGGGCAACCTAGTGATCAAGATCAAAGTCAAAATCTTGATATGGTTAACCAAGATGAACTTTGTCTAGAAGTGCAAACTTTCCTAGCAGATTCTTATAACCAAGAGATGATGGAAAAGTTTATTAAACACAATCCTACTGCACTTCTGAAAACTCTCCTTGAACATGGAGCTCAACTTCCACCTGAATTTAATAGATCCACTCTCACCCAACAACCACAAGGAGACCTCGCTCCCACACAAAGTGTTGCACCTACTATTCAAACTCAATCAATTGCAGCCCCATCAATCATACAGGCTCAATCAATGCCATCCGCGGTACCTCCCACCTTAGTCTCCATCCCACCTTCTTCCTCCTTACCATCCATACCACTATCAAATCCAATCTCATCCATTCTCCAACAAACTTCTATACCACCTCCTTCTATTCAACTACAAATTTCTATTCCACAAACTTCCCTTCCTCCCAACAATGTCGCAAATTTTATCCGGGCTTTATTCAATCCCGTCACAATAGTTGGCGGACCGCAACCAACTGTCCCTCAAACCCCAGCGACATCGGTCATCACATCCCACATTCTCACCTCCTCATCATATCAATATATTGGTGGTGGTGCACCTTCTTTGGTTCATCCAATTCTTGGGGCAAATACAATTCATCAATATCAAAGTCCACAACAAGACCTCATCAAGGAAATTCAAGACATGAAGAATATCATCAAGGACATGAAACAAAGGACTAATAAAAGGAAAAATTACTTGTTCGAAGAGTTTTTCCCTTGTCCTTATGATCGTCTATATCAGTTGCACCATATCCCTCGGGATTTGAGATTCCTAAATTCACCAAGTATGAAGGCAAAGGAGACCCCCGCGATCATGTTCAAGAATTCCACATCGTATGCCAGGAAGTCTCCTATAGTGACCTTTATCTTTGCAGTCTCTTTCCCAAGAGTCTCACGGGAGACACCTTGGCATGGTTCTCATCTTTACCATGAGGTTCCATTGTCTCTTTTCCCGACTTGGCAGAAAAATTTGTGGCCCACTATGCATACAACATGGGTAATGATGTTTCTATGATGGACCTATGTAATACAAAACAAAGGCCTGGAGAAACCTTTGCCAATTTCCTACAAAGATGGTGACATCTTATCAAGAAATTCCAGTGGGACATGCCAGAACAACATCAAATTGAGCTATTTTAAAAGAACTTGGTGCCTGAACTTTCAAGACCTTTAATATCTCAATGTATCAAATCCTTCCAAAAATTGACAAATAAGGGCCTTGCCCTCGAATGTGTCTTGTTGGATGAAGGAACCTTGAAACATTACCAGAAATCAACACAAAGTTCTTCCTCTTATTATAACGACAAGCCAAAATTCTGGTCCAAAAACAAAAACATGGTCAATGATGGCATAACTAATGCAAAGTGGGTCCAAATTGTGGCCGCTCCCCCATTTGACCCCAATCAACCTAAACCGAGATGGTATAATGAAAATGAGTATTGTGAATACCATCATATCAAGGGACAAGATACACAAAAGTGTATGAAACTGAAGATCTACATACAAGATCTCATTGATAGAGGTGAGATTGAAGTAGCAAATGCAAAACCTAGTATTAACAATGACAAACTCAAAATGTACCAGGAACCCTTCCCAAAGCATGATAAAGGAAAAGGCTCATCATCTAACGCAATGGGTTATGACTACGCTAATCACATAATCGGTTTTGATTTTTTAGTAGGTCACATTGAACCTGCAGATAATCATGTCAATGTCATAACCATCCAAGGAGTCAATTCTCCTTCCCAAAGCAGACCAAATCCTACTAGGATAGTCATTCAAGGCGCCACACCTTCCACCTCCCATTTCCAGAATGACTGTAATGCAACTACACACCGAGGAAGAGTCACCATCCAAGGAGTTCCTCCCCCACCAAACCCCCCACCCATGTCTTCCACCCGTCGATATGACCTCCTTGATCAACTTGGGAAGACACCTGCACAGATCTCCATTTTGGAACTTCTCAAGACCTCCCCAGTCCATAAAGAAATTTTGGAACAAGCCCTTCTCCAATCACGCGTTCCAGATAACATCAACGCCACCCAATTTCAAGCCCTCATTGGAAACCTTACTGCCCAGCAGCACATTGTATTTAACTCCAAAGATGCTCCCGTAGATGAAGACCATTTTGCACATCGAAGCTCTTATCCAGAAGCACAAGGTCAAACGTATCCTGGTAGATGGTGGATCGGGGCTTAATCTGTGCACATACAAATTAATTAAACAATTGGGACTTTCTGAGGATCTGATAGACACATCAAGAAAGATAACAATAAAGGCATATGATGATGCAGAAAGAATTTCAAAGGGCGTGGTCACCTTACCTCTTCAAGTGGGCCCCATTACAATTGAAACCCCTTGCCAAGTACTAGATCTTGACTTCCCCTACAACATTCTCATCGGGAGGCCATGGATTCATTCCTTGCAGGCCGTACCCTCCACCTATCACCAATGCATCAAATTCCCCTATAATGGAAGAGAGATCACTATCAAAGGTGATCCCCAACCTTTTCAATATTGCAAACTATTAGAGGGGAAGCATCCGTATCATTTTCCACTAAATAGACCCTCGCCAACGCCTCCATCTGACACATCAAATGTTGCCTCCACATCATCCCAACCAGATAATCAAATCAAGATCTTGGACAATGGCTGTGGAGAATACAAATTGGAGGATGTCTTATTAATAGGCAACCTCCCTCTCTCTCCTCAATCATTTGGCAAACCAAAAGAGATAAAAAAGGACCCAAAACCAGTCATGCGATGCCAAAACACCACCTTCCAGCAATAGGGCCCACTTGATAATGAGAGCCTCGAAGTAGATATCTCTTCATGGCTGTACCGAGAAGAAGATGAAGATCCAACAAGAATATCCAAAGAAATGTACCCAAAAGCATCTGCCATAGTTGAAAAAATGGGTTACAAAGGACATGGCCTGGGACCAGAGGAGAAAGGAAGAAAAACACCCATAAATCCTATCTCCTACAAATACAACAGAGGCTTGGGGTACACCCCGATGCCTAAAATTACTATCGTTGGTGCCCCTTCTAGTCCTTCTTCAGATATCAAAAGTGTTGACAAAGAGGAATTCCACAAAATGCCTTATGAATATGAGAAAGATATCTTCTTGGATGCTTACATCAATACCATCACCCCCGTAACCCCTCCCACTTGACATGAGCTACATCTTGTCCATCCTGAACTCATTGACTGGGGCCAATGAGACAAACCCACTTTAGATATCTGCGCTGACGATAATGCTTTCATTTCTCAACTAACAACGCAAAATATGGAAGATTGTAGCAGAATCGAGGGTATTCAACTACACAAAAAGGGATACTTTGGTAGTCAAGTCAATGCCCTTAGCCACAAAAAAGATAATAAAAAAAAAAGATATGATTCCCTAGGTGAAAACCTCCCTGAGGCACCTTTGGATGAACAAGAAATAAAAACAAAGGGCGTATCTGAAAGTGAAAACCTGGAAAAGGCACTTGACAATGAGGGATTTGACCTCCCTACCATTGGTTACCTTCCACAGGACAAATCAAATTTATTGATAGAAGAAACAGACAGCATCAACATGGGCATCGAGGTCATTTTGAAAAATGTGCTCATTGCCAAATCCCTCATAGAAATCGAGAAACAAGACTTCATCAACTTCCTTACAGAGGTAAAAATCAATTTTGCATGCTCCTATTCCGATATGCCAAGGTTGGACCCTGCCTTGGTGGTTCACAATCTCTCCGTCCGCACAGATGCAAAACTTGTAATACAGAAATTGTGCAAAATGCACCCACATATTGCACTCCTAGTCAAGGCAGAACTCCAAAAGTTATTAGACGTAGAATTTATCAAACCAATAGATTATGCTGAATGGGTCTCCAACATTGTACCTATCAGCAAACCTGCTGGGGGCATCCGCATCTGCATAGATTTCTGAGATCTAAATATAGCTTGTCCTAAAGATGATTTCCCGCTCCCCAATATAGACATAATTGTGGACCTTACAATAGGACATGAAATGTTATCGCTAATGGATTGGTTTTCTGGATACAACCAAATCAGGATAGCAGATGAGGATCAGCATAAAACTACATTCACAACACCATGGGGTACCTTCTATTATCGGGTCATGCCTTTTGGCCTTAAAAATGCTGGAGCTACGTATCAACGGGAAATGACAACAATTTTTCATGACCTCTTACACAAAATTATGGAGGACTATGTGGATGATCTGCTAGGCAAATCTAAGACATGACAAGAACATATTCCCATTCTAAAGCAGATCTTTGAAAGATTAGAAAAATACAAACTACGGTTGAATCCAAAAAAGTGTGTGTTTGGAGTCACATCGGGAAAACTATTAGGATTCATTGTTTCCCGCAGAGGCATCGAGGTTGATCCTGCAAAAGTAAAAGCTATCATGGAAATGCCTCCACCAAAAATTCTCGAACAACTGCACAGTCTCTAGGGAAAACTCCAGTCTGTCAGACGTTTCATTTCACAACTAGCAGATAAGTGCCATCCATTTTCACACCTCCTGTGCAAAGACACAAAATTTAAATGGGATTGCCTATGTCAAAAGGCCTTTGAGAAATTAAAAGAATATCTAGCATCACCTCCTGTATTGATGCCTCCTGCTCCTAGAAAACCCCTTATTTTGTATATATGTGCTACTGCAGTGGCATTGGGGGCATTATTGGCACAAACAGATGATCAAGGGAAGGAACACGCCATTTACTACATCAGTTAGACGTTGGTAGGATATGAACTCAATTACACCCCCATTGAAAGAGCATGCTTGGCATTGGTGTTTAGCACACAAAAACTCTGACATTATATGCTAAACAACAAAACAAAACTAATTCCTAAAATCGATCCACTTAAATATCTCTTGTCCAAGGCTGCTCTCACTGGCCGAATGGCTAAATGGGTCATGCTCTTAAGTGAGTTTGACATTGAATATGTGGACAGAAAGGAAATCAAGGGACAAGTCATTGCAGATCAGTTGGCTGAAGCTCCACTTCCAAGCGACCACCCTCTTCTCACAGAATTACCAGATGAGTTCATTATGACTGTTACCACATCCTCCACATGGAAATTGTATTTTGATGGCTCCTACACTCAAAATGGATCGGGGGTAGGAATATTATTAGTCACACCTCAAGGAGATGGCATCCCAAAATCATATTAGATAGCCTTTGCATGTACCAACAACATAGCAGAATATGAGGCCCTCATCACAGATTTACGCTTGGCTATCCATTGGAAAATAAAAGAATTACAAGTCTATGGCGATTCCCAACTCATCATAAAACAAGTCAATGATGAATACCAGACAAAAGATGATAAACTCCTTCCCTACCATACCATGGTTGAAGATCTTAAGCAACATTTCACAGCAATCAAGTTTGACCAAATCCCATGAACAAATAACAGGGCTGCAGATGCAATGGCCACCATTGGCTCCCTCCTTCAAATGCCAGCACATAGTCAGAAGTGCGAGTTCTTGGTCGAGCAATTGTTTATACCAACATACGACCTACCAGAGTCTGAAATGGTGTGTGTTCTCGTTGGTCCTGAGTCCCCTTGGTACCAAGAAACCTTCATTTTCCTCAAAGACATCACCATTCCCCCACACCTCACCAAAACCCAATAGCAAACCTTCATCTGCCAATGTGCTCGTTACACCATCCTTGCAGACACCTTGTTCAGAAGGCATTTTGATGGTTCCCTCCTAAGGTGTTTAGATAAAAAAGAACCAGAATGGGCATTACGTGAAGTACACGAGGGTATCTGTGGGGCACACTCAAGTGGACTCACATTGGCTAAATTTTTTTTGAGAATAGGATACTATTGGCCTAAAATGGAAGAAGATGCATACAATTATGTGAAGAAATGCATCCCTTGCCAGCAGCAAGGCGACAAGATTCATGCACCGTCACAAGAATTGCAGCCATTCATTACACCATGGCCCTTCTCGCAGTGGTGGCTCGATCTCATTGAGAAAATACACCCTTCATCTTCCAATGGACATAAATTCATTATCACCGCCACCGAATACTTCAGCAAGTGGGTAGAGGCTATCCCTCTTACTTTCATCACCAGCAAACAAATATCCAAATTCATCCTGAACTACCTAATCTACCGATATGGCATCCCAAAAGTTATCATCACAGATAATGGTAAAAAATTTAAGAACTAGGATGTCAAAGAACTCTGCCAAAAATTCAACATCCAACACCGCTTCTCCACTCCATATTACCCCCAAGGCAATGGCCAAGCTGAGGCTTCTAATAAAACCCTAATAAAAATCTTCAAAAAGACAGTCAATGAAGCGGGCCATGATTGGCACCTCCAAAGCCATCCTGCATTGTGGGCCTACCGCACTTCCATCCGCACCCCCATAGGCGCCACTCCTTATTCCCTAGTATTTGGTTCTGAAGCCATCCTTCCCCTTGAGATCGAGATCCCCTCTCTAAGGGTATCGCTGCAAAACATCCTACCAGAGGAAGAATACAAAATTGCCCACTTACAAGAGCTAGAATTGTTAGATGAAAGGTGCCTCAAGGCCTTGAATCATCTTCGGGTATATCAAAACCATCTGCGCATGAATTATCATAAAAAAATCAGAACCTGAGAATTCCAAGTTGGTGATCTTGTCCTCATGGAAAATCAGAAAAATCTACAAGAAAGAGAAAAAAAAGGCAAGTTCAAGCCTAATTGGCTTGGACCATATGTAATTACAGTGAAATATGGATTAGGAGCTTATCAGTTGGCTACTCTTGAAGGCGATCCTTTGGATGATCCAATGAATATCATGCACCTCAAAATATTTTATGCTTAGTCCTCAAAAAGTCTTAAATTGTCAAAAAAAAAAAAAAATCAAGAAAAATTATAAAAAAATGAGAAAAGGATCCTAAAAAAATCATCACTTTGGTGAAAACCTGGCAAACAGGCACCTTATGACACAAAAAAATTAAAAAATCAGAAAAAGAAAGAAAAAACAATTCGTCCATTAGTGAAAACCACTTGGTGGCACTATGGACAAGTACCTTGGTGAAAACCTCTGTGTAGATGCCAAGGTAAATAACCGGATCCACTGTCTATCATGTTGATATTACAAATCATTTGCCATCTAGCCCACCCATGCGCAACATTCCTTCTTTTCCGCCTCCCAACAAAACATGCGTATGATGATGAAGTCTTCGCCTGGGTCATGAACAAGGAATGTCCCATTGAAACTGAGATTTTATGCCTCTGTGTGTAAGCTTCAAGAAGTCTTGAGAAACAATCCCAAGTCCATCCTAGTTCTACTCTTGGCAAGAGGTATCATGTGGTTGCAAGGAAGAGACTTGTTAGATTTGTTAGATCTTTTCTTATAGGCTTGCATCTTTTACCCTACGACTGCCACTATTTATGACTGCCTGGGTTCTTCCATATCTAGGTACATTATGATAGGTGCATACTGGGGCATATTTCATAGTATGGCATGTTTTGGATCCTTCTTGTATAAATCGGCGACTTGGTACTTGTGTTTATCAACACTTACCTTCTCGTGTACAAGAGGTATCGGTGTGTTTGAGGGTTTCCTTGCACGAACCCACAACTCTGTATTAGTGTTTCTTAACACTTGCATTCTTGTGTGCAAGAAATTCCCATTTGTCTACAGAGTCAGTCTACACCCCGTGTTTCTCATGGCATCCTGATTTCTATAATCAATGGTGCAAGTCACTCAGGGCAACATCAAACTAGGTTGGCTCTCCATATTTGTTGTGCACAAAATCTCACCATCATTTCATCAAATCCTAAACTCAATAATCCCATGGAGTTCTCAATTGCCCCCATTTTCCTTCGCGATCTCACATCTCGTATTCTTCTTTCCAAATACCTCACGACTGCTTCATATTTGTTCCTCATCTATCCCTTCCACCTTAATTTTTTTTCCTCTATTTTTATTTTTTTTCCTCACATAATCAATTCTGATTCTGATTCATGTCTTATACAGGATGTATCCTTCTTGAAACCAGACACTCTAATCATGTCTTATACAGGATGAATCCTTCCTGAAACCAGACGTTGTGATCTGATCATGTCTTATACAAGATGAATCCTTCCTGAAACCAAACGTTGTGATCAGTCATGTCTTATATAGGATGTATCCTTCCTGAAACCAGACACTCCGATCATGTCTTATACAGGATGAATCCTTCCTGAAACCAGACGTTGTGATCTGATCATGTCTTATACAGGATGAATCCTTCCTAAAACCAGATGTTGTCATCAGTCATGTCTTATACAGGATGTATCCTTCCTGAAACCAGACACTCCGATCATGTCTTATACAGGATGAATCCTTCCTGAAACCAGACGTTGTGATCAGTCATGTCTTATATAGGATGTATCCTTCCTAAAACCAGACACTCTGATCATGTCTTATACAGGATGAATCCTTCCTAAAACCAGACGTTGTGATCAGTCATGTCTTATACAGGATGTATCCTTCCTACCAGACACTCCGATCATGTCTTATACAGGATGAATCCTTCCTGAAACTAGATATTGTGATCAATCATGTCTTATATAGGATGAATCCTTCCTGAAACCAGACACTTTGATCAATCTTTGTCTTATATAGGATGAATTCTTCTTGAAACCAGACTGAATCTAGATCTTATCAATCGAATCAAATCAAATCTATCGGGATATCAATTTCCAAAACTCCAAAGATCAAATACCTCAATTGATCTCTCGAGGGGGCATCATTATACCATAATCTATCAATCAAGAGCCGAGGCATACTATCAAACCAATATCAACATCAAAACAAGATTATTCTTTGAATCAATGTGTCATCAAACCTCGCTTCAAAAAGGGGCAAAATGTAGACACTTAAAAATAATTATTTTAATTATTTTTAATTCCTCGCATAATTAATTAATTAATTATGTTAATTCAAATTCCTCTCAATATTAATTAAATATAATTAACATTGTCACTATAGCATGTGATTGATTTATTTAATAAATCAATCCCTTTCTTTATTCTTCTAAAAAATCAAATCCTCACAAATCTTCCTCTTAGCTAATTAATTTCAATTAATTAGTTAACCTACATGATTCCTACAAATCATCTTCTTAATTCATCATTAACCTAATAAATTCTTCTAGAAACTCCCTAAACTCACTTAACGTTATTCTTCTAATTTTTTATTCCCTCCACTCATCCTCTCTCCTAGTCAAATTCTCCTACAAATATTAATCCCACCTAACATTTCCTCTAATCCCTCTCCTAATGAGTCGTTAATGGTTAATCATCATGATTAGCCACAAAGTCAACTCTTTGTCTTTTTCATCCAGCCACTAGCTTTAAATGCTCTTTTCCTAGGTGAATGTAAGATTTTTGAAATCACACATTCCTCTAGGCATCCCCTCTCCCAAGGAATTTTTAATTCCTTTTTATTTCTCCAATCCCCATGATATCCTTTTTTGGAGAATTTTTAATTCCTCCAATGCATCTTGTGGAGTGTGGAGATACGAAATGCCTTTAAGGCATATTTCTTGGTCTCCACACCCTCTCTTGGACCTTGTGTGAGCTCACAAGTAAATCTTAGCCCTTCATCTCGAATTCATCCTAGCCATTTATTTTCCTCTCCTCTTCCTATAAAATAGGGCTCCATCCCTTCATTCAAAACATCTTGAAATCCAGTAAGTTTATGCTGCCCTTTTGAGCCCAGGAAATCATCTTGGCAACTTGATCATCTCATCCTTGTCATTTTCAAATCCATTCCATTTGTGCACAATATTGGAGAGCCATCCACATCTAGCAATCAAAGGAGCACATCAAGTGGAGCGTTATCAAGGGGCGCCTTCACTTCATCAAGCTCAATTCGAAGGAGAAGGTAAAATAGCAAGGTGAAATGGTCTTTTAATGATATTTTAGCATTCTGCATGTTTATTTTGTTATGTTTTGATCATTTGACCTTCAAATCTATTTTCCCCTCTTCATGTAGATATTGATAAATGCACTTAATTTATTTTTTCTATATACAGAAACATATGGGGTTTACGGAATTAATGAATGCACCTGATGTCAATGAGGTTCAGCAGAGGGAAGAGGTGATATCTTCATATTCACTTTAGATTGAATTCTCGCTTGTTCGAAATAACTAAATCCTTTTATATCTATATCATATGTTATAATTTCTCATACAGGAAAAGGTAATAGCTGCATCAGATTTGACTAGGCCTCATAAGGTTACAGGAGAACTATACGAGGCTTCGGTGTGCATTTGTTCTACATATGTTAAAAATATTTGTTCTATCTAGTTTGTCAACAACTTTGGGTTATTAACTTGTATAATTGTCTTTAACATATTACAACCCCCTTCCAAACTTCCTATTGATGTTCTACCATTCCATTTTAGTAGAAGTCCTACACGTATAATATGGGATCCAACACGACCAAGGGAAAAGGTATGTTTTTCTTAGATCAACTCCTTTTCACTAAGTTCACAATGGAGTTGAAACCCTCTAGTTAACTCATTTTGGATCACTTACCATGGATATAGGAAATGATCATAACCAATTCATCTATGACTTTGCCTCCTACGACCACAACACATCCATTTGAGGCTCCGGTATGCTTTAGTTTTTTAGTCTATTCATTTTTAGTTATTATGTATTATTTGACATATATGTTATTAACATGTATTAATGTTGTTTTACCAGTTACAACCCCCTTCAGGACATCCCACAGACCCTTAGCCTCACCCAATTGCAGATGACAGAGATGAGGTAATCAACATTTCAACTTCAAACAATTTAGAGTTCAGTATTTAGTTATTTTGATCTTATAATGAGAAAATATATCTGATTCAACATTTGAATTGTCCTTGTGCAGTCACCTGCAGAGCCACGTACTGCTTCGAAGAGGCTCGATTTTGATGATCTGCCACCGTCATAGATACTGATAGAGACATATAGTTATAGTTGTGGTCATTGAAGGACCAATTTTTTTTTATTTTTGACATTTTTATATGTATATATCAACTTTGACAGACATGGCACATGCCACATTTTTGTAACTATTATTGATTTGGCATCTATGCCATTTTTTTATATGCACACGATTATTGTTCATTTTGATATATATGAAACTTGATATTCGATCCAATTTATTCATTGATATATATGAAACTTGATATTCTTGAAACTTAACTATTTGCTATTGAAATGTGATCAAACTTGTTCATTGTGTATATGTCTTGAAATGTGATCCAATTTGTTCATTACTTGTAACTCATATGGCATATACTTTTAAACTATTTATTTCTCATATTGTGTATACCCACGTACCCAAGTACCGACACTGGTAATGCTGATATTGTGTATTTTGATTGTGTGAATTTGCTTTGAGTCCTTCGTGCATGAAGAGATTGGAATGAAGTTATTATTTCATAAACTCATTCTTATGGAGAGAAGTTCATCATTTCAAGAATCAATTAAGACAAGATTTGAGCGCACAAAGCAAATTTGAAATTTATCTAAGGATGAGTCGGCTTAGGTAAGGTTTTCATTTAAATTTTATTCCATAACAAGTCTACCTTAGGGTAAGAGACACGCCTATTCATCCAAATCACCTATAAAAGAAGAATTGAAGCAATCATTTTAACATCAAATCAAACCAATTATCTCTTCTTTTGTCAAAAACCGTAAAAAACTATCAGTGAGAGGTGGCAAAATAGTGCATATTTCATTCTGCTCATCGTGGGAACAAATCATCAGCACGAGTGCATCCGCGTGGCCGGTTTTACACTAGGTGCACCCTTGTCTTTCTCCCCAAGACGTCTGATCATTCTGAGCCACCTTGTAGCGACGTTTTCCCTTGAGCACTCAAAGTGGAAAAACGGGTCAAAATTTGACATCGCGTAACTTGGAAATTGTGGCACTTATAGATGATCTATTTGAACCTATGGGGTCGTGTTGACACTTCCTAAAAAATCCTCTCTCGGTTTTGGACAACTCGATTACGTTTTCTTGTTGTGAGATTTTTTCTGTCGCGTCAAAAACTGTCAATGAGAGGTGGCAAAATAGTGCATCTTTCATTCTGCTCATCGTGGGAATGAACCGTCAGTGTGAGCACATCTAGGTGGCCAATTTTATGCTATGTGTTCCCTTGTATTTCTCTCCAATACGTTTGATCATTCTGAGCCACCTCGTAGCGACGTTTTCCCTTGAGCGCTCAAAGTGGAAAAAAGGTCAAACTTTGATGTCGCGTAACTCGAAGACCATGATACTTATGAATGGTCTGTTTGAACCTATGGGGTCATGTTGTTACTACATAAAAATTTCTCTCATGGTTTCAGATAAATCGATTTCATTTTCTTGTGGTGAGATTTTTTCTATTGCATCACAAACCGTCAAAAATCGTCAATGAGAGGTGGCAAAATAGTGCATCTTTCGTTCTTCTCATCGTGGGAACAAACCGTCAATGCATTTGCATGGCCTTTTTTATGCTAGGTGTGCCCTTGTCTTGCTCCCCAAGACGTCTGATCATTCTGAGCCACCTCGTAGCGACGTTTTCCCTTGAGCACTCAAAATGGAAAAAAGGTCAAACTTTGACATCGTGTAACTCAGAGAATGTGACACTTACGGACGATCCGTTTGAACCTATGGGTTTGTGTTGTCACTTCCTAAAAACTCCTCTCTCAGTTTTAAACAACTTGATTACGTTTTCCTATGGTGAGATTTTTTCAAAAACCGCCAGTGAGAGGTGGCAAAATAGTTCATCTTACATTCTGCTAATTGTGGGGCAAACCATCAATGTGAGCACGTCTGGGTGCCTGGGTTTATGCTAGGTGTTTCCTTGTATCACTCCCCAAGACATTCGATCATTCCGAGCCACTTTGTAGCAACGTTTTCCCTTGAGCGCTCAAAGTGGAAAAAATGGTCAAACTTTGATGTCACGTAACTCGAAGACCGTGGCAATTATGGATGATCCATTTGAACCTATGGGGTCATTTTATCGCTGCCTAAAAAATCCTCTCTGAGTTTTAGACAACTCGATTCCATTTTCTTGTGGTGAGATTTTTTCTGTCGCATCAAAAACTGTTAGTGAGGTGGCAAAATAGTGCATCTTTTGTTCTGCTCATCGTCGAAACGAACTATCAATGCAAGCACGTCTGGGTGGCTGGTTTTATGCTAGGTGTACCCTTGTCTTTCTCCCCAAGATGTCTGACCATTCTGAGCCACCTCAAAGCGACGTTTTCCCTTGAGCGCTCAAAGTGGAAAAAAATAGTCAAACTTTGACATCGTGTAACTCAGAGATCGTGACCCTTATGGATGATCCATTTTAACCTATGGGGTCATTTTGTTTCTTCCTAAAAAATCCTCTCTCGGTTTCAAACAAATCGATTCCATTTTCTTGTGGTGAGATTTTTTCTGTCGCATAAAAAATCGTCAAAAACCGTCAATCGGTGGCAAAATAGTGCATCTTTCATTCTGCTCGTCGTGGGAACGAACCGTCAATGCGAACGTGTCCAATTTTATGCTAGGTATGCCCTTGTCTCACTCCCATAGACGTTTGATCATTTCAATCCACCTCGTAGCGATGTTTTCCCTTGAGCGCTCAAAGTGGAAAAAATGGTCAAACTTTGACATCGCGTAACTCGGAGACCGTGGCACTTATGGATGATCAATTTGAACCTATAGGGTTGTGTTGTCGCTGCCTAAAAAAGCCTCTCTCATTTTCAAACAAATCAATTCTGTTTCTTGTGGTGAGATTTTTTCTCTCGCATAAAAAAATGTCAGTGAGAGGCGACAAAATAGTGCATCTTTCGTTGTGCTCGTTGTGGGAATGAACTGTCAGTGTAAGTGCGTCTAGGTGACCAGGTTTGCGTTAGGTGTACCCTTGTCTCTCTCCCTTGGATGTTCGATCATCCTGAGCCACCTCGTAGCGACGTTTTCCCTTGAGTGTTCAAAGTGGAAAAAATGGTCAAACTTTGACGTTGCATAACTCGAAGAACGTGGCACTTATGGAAGATCCGTTTGAACCTATGGGGTTGTGTTGTCACTGCCTAAAAAATACTCTCTTGGTTTAGGACAACTCAATTCCATTTTCTTGTGGTGATATTTTTTCTATCGCATCAAAAATCATTAGTGAGAGGTGGCAAAATAGTTCATCTTTCATTCTGCTCGTCGTGGGAACGAACCATCAGCGCAAGCGCATCTAGGTTTATGCTAGGTGTTCCCTTGTATCACTCCTATAGACGTCCAATCTTTCCAAGCCACCTCGTAGCGACGTTTTCCCTTGAGCGCTCGAAATGGAAAAAATGATCAAACTTTGACGTCACGTAACTCAGAGACCATGACACTTATGGATGATCCATTTGAACCTATAGGCTTGTGTTGTCTCTTCCTAAAACAACCTCTCTCAGTTTCAGACAAATCAATTTCATTTTCTTGTGGTGAGATTTTTTCTCTCGCATAAAAAACTGTCAGTGAGAGGTGGCAAAATAGTGCATCTTTCGTTCTTCTTGTCGTGGGAACAAACTGTCAGTGCGAGCGCATCCAGGTGGTTGGGTTTACACTAGGTGTTCCCTTTTCTCTCTCCCTTAGAGGTCCGATCATTCCGAGCCACCTCGTAGCAATGTTTTCCCATGAGCACTCAAAGTGGAAAAATAGTCAAACTTTGACGTCGTGTAACTCAGAGAACATGGCACTTATGGATGATCTATTTGAACCTATTGGGTTGTATTGTCGCTACTTAAAAAATCCTCTCTCGGTTACGGACAACTCAATTCCATTTTCTTGTGGTGACATTTTTTCTGTCGCATCAAAAACCATCAAAAACTGTCAGTGAGAGGTGGCAAAATGGTGCATCTTTCATTCTGCTCATCGTGGGAACGAACCGTCAATCCGAGCACGTCTAGGTGGCCGGGTTTACACTAGGTGTGCCTTTGTCTTACTCCTGTAGACGTCTGATCATTCTAAGCCACCTCGTAGTGACGTTTTCCCTTGAGCGCTCAAAGTGGAAAAAATGGTCAAACTTTGACATCACGTAACTTGGAGACAGTTGCAATTATGGACAATCCATTTGAACCTATGGGGTTGTGTTGTCTCTACCTAAAAAATCCTCTCTCGGTTTTGGACAACTCGATTCTGTTTTCTTGTGGTGAGATTTTTTTTTCACATAAAAAACTGTCAGTGAGAGGTGCCAAAATAGTGCATCTTTTGTTCTGCTCGTCATGGGAATGAACCGTTAGCGCGAGCACATCTGGGTTGTTGGTTTTAAGATAGGTTTTCTCTTGTCTCTCTCCCCAAGACGTCCAATCATTCTAAGCCACCTCGTAGCGACGTTTTCCCTTGAGCACTCAAATTGGGAAAATGGTCTAACTTTGATGTCATGTAAATCAGAGACCGCGACACTTATGGATGATCCGTTTGAACCTATAGGGTCGTGTTGTCGCTACCTAAAAAATCCTCTCTCGATTTTGGACAAATAGATTCCATTTTTTCGAGGTGAGATTTTTTCTATCGCATCAAAAACTGTAAAAAACCATCAATGAAAGGTGGCAAAATAGTGCATATTTCGTTCTACTTGTCGTGGGAATGAACTGTTTATGCAAGTGCATCTGGATGGCTAGGTTTCTCACCAATCAAACTCCAATCATCCAATACTAGGTTTCTCACCCTTTCACACCTTGTCTCAATGCACTCTCAAGGCATCACCCAACCACTCAAATGGGGTTTTCAACTTCAATGACTTAACCAAACACAACTCAGGGATTTAACACACTTATGACACCCTAAAACAAGGTTTCACATGCCCAAGTTGACTAGTTCACTTCCCAATACACAAAAGTGCACTTAGGAGGCTTATTCCTACTAGCCCTTCAAATCAAGTAATTCAACAATAATTCAAAACTTTCCCAAAACATTTGGAAAAAAATTTAAATATTCAAATGCCCATTTGCAAGTTATTTAACATATGTTAGAATCAGACACAGTTATTTATGATCAAATAGTACAAATTTATAATCAAATGGTACAAATTTATTTCAAATGTATTTATAATCAAATGGTACAAATTTATTTCAAATGTATTTATAATCAAATGGTACAAATTTGGGCTCTCAAAATTTGCAAATCAGCCCCATGGGCACTTTTATATATAAAATTTGGCATCTAATATAAATAATCAAGTTCATAACTGTTTATATTTACAAAATTTTGCATCTAAATATTCAAATTACAACTCGTTATTGTTTTTTTATACAAAATTTAGCATCTAGATATGCACATTACAACTCATTGATGTTTTTATATACAAAATTTGGCATCTACATATGCACATTACAACTCATATGCATGTAGAGAACATCCAAAAAAGCTAAGTTACAACATTTCGCAAAAGATATATACAAAATTGTCAAAATAATTCTACCATATTGTAGAATTATTCTTCTAGATGGCCCAAAACCAATCAAGTGAACCTTCTGGATCAGCTCTAACCCTTAGTGTCTCAAGTATTGCCTCGTGTTCAGATTCACGGAATTTTCACAAATTCTTGTTAAGAGGTCTACCATGATATTTAATCAAATGAATATTTGTTGCAACAAGAAGGTTTGAGTAATGAAGAATATGTCTATGTGTCTCAAAGTCCTCAAACAACCAGGCATTAGAATTTTTGATAGGGTACCTACTTTTTATAGAAGGATAAGTTAATGTCAAAATCAATACAATGATTGATAAATAAATGAGTTAAGAGGTCTCAATACAAATCAACACAACAACGGTACCTTCTAAGCCATGTCCTTGTCACAACAATGGATCCTATTGGGTACTCAATACCCTCTCCATCAACCACTGTAGAAGTCAATTTCTTTTTAGCCTCAATACAACGACACAAAAAGTAATATGTTCCTTCTTCGTTGTTCTCATCCGCAATAACTACATATACATGACCTGCATTTAATAGAAGGGTATAAGTTAATACCAAAATTAGCATAAGTTAATACTAATAAATTGAGCTTAAAATTGTAGCAAATTGCAACCCTTTACCTAGTTCAACTATGTCTGATACATGGTCACAATCCACTGATGCTTCAATCTGGTTCATTTGTAGTACTCTAGGAAGTTGATATGTATCTAGGGTTTGCAAAGGTTTACAAGACCATTGGTCAACCCACTATTTTTATTCACATTCATCCCACACAAAATGCATACATGAAGAGCAAAAACATGTAATCTATCTAGTATAAATAACTAGTGATGTTGCATTTGAACTTCTAAATGAATGCATGTCACTTGATCGGGTAAGTGTACAATAATCTAGATAGTTTTCATTGTTAGATTCATGTATTAACCAAAAATATCTAGAAACCATAGACTTACCTGCATTACCTGGTCCCATCGTAGAGTTACACTATTGCACAATTGTTTCTGCATCTATTAGCATTGCACCACCTTCATACTTCAATTCCTCTCTGGTAAGAGCTCTTTTCACACATGCTTCCGCACCATCATGCTCTCCCTTTCCATGCCCTGCCTCAATAAAATTCCAAGAATATTGCACACCACTTGTCACATGCATCCTAGTCAACCAGTAGAACATCCTTACATTCTTGAGTTGTGCGATGCAATTGTCCGACCATATTAAGTGTTGGTTGTATCTTATATCTCTTTCCCTTTAACTATCATATAAGACTATAAATAATCCTTGCACAAACTCTAAGGAATGAGTACGATCATCGCTGATATAGAAGTGTAGTCTCTTATAACCTTTCTATCCTCCTCGGTGCTATCATGTGCATGCATGAATGCTATGTGTACAAAAATTGTAACTTGTGTAGAGTGGTAATACATAGATTGTACTTCATTTTGTGGCTTTAGTGTATAATTCTCAGAAAAATCAATGACAGAGACAATAGTGCCAAGGGGGAAGGTGTCCTTACACAACTCGAATTGCTCATCTAACCACCCAACTCTATGTGTGTGACCTATGTACTCATATACTATTTTCTCTTGAAACATCTTCATAAAATCAGCTACGCATATATCCCTTTTCACTAACTCATACCTCTTTAATTCTTTTCCATCTTTAACACCATATGTGACTGACTTGTATTTTCCAATAGAAACTAATTCCTTACCAATTTCATGTGTGCTATCTAGATGTAGGCATCTATGCAACTGTTGCAAACTGCCACATGTAGGACAAAAACCTCTCAAACACATCATCTTATAGTAAATGCACCCTTCATCTCGTCTACATAGTACACTTGAAATAGATTATCTCGGTGACTTAGGAGGTTCTTGTAGACCACATTTTTGCAAAACATCGTTAGTGTGCAAAGTACAACATATATAGCAATAAATATCATAATGTATGGAAAATTCAACATGGACCCTACAACAACATGTAGTGCATGCATGATTAATCTTAACATGAAATGGTTTTGTCATCTCAAAAAATCTTTGACTAATTTTAATCTGAGGAAAGCTTTGAAGAAATATTTCATAAAATTGTGTTTGAGTTGTATCTAAATAGTGTTTTGGATGTGGCTCATGATTACTAATTCGAATTCGCCTTCTAACGACATCTCTTTGGTTGGGTGAAACCCTTGTGTTGTCATGCCAATAGTTCTCAATTAACGTTCTTAGTGCATCAACAACAACCTTGTCCTTTTCATGGGAGTCTACATGAGAATGCCTAAAGAGAATTACTGTTAGGATCCTCGATTTTCTCTCGCCTCTCTAAGGCATAGTGTATTGTGGTTCTACTTATCCTTAATGACTTGCTTGTTTTGTTTGTTAAACAAGATTTTTTCATTTCCTTTCCCATTATGGTTGATGTGAGGAAATGACGAGTAACATTAGCATCTTTAGTGCGTGATTTTGAACCAATGGCTTGGTAAGCATCAAAAATATTTCTCACAATGGTTCTTTCACTATTATTTTCGGATGTTCTTAACCCCAAAATTTTCATTGTGTCTCTAAATTTCAGATTTTTAATCATTTCAACAACTAATTGGCATCTTCCACTTTGATTTAAGTTTTCAAAATACTTATTCCAAATTCTTCTAACCATTCTTCTACAAGTTCTTTCAGAAATTTTATCATGCATTGGCTTCACAATATTTTCATCAATATCTATTAGGAACTTTGGTTTTCTATGAATTATTCTAAGAGGTGTTAAGATGGGTGCATGCTCTTCATTTTCATTAGGTACATTATGTGCATTGATCACATCAAATTCAAATGGTATATCTTCTTCAATTTCATTAACATGTGCATTAACCGAATCATTTTCAAATGGTGTATGTTCATTGCATTCATTAGGTGCATTCATCATATGCATTTGAATTGGTGTATGTTGATCATTTTAATTTGGTGCATTCATCATATCAATTTCAATTGTTTAATTTTCACCACTTCCATTAGGTGCATTAGATGATGTACCTTCACATAATCTCCTCGTACACTCCCTTTGTCTTTCTTTTGTTGCCTCTCTTTGATCATTCATTCCTCTCTTATTCTTTCCCATTATCCTACACATAACATCATGATGACAATCCATAATCAAATAGCAGAAAAACAACAAATGATCATCATTTTGTTATAATCTAAAGTAACAATAATAAAATAACTGTAAAAAAATAAAATACAAGACAAATCAATCATGATCAAAGCAAAAAAACAACAAATAATCATCATTTTGTTATAATCTAAAGTAACAATGATAAAATAACTTCAAAAAAAATCCAATATAAGAGACAAATCAATCATTTCAAAGCAAAAGTGACAAAAAAATATGAAAACTTGACTGTTACTGTCTTAGAAAATAATGTGCAAAAGAAGTGGGGCCTTCAAACAACTTGCAATGCTAGTTTTTAGGCCATTGGGACTAAAATATATTAAGATTTTCCCATAACCCTACAAGTTATGGAAACATTTAATGTGAACATTCATAATTTCTCATAACCCATATGAGTTATGTAGAACTACAAGTTTTGGACTTAGTTCTACATAACCCGTACGGGCTATGTAGAACTAGAAGTTTTGGCCTTAATTCTACATAACCCGTATGGGTTATGTAGAACTAGGAACCAAATAGCAAGTGGGGAGAGAGAGAGAGAGAGAGAGAGAGAGAGAGAGAGAGAGAGAGAGAGAGAGAGAGAGAGAGAGAGAGAGAGAGAGAGAGAGAGAGGATGAGGAGAGGGGGATGGAGAGAGAGTTAGAGATAGAGAGAGAAGGGGAGGGAGATTGGGAAATCGAGAGGGGGAGAGGGAGATAGAGGGAGATTGGAAAAATGAGAGAGAGAGAGAGAGAGAGAGAGAGAGAGAGAGAGAGTGAGAGAGTGAGAGAGTGAATAGGGGATAGGAAGAGAGGGAGAGAATAAGATAAGGAGAGAGAGAGAGAGAGAGAGAGAGAGAGAGAGAGAGAGATTGGAAAAGTGTACGTGTGTGTGTGTGACAGAGAGAGAGAGGGGGGGTAAGAGAGAGAATAGGAGATAGGAAGAGATGAATAGAATAGGATAAGGAGAGGGGGATGGAGAGAGATTTAGAGATAGAGAGAGAAGGGGATAAGGAGAGGGGGATGGAGAGAGATTTAGAGACAGAGAGAGAAGGGGATAACGAGAAGGGGAGGGAGGGAGATTGGGAAAAGGAGAGGGGGAGAGGGGGATTGGAAAAAGGAGAGAGAGAGAGAGAGAGAGAGAGAGAGAGAGAGTAGGATAAGGAGAGAGGGAGAGATAGAGGAGAAATTGGGAGAGAGGGAGAGGGAGAGAGAGGGAGAAGATGGGGAGAATAGGATAAAGAGAGAGAGAGAGAGAGAGAGAGAGAGAGAGAGAGAGAGAGAGAGGGGGGGGGGGAGAGAGATAATAGGATAAGATAATGAGAGGGGGAGGGAGAGGGGGAAGAGGGAGAGGGAGGGGGAGATAAAGGGAGAGGGAGGGGGAGAGAAAGAGAGAGAAAGGGGAGAGGGTGAGAATAGGATAGGATAATGAGAGAGAGGGAATGTGATAGGGAGAGAGAGTAGGAGAAGGAGGAGAGGGTGAGAGACATGAGGTAGAGAGAGAATGAGAAGGAGAAAAGGGTGAGAGAATTGACAGAGAGAGAAGTGTGAGGGGGAGAGAGATGAGATATAACTCAAGGAGGATAATTAGGGCTCATAATAGACAGAGATGGTGGTGGGGGGAGGAAGACGAGAGAGAGAGGAAAAGAAGAGATGCATGCATGTATACAAACATATATACATATATCTATATAAATATATAAATATATAACTATAGATATTCATATATACATACACAAACACATATTATATATGTATGTCTATGCATATGTGTAGTAAATGTTAAGTTTACAAGCATACATTATTATGTCTTCATAACCTATAGGGGTTTTGTGAAACAAAAAATAATAGTTTTAGTTCTACATAACTCGTACGGGTTATGTAGAACTGTGAATAGTATTTTTTGTTTTTCAAAACCCGTTCGGGTTTTGGCTTGGTAAGAGGGTTGGAAAACGACCCTAAGG
This sequence comes from Cryptomeria japonica, assembly GCF_030272615.1. Classification (NCBI taxonomy): domain Eukaryota; kingdom Viridiplantae; phylum Streptophyta; class Pinopsida; order Cupressales; family Cupressaceae; genus Cryptomeria; species Cryptomeria japonica. Next base: position 548,162,042 of record NC_081413.1, on the reverse strand, counting down.
CTTGCAAGCCCATTTTCCCCCTATTTTTATCCCTTTACACGTTTTTTCATTGTCCAACATGATTTCTCGACTTTGTCATCACCAGGTTTACAAATGATCAATTGGATATCTCTAAAATTACCACCATAATCTCACACATCTTCTCAGTTTTCTGACCGTATAATTTTTTCTATTTTTGGACAACATTAGCACAGTAAACTTTAATTTTCTTTATCAGTGCCTTGACAGTCCTCACAAACATGTCTACCATTTTTTTAAAAACTTGTGATATACTTGACCAAATCTAAAATAAATTACATATTATTGTTCTACACTAGATTCTATACATTTTTTTTAAAAAAGTTTGCGTTTTTTATTATTTTGATGCAAGTTATGCCCATCGCATGAACAGGTACCAAATTTTTAGGATGCGGTCACTTCAAAAAATCATAAAAAAAAATCAATGGAAAATTATAAAAAAATACACAACTTCCAGATCTCACTCTTACCTATGATCCTACCAAAGGTTTTTGTAAAATACTAAATCTAACTATATATTTTGTGCAGCGCACGAAAACAACTATGTTATGTTATTCTGAAAAAATTAGGAACAATTTTTCATGCATGAAAGGTTTGACCCTCTTAATCTCATCCATTTTTTTTAAAAAATAGTAGTTTAGAAACTAGGTTCAGAGTACTACAATTCTTATTCTTTTCTCAACTCCTAGTTTGGAGTGCATGACCTTCAAATATCTCTTTGAAGTTCAGGTTTACTTGTTTTCAGAAAGAAAAAAGAAAAAAAAAAAAGTTGCCACTTATACCCCCCTTTTTGTTCACCATCTTAGTGCACTGATCCTTATCATCAACACTTATGGACCAAAATCTCCTCACAACAGGTGGCTCCTCTGGTTAACCCTTGACGGGGTCATATCTCAACTCTTGGATCAACAACTCATCATAGGAGGAGACTTTAATGCTATTAAGAATTCGTTAGATAAAAGGGGAGGCATTATCAGGCTAGGCAGATCTCAACAAGATTTTAATGATTGGATAGATAGGAATGAGATTTTAGATATTGACTTAGGAGACAGTTCTTTAACATGGACAAATAGGAGAAAAGGTTTTAGCAACATTTCAAAGAAAATTGATAGATTTTTCTGGTTGGGGGATCTCAGCTCCTTCCCTTTCTCTTTGGAGTGCTTGGTCATAGCCTACTCAGGGTCTGATCACTTTCCCATCATGTTAATCTTCAAGGGGTCTCAGACAACTCAAAATATCCCTTTAGATTTTAGAATACGTGGATGAAAGATTCAAACTTCATAACCTTGATAGAACAGTGGTGGAAAGAAGAAACATTTGAATGCTCCAAACTTAATTGCTTCATTTCAAAGCTAAAGTATGTTAAGCAGAAGTTATTGCAATGGAACTCCCAGCACTTCAAAAACATCTTCTCTTCCAAAAAATATTTAGAAGAGAGGATGGCTGATTTAAATGCAAAAATTATCTTTGAAGGCATGGATCAAGATTCCTTTGATCAAGAAAAGAGGCTACTCATGGAATATGAGGATATTCTATCTAAAGAAGAAATTTTCTGGAAGCAAAAGTCTAGAGAAAATTGGCTTTGGATGGTGATAAAAATACCTAGTTTTTTCATAATGTGACAAAGATTCACAGAAGCATGAATAGGATCTCAAATTTGGATTTGAATCAGAACCAATCTATAGTGGACCCTGAAGGGATTAAGAGAGAAATAGCCTCATATTACTCAAGTTTACTAAACAATGAAGATGGTTCCCATCTTACAGAGCAGAGAAACTTCTTGGCCTTGATTCCAAAGATCATTTCAAATGAACAAAACAAGAATCTTAATGAGAGATTTTCATTGGAAGAAGTAACTCAAGATCTTAATTAGCTCCCTTCGGGTAAGGCTCCTGGCATAGATGGTTTCCCTATAGACTTCTTTAAGAAATACTTGCAATTTTTGGACAAGATTTAGTTGAGGCTCTGGAGTTCGCAAGAAGATTAGGAAATTTACTCAAAGAAATCAACAATACGTTTACATCCCTTATTATAAAAAAGGAGAAAGCTTCTGAATTAGGGGACTTCAGGCCTACTTCACTCTACAACATAGTTTACAAAATTCTCTCAAAAGTTATGACCAATAGAATAAAACCCATTTATGGCTTGCATTATATCAGAAGAATAGACTGGATTTGTCTGTGGCCGTTCAATTCTAGATGGTGTCATTGTTGCCCAAGAAGCTATCCACACTCTCTGAAATATGAAGAGACCAGGTATGATTGTCAAAATAGATATTTCAAAGGCTTATGATAATGTGGATTGGCGATTCTTATGCAAAATTATGCAGGATTTTGGGTTTAACAAAAAATGGATCAACTGGATATTTGAATGCATTTCTATGCCCAAATTCTCAATCTTGATAAATGGGAAGCCAACTGGTTTTTTCTCCTCATCAAGGGGCATTCAATAGGGAGATCCTATTTCTCCATTTCTTTACATCATCATGGCAGAATCTCTAGGGAGGGCTATCAAATCAAAACAATCTGGCAACCTTTTGGAAGGAGTTAAAATAACTACAAATTTTGTAGTCACACATTAACAATTTGTAGATGATGACCTCTTGGTGGATGCAACAAATATCAAGGAAGCAAGTCAGCTGAAAATGCTTCTGGAATCCTTTGGAAAGGCCTCGGGACAAATCATCAACAAAGAAAAATTAAAAAAATCTTCTTCTCCAACCCTACCCCCTTAGAGGTTAAGATCCAAAGAATTTTGAACTGTAAAACAAGCATGCTTCCCTATATTCACCTGGGCATTCCAATTAATAGAGTATTGAGGAACTCAAAACTTTGGGATTCTCTAAAGCTAAAGATGGATCAAAATATTAATTCCTAGAAAGGGAAATGGCTCTCATGGGCTGGTAGGCTGGTAATGCTCCAAGTAGTGATTTCTGCTCTACCCATATACCTTTTATCCTTTTTATCCCTCACTATTGGTGCAAATTCCTTCATTATCAAAAAGATGAGAAACTACTTCTGGCAAAACACTGAAAAAAACCAGAAAATTGCTCTAATTGCATGGGATAAAATCATCAAACCCAAGTCCATGGGGGGTCTAGGAATAAAAAATCGTCACTTGCAGAACAAAGCCTTAGGAGCTAAACTAGTTTGGAATTTCATTAAAGACCCCAAAGAAATATGGGTAAGGATGATGGCAACAAAATACATTACAAATAGGGATCCTCAAAACCTCCTAAAATTTAATTCTCATCCAAAGGGTTCTAGGACCTGGAATTTCATTGTCTTATGCAAAAATTTAATTGCAAACAACTCTTTGTCTTCAGATATACATGATGGATCCTCTAGCCTTTTTTGGGAAGACTCATGGGGAGGATATCCAAGCATTGACAACTCTCTCAATATTCCAACAACTAAGCATTGGCTTCAACAACACTGGGGATCTCGAGTTAGTGATTATTTGGTTTTGGACAGGGCTTATAGCATGCAAGGATGGAGCTAGAGGCTTTTGCAGGGATTGCCTATTCCTACTATTGAAATCAACCATCTATTAGACCTTATTAGAGAAAGAGATATTAATCCCAGAAGAGGGAATGATTCTCTTATATGGTCTTGTTCTAAAACAGGACAATATAATGCTAAAGATGGCTATAGGGTTCTAACAAACTTTGGGAATCAAGAGGAACAAGATATTCCACTAAAAATATTTTGGAGCAGCAAGATTATGCCAAAAGTAGGAATATTTGCATGGCTGGCCTTCAAAAAGAGGATCCTCATAGTAGAAAGGTTCACTAAAATGGGCTATGAAGGGCCCTCAAGATGCATTTTGTGCAAAGCTCAAGCAGAGACAATAGATTATCTCCTCTTAAACTGCTCATTTGCTTCAAAATGTTGGCGATGACTTTGTGCAAAATTGGGGTGGATAATAACCCTCCCTAATGACATACCCTCTCTTTTTCAATGTTGGCCACTTCCTTCTAAGGAAAGCACTTTAAGTCAGATTCTGGAAATCTCTCCTTCTTGACTTGTTTGGGAAATCTAGAAAGAAAGGAATCGAAGACATTTTGATGACAAAGTAAGAAGATTTGAATAAGTTTTATCCTCCGTTGAAACATCAGTTATTGAGGTAGTAAATTCCAAACTAGCCTTCTCAACATATTCTAGCAAATTTTTTTCTTCTTGGGATGACAGAATAAGAAATAATTGGCAAGGGATCAAGATTCCTCCTTCCTTTGGGAGAAAACCTAGTGCAAGAAAGCATGCTATATGGTCTCCCCCTAAGTAGGGTTGGTTCAAGATAAACTTTGATGGAGCCTCTAAAGGAAACCCAAGTACTTCAGGAATAGGATATGTGGTTAGAGATCATTTAGGAACAGTAATTGGAAAGATGGCCATGCCACTTCCACTAGATACCAATAATATAACAGAATTTAAAGCTTTTCTCCTAGGCTTACTTGATTGCCACAATCATGGGATAAGAAACCTCATAGTAGAGGGAGACTCTGAGATAGAAATCAATGCAATTAAATTGAGAAGAACCCCAAACTAATGGCTACAAGCAATTTTGGACAGCATAATTGAGAATTTGGTCAAATTAGAGCAATATGAGGCTAAACATGTCTATAAAGAGGCTAACACAGAGGCAAACTCTCTCTCAAAAATTGTAGCAAAAGGCATTTCTTTACATTGGTGGGAGAAGGACAATAGTAACCATGGTTAAATCTATAGAGATTTTATCAATATTGCTCAGTAGTGGATTCTTGTTTTCATACGTCAGACATAAAAAAATTCCACCAAGCTTGGTCAAAATGGCCATCTCTTCAAATTTAAACTTTTCCATCATCTTATAATATTGAAACTGTCATGTTAACTATGACGTCATTCATTTTTGGCCTTTGTAATAGCGAATTCTCCCACTCTCATCCCGAAAAGATAGCCTGTGGTCTACCATCATTCTAAGTATGAGGCATGCACTATCCATTGGATAGAGCTCAATTTTTCAGCCTGAAGATTTGGCATGATTTTAGAAAGATATCCCTTGCCACCTTTGCAGGCAAATTTATCGCAAGGCATTTTGCATTAAATGCATGATTGAAGACAATGCTTATTAGATTTTATTTGGCTTCCTTCACAAGACTATCAACTAGATTCTCTCCACAACCGTCTACACAAAAGCTTAAGCTACTACAGGTTTCTAAGCGATATCTGGGGAGGAGCCGTTTGGATTTATAATGAGTTTCTACCCCAGACCAATATCTTGCTTTGGAGCGGATACCCCCATCTCTCTCTATGCGTCAACCTGCCAAGTCTCTTTCAGACAAATCATGGACCTGAGATTGAAGAGGCTCCTCCTATTTCCTGAGCCAATGGTCATCCTAGCCGTTAAGCTCATTCTTGGTAGTGGGCATATCAACATAGAAGAATACCCCCGAGACAACATGAGCATTTTGTCCTGGTTTGTCGCCTCCCTAATGGACCTCAAGCTTGATAAACAGGAAGTCTGGAACCTCACCAGAAGACTCTTCCCAAATGACATCTTGCTTGAATTGCAAGAAGTCCTAAACAAAGTGTGACATGACTCTGGCTCTTCGCGTCCGCGTGAGAGAATCCTCTTCAATGTCCTAGGAGAGCTGATTCAATTCTATCCTTTTCTACTTGACTTGACAGGAAAGGGCTTACACAAGAACATAACCTTTGTTGACATGGCCCTCAAATTTCTAAAATGGAGGTTTCTAGGGGACAATTCGGAGGACACGGGTAGGGACGAATAATTCCTAGACTTTTCCAGACTCAATGGTGTTCTGCCTCCCAAAACAGAAGAAAAGGGTCCCCAAGCGGAGCATAGTAGGCAAGGTGGTGGCTGAGGTATCAGTCGTGCTTCTGGTTGAGGAAGGGGTCATCATCCACGAAGGGGTCTCGGAAGAGGTCGTGCCCCAATGCCTCCACCCATGCCTCGAGGATAGAATTAAATAGATAGGTTTCTAGTTGGTCTGTTCTTTTTTGAGGCCGCTACAAAGCTCATAGTTGGATCTTTTTTATTTCTTTGTTAATTTTAAACTTACATAGAAACTTTAACGTAGCATTAGACTTATAAAGTTTGAAAATCTTTAAGAGATTTTATGAAAAGGATAAATGGAGTGTAATCAACACTCAAATCTCACTTTGAGTCCAGAGAATTTTAGGGCTTTGGATGTGGTTTTCTTTACCTATGCATGCTCATGGACACAGCTTTATTTTTACAGTTTTGAGGCCCTACTAGGCCATTTTAGAAATCTGTGGTTTCATGGTGTAAATTATCTTTAAAATCATTATATTATTCTGGCTTTGCCTTTTATCGACCAAAAAAATAAATTAAAATATTATTTATTTATTTTTTATATTATTTGCATGTATTATATTTACTTCATGATATTAAGTTGTTATATAACTAGCACACACACACACACACACACACACACACACACACACACACACACACACACACACACACACACCACACACACATATATATATAAAGCCAAAAGATATCGAGGCTTGCATTTATTTAATTAATTAAAAAAATTTAAGTAAAATATGAAATGAAAGCCTCAATATCTCTAAGCTTTCTTTATATATTTATATTAAATTAATTATTTAAATATTTTTTAAAGAATGAATTGTTTAATAATTGAGATATTTTAAATAACTAAGACGTGTCATTTTTTATTTAGTTTTACGATTTGGATTTAATTTTGTTTAGGTTTATATTTTAATAATATTTTTAATGACATTGGTTACAATTCCATTTTGTTTTGTTTGAGTATTTAGTTTGGTCTAGTGTTAAATTAGGTTAAGGCTTAACATTCAATTTGATTTACTTCAACTTTCTTTAAAATAAGTATTCAATTTCCTATAGTGTTAGGGTTAAAGTATGTTATTTTTTAGGGTGAAGGTTGATTTTTTTTTGTTAGTGTTTATTTTTTTGTACTCTACAATTAATTATATTTAGATTTAATTTTTCACAGGGTTAGTATTAAGGCGAGGGTCAATTTTAGGTTTAGGGTTAGGGGTAGACTTGGTAAACTATTATATAATTATGAGGTGGCCAAATAATAAATTAATATGATCATTAATTAAGGGCACAATCAATCTTGAATGAATCTTTGAATGAGCCTTGAATACATTACATGATTAAACCTTATTAATGTTTTAAATGGCATTAAAATATTAAATTATTAATTCACTCTATTGCATATACTTCATGAAATTAAACTATTACATATCTGTGAGGTGGAAAATTAATAAATCGGTATAACAATAAGTACAATAATCCATTGTTTTGACAATACAAACAAACAAAAAATCTATACACATCTTTTGATTTAGACATGGTAGGATTAGAATTTGATATTTTTTATTTTGTTATGATGTCTTTATGGTTGTTGCTAAAACAAGAAACATCCTAATTTACAATAGTTTTCTCTTAAGGATAACCCAACAACCAACCTTGAAATTACAATAGCTTTCTCTTAAGGATAACCCAACAACCAACCTTGAAATAGAATCGATTTTTTCATATTTGAAGTTCATTCATCATATTCAATATTAGTCATGTAGCCATATGCAATAGAATGTCAATTTAGCATCAAGTATCTTCACATAAAAAAAACATTCATTTTTAGATAGAAAAGACATCACATTATATAAAAATATCATCACTCTTGGATTGGTTGCTTGTACCAAGAGTAGGGGAAAAGTAGATATGTCCTCATAATTGCAAAAAGATCAAAATATTCTTTTAACAAAATGATGTCATTTTTACATCATTGACATGCTATCTTAACCGCCCTTATGCCCACACTCAAATAGTAAGTACAACATCTACCTAATTTGGAAAGAAAATAAAAAAAGAGCTACAAGAAAGAAAGTATTTACATCACAAATCATTATTAAGAATCACACATGACTCCAATAATAATTGAAATATATATATATATATATATATATATATATATATATATATATATATATATATATATATATATATATATATATATATATATATATATATATATATATATGTGTGTGTCATTCAAATTATTGAATATACATAATACACTATTAGTTCATGACACTATAGTTCTTCTGTAGTCCAAACTTCTCACATAAAATAAATCAATGTATTAAGGAGATGTTATGGAATGCTACTATGCTCAAAAATATTTCAACCACCTACTAGCACAACCACATGATCCATGCCATCACCCTTGTAATAAAAAACCCTAAACCATGGCATACATAGCTCCTTGAAAAAGTGTAATGATAGGAGGTTAAATTATATGAAGGCTATGGTAATTTGATGTTGGGAAATAAAGTCTTTTTTATCCATCACTAATAATATAGCACTTAACCAAATGTGCTCATTGAAAAAACTAGTCATTGGGGTCTTTCTATGTGCCAACAATAAGAATGTGTTGTGCATCTTGGATGATGCATAATTCTTGTTGATATTAGCTTGGAATGGTGAGATTAGTGGTCCTATCACATTCCACATTTGTGCCACATGGAATAATTTAACTTATCACAAAAAAAGAGAATACCGAAACATAGACAAAATTGAGTACACAATTACCAAAGGTGACAAGTCCTGACAATAATTATTCTTTTGAAACATAGATAAAATTGAGTACACAATTGCCAAAGGTGACAAGTCCTAACAATAATTCATTGCTAAGTCTACACAAGAAAAATTTGACCCCACATAAATGACTAAGAACCCATATACAATAAATATGTGGCTCATAGATGATTTCACACATATATCATGTTACATCAAGAAATTTGGTCCATAAATATAGACAAATAGCATCTTATTTTGACCATGCACAAAAGGGCCCATGACGATGTGCCTCGCCCAAAATAACACAACCTAGGTATGTGCCAAGTAGGGTAGTCACACACAAATAACTAAAGTTGAGCACTTTAGCGATGAATGAATAGTTGCAAATTAGAGGGAACATCTTGTAGCTAGTGCATAATGGGTGAACTAGAGCTGCATGAACAAATATTACTTATTGTGCACCATCTAGTAGGAAGTGATAGATAGCTAGAGTGAAGTTGAGAGAATGGAAAGTGGGTGGGTGCAAGGAACTTTGATCTAAAGTGAAGAGTATAAATCATGGTAATGGAGGGATTGTTAGTAGAGTGAACTAGTAAAAGCAATGCGAATCATGATAAAACAAATAAGCACATACTTTTAGTTATGCAATAATGGGTAATTGGCAGGGATCAACTAATTAGAACAAAACGTGTAATTTTTTTTTTGGAGTTGTAGAATATGAATAATGGTGCAAATAGGAGTATGGAATATGAAAATGAAAGGACCAAGGTCAAGCTTGTGGTTTATAGTTTGTGTATTTACTTGAAAACCATTATTAAAATGTAAATAGAGCTCAAATTGAAGCACAAGTGAAGTATGAAAAACACCATTAAAGGTTGAGACATAAGCCTTACAAGTGATATATAACAATAAAATGATTTCATTTGATTGGCTATCATTTAGATATATAAGCTAGGTGCATGTAGACGACATAATTAACCAAGAAAATACAAAACAACTCAATTTACATTAGAATCAATGCCTAGAGTGAAATCCTAAATAAGAATATAAGAAACCCTAACATAATCTATCATAAATCAATTATTAACATAGGGTTAGAAACAAAGAGGCAAATAAATGACATTGAGATATATCTTTTGAAGTATGAGAAAAAATTGGCTCTAGTTTGGGTTAACTGTCACATGTTGATATTTGGTGTATTAATTCAAAAACTCTACGATAGAAATCAAACACAAGGGAGAAGATAAGGGAGGGGACCAAAAGGAACCCCAAAAAAATGTACAAAAAATTGAAAGACCTAAAAGGTCACCACGAATATCATGAGACATAATTTGAATTCCTCTAACTTAAAATAATGAAAACTCAAACCTTCCAATCTAACATGTAATCGCAAAGATTCATTGACATTGTACAACAACTACAAGAAGAAACTATATTAAAGGTCAACGCCTATAAAGATAGTTTATATCATGCTACCATAAACAAATTGAAATAGATAGCTTGCCTTGTCAAAAATAAATTGAAAGAAAGAATTGGAAACCTTGGGTCTAACAATTTTTTCCATGCCCAACCACAAATAAATTACATGTCCATGAAAGAATAGACTAAGACAAGGAATAAGAATAAGGATCAAACCTTGAATGTGATTGATAAGATAAATCCATGTCAAATAAATAGAATTCTAATCCATACGCTTTCACATTTTCATTCATGTCATAGGCACTCGATGAAAGACATGGTGACTCATAGTTATCTAGGCCAACAACATTATTTATTATAATATGGCAACAACTACCAATATAATTCATGATTGCAATAGTATCATGCTTACCAATTGTCTCATATGGATCAAAGTCAAGGTAAGTGCTTGAACCAATTCATATGTCAAGGAAAAACACACCCAAATTTCATTGTAATCTACATTAGGAAGAGTTTGGATATGCATCTCCAATCAAGATGTCTCAAATTTAAACATATCTCTAAATGAGCTACATGTTTATACTCATGTTCACATAACATTATAGCCCACACAAGTCTTTGAATCATTTTGATTCTTAGCAAAATGACTGAATTTTAGGTATAGGAAGGTCATCATCAATGAACGGATTAAGATGCTAATAAAAATGGAAGGCCTCAAAATCACATGCATGTTCACAAAATTTTTGGGAATTTGGTTATCAATTTGCACTATTATAAAAAATGTTGATATATTTATATATACTCGAACCATTTGCATGATCCAAAATGTCATTTAAACTACCAAAATAAAAAATAAAAACTTGAGATAGGGAAGAGTAAAACTCTTCAAATTATATCACATTCTTTATTACAATTTTTTAAAACAAACCCACTATTATAGATAGGATCATAGACATTTTCTTCTTCTTCCACCATATGTGAATAACATTTAGATACCATTCAAAGAAACCATCATCAGTGACAACTCCTTACCTTTCACAATTAATTCTTAAGGTAAGATTATGATGATGAATCCTATTATATAAATAGTTCATACAAACTCCTAGTATAATGGGGAGATGTAAGAATCAACTATGAAGGTAGCCACTAGAGATCTAGAGACCAAATAGAAACAACATAAATACGACATAAAGAATGTGATAAGAATAAATTGTATTCTTATCAATGATGCAATAGAATAGAATAATTGGATTCCACGAATTAGATATGCAATGAAAAATTATTACAAAGGAGACCCCTTGGTTATATAGCTATTCAAGTGAGAACATAAGATTATGACACGTGTCGTAATCTTATGACATGAGATAAAAGTGACAACCTATCATCCCACCTAAAGTGGAAAAGTGATCACATGTTAACCCCACTAAAGGTGGAAAAGTGCAACCATGAAAGGTGGACATGATAATGTGATAACTGCACTAAAGGTGGATATGATAATGTGATAAATGCACTAAAGGTGGAGATACCACATCAAGTAGAAATGACAACATGATAATTATACCTAAAGTAGAGATTCTCCAAAAAACTCCTATGTAGTTCCCTAAGTAAGCTTAAGTGAAATGTAATTAGGACCTAGGTAATAAATAAACAAGGTAAAATACCTAAATTACGCCAACAAGATATAAAAACATTATGTTCATGAGTGATGGTACTAGAAATATTTATAATCTGCTAGCTTGTCCAAATCTATAATTATGAAAATATGATTGAATCTTATGAACACGAATATAAGCATCCATACCTCAATTATCATACTTATTTTCAACATCAAGCTCATCCATATTCAAGTATGTACCCACTTCATTGTGCTCATCAACATAGTCATCCTCAAGAGAAAAATGATCAAGCTATAATATTATGTCTATATCATCATTTTAACTAGCATTATATCATGTAGAATATTCAACCTTGTTTTCATTTATGTAGATAGTTGTACAAAGGCCAACAATAGAGTAATCATCCTCAAGAGGAAAAAAGAATGAAATCTTAACCACCAAACAACCATTTGGGGGCCTCATTTCATAATTTAAACATGTGTCTACACCGTCTACATTGCCTATCCTCAATAACTATCCCATTTAACTACAGGCATGTGTGCACAACCCTCATCATCCATATTGTTGTCATGGGAACTAGAGTAAAAAAGATCAATGACCTTTGAACATACATCAATAACTTATTTTTCCTTTAGCACCAATCACACAATTTTAATTATTGAGTTGATCACTTGAGATTACCACTTGATTATTGACAATTGGGGGAGTTACGTTTACAAGGTAACATGCCTAAATGATAGTTTCCCACCTCAATGACTCATGTAAATCTATATAGGACCAAAGTATTTGGTGGTAAACTTGAACCCAACTAAAGGCCTCACAAAATAAATATGTACATACATTTTCCTTGGGAGCAAGAAAAACTATTTAAAAATTTGATGGAAGTTTGAAATTAACTCTCCCTCTTGCCTTTTGTTTTTTTTTGACAAGAAGTGAAGGGTTAGAACTACATGTGTATTGCTCACAATGGTAGCAATGAGGCATTTCCATGAAAAAAAAATGCTAGCTTGGTAAGTTATACATACATCTCTTATCACTCTTAACTCCTCTTCCACGTGTGCTCGCCATTAAAATAAAAGTATACGATGAAATAGAAAAATTCCTATACATGTGCATACCCTTGTGACTCTTCTCATTCACTAAACCTATGCATCCAATTGTATACTTTTATTGGCACGAGTATCATGTTATTGATTACTTAATATAACTCTAATTGATTTTAAACACTTTCAAGGTGAATATAGGGAGGTTTAACCTTTTGGTTATGTAGTGTCATAAAATTGTGACCCTAGCAATTTTTTGACTACATTAGGGTCCTCACGCACACGAGATTGAATCCTCTAGCCTGATCGGAGACCGGAGACTGTTCAACCCTCAGAATCTGTTTCTTCCTTGGCCTATGCATCACCCTGTCTGCACTCTACCCTAGAGAAAGGGGTAGGACAGGGGCGTGGCATGCCTTTCCCCCATAAGACAAGGTTGTGGCGCCCTGTCCCCCATAAGACAGGGCCGTCGCACCCCTATCCTTGCCCTATTTTGGGGCAGGACCTTTCCCGAGCATGCATTGTTGGTTTTGCATTGGGTGGGAAACTCCCCCAATGTCGGCCTATGACGAAAATCAAATCCACTAACATGTATTTAAGGGGCATTCATCCTCTCATTTACATGAGTTGAAGTTGGATAAGATTGGATTTTATCAAGTTGCATAAGAGATCAAGCATTCAAGTATTCAAGCATTGAGCATTCTCAAGTCAACCTTCAAGGCTAGGTGTTACATTCAAGTCAAGGATTCGACCATTGAAGAGGAGATTGATTCCAACATTCAATTCCACACAAGCATCTCTATCAACATTGCTACGACAACCTCCCTTGAGGTGATTTACAATTCAGTCTTTCATTTATAGCTACTTGCAAGTACTTTCTTTCATTACTTGGTTAATTCCAAAAATGGGGTTTGACCTAAAGGTAAACCCCCAATCCCAACCCATTTTCTTCTCTTTTTTGTGTGTAGGTTGCAGCTATGCAACTGTACTTTCGGATTCGAGCTCCATTTATAGAGGTGGAAAAACCCTTTTCGTTTCACAAATTTTTCGGAGGACCGTGTACATTCCCACCGCGGTCTGAGCAACTTTTCATGAAATTCGCAGGGCAACTTCGTCTCGACATATTACTGTCAGATCCAGGTGCACAACTTCATCACATATTCTTATCTTAAGTTATAATCAGTTCTTTGTCACTTTTGCACTACATAAATCAATCAATTCCTTTCCATTTCAAATAAGGAAGAGGGTATCAACTTATCATTCTCATTTCATTCAAAATTCAATCTTCATCTTTGAAGGTTGAGTCTAGTGAATTCTCCTCTCCTCTTCCAAATGTAACTTGGTGAAAAGTGTTTGAAGGGAAATCTATAGTGAAATTCTCATCTCTCCTTGGAGGGAAAGGGTAGTTTTCCTCTTGATCTCTCATTCACATTTCACAACATCACATTTTGGTGAACCCGACGTCTTGCATGCTTTCCTTTGAACAAAATTGCATATTTTTCATTTACAAGTTTCAATTTTTTGCAAACTTAGTGGTTAAATCATTAAAAACCCTAGTTTTTAAAATTAAAATTTGAACTTTTAATTTGTAAAAATTGCTTGTGGCTATCTTAGGTCTAAAAATTGTCTTGTTTATCAAATTCAATTTCCTCATTATCTTGTTCAATTTGCAATTAAAATTTATAAAATTAAGAGGTTACTTGTTAAAACCCTAATTTTCAAAAATCATCTTGAACTTGTGAAAAAATTGGATTTCAATTTAATTTTCAGATTTCTAATTGTTCTCAGACTCGTCTTCATTCCTATAATTCAAATTTTTAATTTCCCCCATTTTTCCCAAAATTCAAATTTTAAAATTAAGTGGTTAGGTCATAAAACCCTAATTTTCAAAATTAATTGGATTTTGTGCAAATTTCAAATCAATTTCATTCCAATTCAGATTCTAAACATTTTCCAAGGTGTTCCTATCTAGTAGGTTTGACCTTTTTCAAAATTGCAATTCAATTCCTCTTTTTCTTCAAAACCCTAATAGGGTCCTATTTTTACATTTGCACCTTCATTTCGCCCATCTAGAGGTCGTAAAATTCATCATTTTTGGGGGGTTAGCTTTGAAATCATTGTAATATTCATCCCTAAAAATTTTGAAAAAAGTTGGTCGGACCATGTGCCTTCCCGCCACGGTCCTCGACTTTTTTCTCGAAATTTTGGGAGACTGTTATGATTGTATTTAATAGCCTAAATCCAAAATATTGGCTGATTTTGTCGATTTTTTATCCCTCTAGAATCGAGAATACCTCCAAAATTCAACATTTCAAATTTCAAGAAAAATTTTAAAATTAAGAGGTTAACTATAGTCTGCCCTAGTTTTAAAAAATTATGATTTTAAAATTAAGTGGTATTCCCTTGGCCCTAATTTTAAAATTTCAATTTCCTTTCATTTTTTTTGGAAATTGTGTCATCATCTTCCTCTAACAAAGTTCAAATTGTGTAATCATTATTTTCTTAAATTTTGCATTAATCAATTTTGTAAGCTTTGTTCCAAAATTCAAAATTCAAATTTTCCCTCTAGTGCATGAGTTTTACCACTATTAGTCCTACCTATCCTATCCCCATTAGATGAAGCATTAGAATTAAGACTTCCCAAGGTTTAATTACCGAGGAGATGGAGCCTAATTTGGGTGACTTCTTTAATGAGGATCATGCTAATTCTTCCCATCCTAATCATGTCCCTATTCACCCCATTGATGAAACCCATGATGAAGAAGAAGCTTTAACTAGGGTCTCTATAGATCAACTTTCCAGATTGGACAATCAATTTGATAACTTTCAACAATGGATGTCTCAAGAATACCCTAATAGTGAAGCTCTTCCATTAATTGAAGGCCTTAAGTGCATGATTCAAAGTGATAAGAGTGGAATTGATATATTGTGTGGAATTGCACATATTGTTGATTCTAATGTCATGCCTATCAAAAATTGTGTCGAAACCCTAGGTTATTCACAACCTTCAACACAAGTCGATCCTTCAATTCCTTTGAATACTCTTATGACTAGTATTCCTACTTTTACCTCCAACATCATGGCTACATCAACTCAAAATGTCATTCCTACAACCATTGGCCATGGGGGCAATCCCTCTTCTTCATTTAATCCTCCATCTTTACCTATGTCTTTCATAAATATTCCTATTATTCCTCAACGAATCAATGTGACACAAGGGGGCAATTCCTTCAACAACTTTGTTCCTCCTTTAAGTATCCCTTTTCCTACCCAATCATCACCTATGCCTACTTACCATAATGTCCCACCACCTTACTCTTAGTCCATTCCTTCTTTCAATAACATCACACCACCTTCTCAATCAACTATGTCTAATATCAATTCTTTTACTGAAGTGACAATTAACAATCTTGCTCAAACTGTGTCTTCCTTACAACAACAAATTGCTTCTATGAGTCAATCCAAGTTTAGTGTGCCCATCTTTGATGTTGTGAGCCCACTTTCCCTTGATATTGTTAAATTCATGCCACCTAAATATGTTGAGATCCCTCAATTGGAACTCTATAATGGAAAAGGTGATCCTCTTACGCATGCCAAAACATTTCAAACCTTGTGTACTGATTTTTCTTATGATCAAAGATTGCTTGCAAAATTGTTTACAAGAACACTAAGAGAGAAGGTTTTACAATGGTATTTCTCTTTGCCTTCTTATCCTATCACTTCTTTTCAACAACTATCAAATGCTTTCATCCAACAATTTCAAAACAATATTGGTCCTAAAATCACTTTGACTGATTTAATGCATTGTAAACAAGGTGTTAAAGAAAAAGTGATTGATTTCATTGGTAGATATAAGCATTTGTGTGCTCAAATTTCTTTTCATGTACCAGATGATAATTATATTCAAAGAATTTTCATTTCTAATTTACAAAAAGATATCAAGGAAAAGATTCCTTTGTTTGAGTTTACTTCCTTTCCACAGTTGTGCACAACACTCCACAATTATCAACTGGTTGTGAGTCAAATGGAGCAATCCACTCCTATGACTCTGAGTGATAAGGGGGAGAGTGTTCAACAACTATTTGTGAAGTTCAAACCAACAAAAAGCTTCATAAAGTTCAATGATACAATAAACAACCACAATGTGAATGCTACAACAGTTGTTCCTTCTATTTCTAAATTTTTCCAAAGAAAAAGACAATTTACTTCCTTGAATGAATCTTTACATAGTATTATGTATCAGTTGGTGCACATAAATGTTATCAAACTTCCTCCTATAAAACAAATTGATCCTTCTCAACTTGCATCCCCTTATTTTGATAACAATTCCTTTTGTCAATTTTATCGTCAACCTAGTCATGATACTGAGAAATGTTTTGCATTGAAAAATAAGATTAAAGACTTGATTGATAATAATACTATATATGTGGCTAGTGTGAATGATAAAGGGAATAAATCAGTAGCTCTTCCTAATCAAAATCTTAAGATTTTCACTAATCCCTTGCCTTCTCACACCTCTAATGTTACTGAGATTATGCCTGATTCTTTTTGTTCTGAAGAATTCACCTCTATGGCTCCAAACTTGGTTAATATGGTAGAAACACAAGATATGCCTAAGGATCCTTGTATTACATTTGACCCTAGTGAGACCATTAGAGCACTCGATGGCCCTTTATACATAGTTGCAAAGGTTAAGGATATCCCTTGTCGTGGTGCCCTTATTGATCCCTCTTGCATGGTTAATGTCATAATTGAAGAGTATCTTTTCACTTTACGATTGCATAAACCAATATATGATGCTTCTAATGTCATTGTGAAGTTATTCGATGGATTATCTTGTCCTGCCATTGGTTTTATCACCCTTCCTATTGAAGTTCATAATAAATCCTTGGATGTTGACTTTGTTATCATACCCTCTTTTGAGCAATTTTGTGTGAAGTTGGGCTATCCTTGGCTATCTTCCATGAAGTCTATTGCTTCTCCAATACACAAGTGCTTGAAATTTCCTCACAATAGAGAAATCATAACCATGAACCATATCTTATTTCATCCATCTGAAAGAAGCCCTGATGTTCCTATTGATCTCTTTTGGCCTAAACAATTTCAATCTCTTCCATCAAGGAGCGATGCTCTTTTTCAATCTTATAAAAAATGGAAGAAAGATACGATCTTATCCTTAACTCAACCTAGATCCCCAACACTTGACATTCCTATTATTCTTCAAGATGAGGTTCTTCCCCTCATGGATAGAACTAATCTCCCTCCTAAGGAAGATCGTCAACTTATACCTATGGATGTGACTTTACCTTCTCTTAAGGAGAACAACAATATTCTTCCTAAGGTTAGACCTATACCTCCTCCTCATGATTGACCCAGTCTCCTTCCTACACCTAATATTCCTCCTTTCTATGGTGCAGTTCCACCTCCTTCCTCTTATCGAGAAAAGATGCCTTCTTCTCATATGGTTCAACCTAAAAGACCTTAACCTAAACCTTCAAATATCAAGGAGAGAAACATTCCTACTTTTTCAAGTGTTCCTCCTCCTTCTCGGCCTTCCACTAAGACTCGACGGAATCATTGTGTGAGAGAATGACGATGAAGATATTGTGTTCAAGCTCGTGAAGCTATCCCTCAAAATACTCAATCTCCTCAGACTCTGACAGTTAACATGATTCCCTTTTCTCCCAAGAAAGATGTTCAACCAACATCTCCAAATCATAAGCTGCACAAAACATGTGATGGTTTTACTCCTATTCATTTTCTTGCTCCTCTTTCTCTAAAATTTGATGAAGAAATGGGTGAAAATGTTATTCATAATGGAAATACAACTCCTAATGCTTCTAATAGTGAGTATGAGTATGTTGATATGGACAAGCATTTATCAGATGATTTTTCACAAACCCTAATCGTCGCTCCTAGAATCAAACAAAGTGACTTAAAACATGAGCATGGTCCTTGTTTGGATCTTTTGATAGCTCCATCTGCTATGCTCGATGTCACTCCTTTGGCATGTTTCTTGCCTTCCTGAAATAGTGATCAACAAGATCGAGAGGCAGATATTGTGCTAGATTAGCAATATTAGCATTGTAGATCTTCTCTCTTTCTCCTTTCTTTCTCCTTTGTGACCATTCTTCTATGTGTATCCTTGTTCCTCTATTGTTCCCTTAATGTCTACTTGGGGACGATGCAAAGCATTGAGATCTTTTCTTGGTCTCTTTCATGTTGACTCAAAAGACATCCTCTCTTCCCTTTCTTCTAAGGTAGTGTCCTTCTTTAGGGAATGACGATTATTATATGCATATATATACATGATATACATGATTTATCATACAACATACTAACCCTGAGGAAAGAGACACTACCTCGTGTTTTATGTTCATTATCCTTGGGTTTATTCCTCGATTGGGGGATAAATTCTTGTGATAACATGCTCCCTCCTTCTCTCTCTCTTGGGTGTATCCTACCTTAAATAAATCTCTCCAGATAAGGCGCGCACGATCACTTTAACGTGGGGGCATACACTCCACTCATATTTTCCTTCTTTGATACTTAGAATTACTTAGTGAACTTTATTTTGCTTTGTAATGTTTGGTATCCTTGCTTTCATGACTCATAGTGAAGGAAACTTTGCTACTTGTAGTCATGGTTATCCCCTTCTCGATCTTCCCTTTTACTTTGTCAATTGAAGTTGTAAGATCCTAAGTCTACTGGGGGGCTTGGCGCATCTTGCCTCCTTGACATGGTAAAAGTCTTTCAATCTTGTTTCCTTGTACTTTATCGGTAGTATTGGCATATGCTTATACTCCCACTAAAGTGGGGGCTAAATGTAATGTCATAAAATTGTGACCCTAGCAATTTTCAACTGCATTAGGGTCCACACGCATGTGAGATCAAATCCTCTAGCCTAATCGGAGACTGGAGACTGCTCAACCCTCATAATATGCTTCTGCCTTGGCCTCCACATCACCCTAACTACACTCTTCCCTAGAGAAAGGGGTAAGAAAATCCCCCCGATGCCCCTGTCCCTACCCTATTTTGGCGCAGGACCTTTCCTAAGCATGCATTGTTGGTTGTGCATTGGGTGAGAAACTCTCTTGATGTCGGCCTGTGATGAAAATCAAATCCACTAAAATGTATTTAAGGGGCATTCGTCCTCTCATTTGCATAAGTTGAAGTTGGATAAGATTGGAGTTTATCAAGTTGCATAAGTGATCAAGCATTCTTTTCTAGCATTGAGCATTCTCAAGTCTCCCATCAAGGCTAGGTGTTGCATTAAAGTCAAGGATTCAACCATTGAAGAGGAGATTGATTCCAACATTCAATTCCACACAAGAATCTCTATCAACATTTCTACGACAACCTCCCTTGAGGTGATTTACAATTCAGTCTTTCATTTACAGCTACTTGCAAGTACTTTCTTTCATTACTTGGTTAATTCCAAAACTAGGGTTTCACCTAAATGCAAACCCCCAGTCCCAACCCATTTTCCTATCTTTTCTGTGTGTAGGTTGTAGGTCTGCAACTGTACTTTCAGATTTCGGCTCCATTTGCAGAGGCAGAAAAACCCTTTTCATTTCATGGATTTCTCAGAGGACCATGTACATTCTTGCCACAATCTAGGCAACTTTTCCTCAAATTTGAAGGGCAACTTCATCTTGACATATTACTGCCAGATCCAGGTGCACGGCTTCCCATATTCCAATCTTAAGTTATAGTAAGTTCTTTGTCACTTTTGCACTACATAATTCAATCAATTCCTTTTCGTTTCAAATAAGGAAGAGGGGATCAACTTATCATTCCCATTTCATTTAGAATTCAATCTTCATCTTTGAAGGTTGAATCTAGTGAATTCTCCTCTCCTCTTCCGAATGTAACTTGGTGAAAAGTGTTTGAAGGGAAATCTATAATGAAACTCTCATCTCTCCTTGCAGGGAAAGGGTAGTTTTCCTCTTGATCTCTAATTCACATTTCGACAAGATTACAGATTCATTGTGGATTAAAGCTAAGGTTCAAAATATGATACACTAACCTCGAGCATTTTTTATGTGGTGTTGAGATTAGAATTTGTTTTTATAGATGCACCTAAATCTTATCATTGTTTAGTAGAGTGAATGGTAAGCTTGACCCTATGGGTATGAGATAAAAAATATTTATATGAATTTGAAGTTCATTTTACTAGATTATTTAAGTTTGTTTAATTTTTTCCTAAATACTTAAAGGGTTTGGTATTGACTTAGAGAGGTTATATAATTATTATAGTAGTAATATGAGGCTTCATTTTAAAAGTTTGGTCTTCATACACTTCATAGTCGCTAGCACTAAAGGTAACAGAAGAAGTATGTGAAAAGGAAAACTTGAGTGAACCATTAGACCAAGGATCCATCTATACAAAGATTTATAACCAATTGAAACTAAGAAAGTGAACTTATACAAATATGAACTTCTATATGAAAAACATTTACTTCCAAAGAGAAGAAAAAATAACACATGTACCTTAAAACCTCCCAATTCATCTTCATCGAATGTAGCATGAAATCATCATACAAACTTGATTATAGTTGTATAAAATTTTGATTCCTTACAACAAAGTACCCATCTCAACTAAAGAGAATAATCCTTGAAGCACAATTGTTCTCCAAATTAAAAAAATAAAATAGTTCAAGATAAATCCACTAGTAGAATCTTCACATATAGCTATACCTTAGAGATGAATATTTTTTGTACTCAAAGCGACAATATCTCAAAAACCTAAAAACAAGCTTAACTCCTAAGACTATGGAATATTAACTTAATAAAATGGGCTAGGAATTATGATAAATAAAGTTAGTAGCTATAGACCACTTTAGAAGCAAGGATAACTCCATTTTTATGTAATGGTAGTAGGATATAAAATAGTAAACAATTAAATAAATAATCTATGTTTATTATTATTTGTTGGTATGATGAGAGGTCATACTTTTACAGTTTTGTGCCTCAATCCTATATGGGCTACAAAGCTTTTTCTCTAAACCAAAATACAAAGCACAAGGACTAAGCATTACATTCGTATACTTAAGTTGGGCACTATGCATAGAAGATGAAACACCATGATATTATAACATGAAGAGTGGAGTCTAATTTAGTGATCCATTAAAGTATAAATTCAATATGTATTGTATTGAAAATATACCTTGCAAAGGCTTAAAAATATCTGGTAGCCATCTATATTGGTCAATTAATCAAATGCAACACTCAAATTAGAAAGTGTGATTAGGTAAACTAGTCATTCCCAAAAGCATACCTAACACTCATGGAGTTAATTGTTAGGCCCAATATGGAAAGATAATGTACTGAGAGGGGAGGGGTGAATCAGTACTTCAAAACTTTTCAACAATAATATCTTTACTATTATGCATAAACCAAAAACTGTTGCAACATAACATAAAGCTAAAACAAATAAATAACAATCATACATGATTCACTCCATAACACATATATTTTGTTTACGTGGAAACTCTTGGTTAGAGAGAAAAATTGCGGTGGGGATGGCACCCACAACTTCACTACTGCAATAATAAAGAGTGCTCGGTTAGAGCTACATGTTCAGCTATTTCTGATAGCTTACCCTGTTAGGAGTATTAAGATCTTTAGATCTACCTTGCTAAAGGATTTTACAACACTTATTCTAAATGATGTACCTGGTTAAAGGCTTTACAATTTATAGACTTTGTTAGAGTCTTTTACCCTGTTAAAGGTTTCTCTTACAACTTCAAAATATTACAATAAATCATTACAAATATCTGCAACTTTACATCTGGAATGTTATAGCAGATTCTATGTGCTCATAATAAGATTACCTTGCTTATAGCATACCTCGGTAACCCATAAAGTAACTCGGTAAACCCTTCTGTTTACTCTGTTCTTTGACTATTCTCTGAAATCCTTCTCAGTGACCTCTGTGTCTCTGTAACAGTCATAACACTTAGTGCTTTCTTATGTATTACACATGTATTTCTTCATACACCTCTATATCTCTCTCTTTGTCACACTACATGTATATATATGATCTCAATCCATGTTGTATAAATAGATCTCTTATGTCAGTGATCTGATTCATTGCTTCGATCTTACAAACATGATTTATTGAATGAATAACCATACAAAATATTTCATTGGTTAGATGACCTCAAAATCATACACAATCCTTAAGTGCAATTTCCAATGTGATAACGGTTCTATGTTCCTCAATCTTGTAACACGTTTCCACATGTGTGTCTAGGTTCAATGAATCTGGTAAAATGTTTCACTTGGTGTATCATTTGTTGCTGTTCGGTAGACATGGAATGATACTCGGTAGTCAGCTCGGTGTATACTGGGCTCTGTGAATACTTTCTTCTTTAACCGACTGTTCTGTGCATACCGACTGAATGTTTCGGTAGAGATAACCGACTAGAGTATATATAATGACTTTGGATATAAAACTAATGGCAACTTAATTAGTAACAACTCACACTCTTGACACTCCATGCAATAAAAACTCTCCTTTAATGGAATATAGATATACATCAACAAATGAAACTAAAAATCAAACTTACAACTTTATAAAACATTCCCTATGATTTTTAATGAACAAAGAAACACCCTAAATTTATCATAACTCCTTCTTAGGCCCAACCCATCAACCAACCTTGAAATAGAATCCCTTTTTTCATATATATCTCTTTCACTTCATTTATCCTCTCCAATCTTAATGGCATTAGAATATGGCATAACATGTCAATTCAACATCAAGATACTTCACACAACAAATGTACACTTGCAAGTAGAAAGAACCATGATTTAAGTAAAATCCATTACTCTTGGATTGATTTATTGTACTAGGAATAATCGAGACCATGTTCTCATAATCAAAATAGGACCAAAATAGGATTACACAAAGTGAAGGTTGTTGCACATTATGCACAAGCTACACTAACCCATTGTATGCCCTTAATTGAGTGTATATGTAACAACTCCATTTGCAAATAAAATCTAAAAGAGTAATAGGAAGGCAAGTATTTTCTTCATGGATCATTTTTTAGACATAGTGTGTGGATATAATAGCGCTTGAAATGCATACACATGCCCTAAAAAGTACCAAATGGAATTTGACTAGATGTTGTCATGACATGTGAAGTGCATTAGAAGTGTTAATTTCTCCATCATTAGCTAGAGAAATAAAAAGACATTACATAATTGCAATTAGGGCATGCAAAACAAGTGCCTATATAGCCTCAACTAATACCATAAAATCCACTAAAGGGATGACAAGAGATTAGAGAATTCAGCTATGTCAAGAAAAATTCTATCCCTCAACATAGTTACAAGATCCATCACATCACTCTTAAAAGTAGAAACCCTAGACAATGGCACATGTGTTTGCTTTGAATATTGCTAAAGCACGAAGTTAATTTCTTTGAAATGTGTGAGATAAATGGCAGATGATAAATGAATTTTAATTTGGCAATAAGCACATAGTACTTAACTAAAGAAACTCATTAAAAACACTATTGGGGACTTTTTATGTTCTAGCAATAGGAGTGCCTCATGCATCCTAGATGATACATAAACCTCATTGAACAATCTTTGTTTCTAAAGAGGCAAGCTTGGTGGTCCTACCACATGCAATATATGTGCCAAAAGATATCAAATGACTTCTCACCAAAAAAGACAAAGCTAGCACAAATAAATTAAGTCAATCATTATTAATGGTCACACTTAGAGGACCACTATTCACTTCCAGGTTCACGCAAGAAGAAGTTAAGCATACACAATTGACTAAACACCCACATATGAGAAATATGGGGCACATAAATGATGTTTCATATGCTGGAAACTTGAGTTGTATTGTCATTGATGTCAAACTTGTCTTTTGTTGTCATCAATGTCAAACTTGTCTAGTTTTCTCATTAATATCACAATGTGTTAATGAAGAAGTGAAGAGGAAGTTGGAGTTATTCAATTGTGTAGATGTATTATATACATTGAAAATGAGTGTCCAAATGTAGGAAAGAGTATTTAAAGTCATTATGGAAGAATGCTATGAATTCCCTCTATTTTTCATGAGTATGGCTTATTGTTCTAGACATAATATCTATGTTCAATGGATGTTACACTTTCATGTTCTTAGGTCCTCAGTTTCTCAAATGGTGAAGATTGGTTGTTATAATTTGCTAAGAGTGAGGTTGTATGTTAGGATTAGTCTGAGGAATTCACTCCATTGCTCCAGTATGTTGTTTGATGTGTTGCAACTTGGAGGACATGTTCATATAGTTCATGCAATGTTTCATTTTATATCTCAAGTGTTGTTTTGATCATCAAGTGAAGTTATGTTGGTTAATTGTTTGGCATGTTCAGTTGTGTTGGTCTTTGGCCGACTCAATTAGTTTATCTTATTTGGATCATACTCTTTTGATCTAGTTACGCATTAGAGGTTGAATTAAAAATTAGATATGGGTCTTAATGTAGTGTGTGTAGATCCGCATTGAGTAATTTCCCTTGACATACTAGTTTTGGATCGACTGTTTAATGAGCTTTACTGGTTTTCTACACATTACATTGGATGGACCAACTTTTGTGTGGCTCATTGGAATAAACTTTAAAAGACTTGTTGTGATGTATTTAGGTCCCCTATATCCCTTAGAGTTGACCACATTGTGCATAGTTTCTTGTGGTGGCCGACTTTATGTAATTCATGTGTATTTTCTGTATGACCGACCTAGTTGAGGGTTTCATTAAATAACCTAATATAAATGGAAGAGTGAATAGGTGTGTGGATTCTTGTGAATTGGATGTGAATGATATAAAAGTGTATGTAAAGAAGTGGAAGTGAAAATTTTAGTTGGTGATGAGCTTTGATGATCATATCTTTAGTGTGATAGTTTTGAGATAGCGAGTGAAGTGTGATATGTTTGTCATGATATTGTTCACTTGACATAGTGGTTCAAGGACAATTTCATGATGAGGAGATCATGTTCATTTCAATTCATCATTTCCATGTACTTGCCAAAAAATGTAGTGAGTCCTTTTGATAGCCTTTGAAGTCTCTATATCTTGCCTTGGAGTAGTGTGCTTCAGTATTGCAAGTCCTTTGTATCTTGCCCTGAGATTATGCATCTCAGTAATGCAAGTTCTTTGTATCTTGCCCTAAGGTTGTGCGCCTTAGTCCTGCAAGTCCAATTAGGTGCAATGAGCTACCATGGCCTTGAGCCTAAAACATTGTAATCAGTTATTCATATTGTGAGTGTGATTGTCACCGTGGTTTTCCCTTCTTAGGTTTTTCAAGTAAATCTAGTGTTCTTGTATGTATTTCTCTTTATGGTTTCATGTTTCATAATTGCAGAGATAATTTAATTATGATTTTAAGTTTAAAGGATTATACATAAGTTGTTTTAAGGTCTAGACTAATTCACCCCCACACCCCCACCTTAGTCCTGTGGTGTGTTCAACAATTGGTATTAGAGCAAGGTTACTACTTGAGGAAGGTCCAAGATGATGCAAGAGATCAATTTCAAGGCACCAAAGTTTGATGGCACAAATTATTCTACTTGGAAGTCGTAAATGGAATATCATTTGAATTCTCTGTCACTTGGAATATGGGACATTATCAAATTTGGTTATACTACTCCGAACGGTGGTCCCACTACTCAAGATCAAATCAAGATTCATGAAAATAATTCCAAGGAAATCAATATAGTTGTCAGTAGTTTGAGTAACTTAGAGTTTTTGAAGTTCAATGGATGCAAAAGTGAAAAGCAAATTTGGGATAAGTGGAGCAACATTTATAAAGGGGATGAGAAGACCAAGCAAGTCAAGATGCAGAATTTGAAGTATAGATTTGAGACACCAAGGATGTCTGAAGATGAGAATATTGAAGGTTACTTGCACCGAGTGAATGAGATAGTAAATGCAATTAGAGGTATTGGTGGAGAATTGAAAGAAAATGAAATTGTGATTTCAAAGTAATGAGGACACTGCCTATATCTTACAAACCTACGTTGTATGAACTATTGAAGAAAGTCATAACATGGATACATATACCTTGGCTCACTCGATATTGTTGAGATTTTAGAGTTTGAGGAGTTTCACAAAGACAAGAAGGAAGTTGCATTCAAAGCCACCAAGAAGATTGATGATGTAGCTGAAACAAGCAATGATTCAAATGATATTGAAGTGCAAACTTTGTGAGAAGACTAAAGAAAGGATCTGGAAAATAGAAAGATAAGTTGCCCTTCAAATGTTTTAATTGTGAAAGAATTGATTATATTGCTAGATGAACTTTCAAAGAAGATAACTATAAGAGATCAAATGATGATAACAAGAGAAAGGATAATTATAGAAGAGATGATAGAAACAAAAGAATAGATGACAAAGATAAGCCTAAATAGAGACATATTTCTCTAAAGATGAAGATGGTAATGACTCAAATGAAGAATCATTATTTTTGGGCATAGAAGAAAAGGGCATTGAAAGGTTGGGTACTTCGCGTAATGAGAATAATAGTGAAAGATCAATGATTGTGAAGATTGCACTGCATGCAAAAGTGGAACCTAAAGCTTGGATAATTGATTATAATTTTTTGTTCCATATAAATAAGACACCATTACAAACAATTAGTAATATATGACCTTATTTCTTATGAAAATTACATAAAAAATTGCATGAATGTGTTTTAAAACATACTATGATCCATTATTTAAAAAAAAAACAATCATAAAAAGTAAAAATATCCAATTTAAAAAAATTTACAAACATTTTGTTTTTCTTTTATGGATGTCATCTACAAATTATTTTTTGCGACACAATACAAAATATGAACTCAGCATTAAGAATCATTCAACTTCACCAATAGATCAAGGACCCATTGTACAAAACTTTTTACCAAAAATACTTTTATAAAAAATAAAAAGTTATCATATTTTTAATCAATCAATAATAAATTTTAATTACTCTATTAATACTCAATTCATCCAAAATAGGATATCATCTTTTTCATAATAATAAATGAATCAAAATAAAATAAAATAAAATCTTCATTTTGAACAGGAATTAAGGACTGGAAAGACTGGAATATAACTTTCTAAAATTTCTCAAAAAAAACCATGGTTAATCTTTGAAATTTTTTGGGTTATGACGCCCACCATCAGAACTTCATTGGATTTGTCTATGAACTGTAAATGCAATTCTGGTGGTCTAATTAAGACATGGTTTCACTATCTACATGAAAGGAGTGAATTATCTACATGTCTTTGATATACAGCCGACTTCAATCATGAGAAAAGAATATGCAGGTTCATTCTCTCATTCTCTTTCATTTGAGTCTCTCATTCTCTTTCAAATGAGTAGTTTGTATCAATAGTAGTTTCTCTGAATTATTTTTAAATATTTTGTTGGGTATTTTAAAAAAAAAAGTTTTCAAAGAAATGATGTTATGAATTTTGTAGCAATAAGTTTAAAAAGTTGGTTTCACTATTTTTCTATGAACAACCAATACTAAAAAGATTACTGATTCAAACATTCCCAATTACAATTATAGATGAATTCAGTTCTTAAATATGCCTTTCATGGAATTGGACAGGCTTTCCTTCTCGACCTTAAAGGCCCTGCTCTCATGTGGCATAGGGCCTTTGCAGCAATGGCATTCAGGTATCTTAAATGGAAATTTCTGACAGATGAACCTGAAAATCAAGATAGAGAGGACGAATTTAGAGATTTTGTCAGAATAAATGGTTTCTTCAAACCAAAATTAGAGCATGATGGTTTGCTTGCAAGTTGGAGAAATTAAATTTTAAAATCTCAAGTTTCCTATGCTGTTTTGATAAACTTGTTTTAGTTCTTATGTTGTATGTGGAAGCTAAAGGGAAGTTGTTGGGATATGAGAACTATTAGTTTTTTTGGTTCATTGTCTCTAAAGACTGTTTCGTGTTTGATTTTTTGCTGAACTATCTAATTTCCAGCAAGATTGTTAAAAACTGTCAATGGGAGGATTGAATTCTGCTATTATTTTTGAAATCTTGTTTAATATCTGCATAATATGAAATCTCTGGCTATGCCAACCAAAAAAAAATCATAGATGAATGTCACTTGACAGAAAAGTTTTCTATGTTAATAAGAAAATTTTCCATTTGATCCTGGAAACACCAGTGAAGATCTGAAAAATAGTGGCTCTTATATTTCTGGACTAGATTTTAATATATCCTCTACAAAAAAAATAAAAATTATCTAACCCAATGTGCCTGCTCCACAAAAATAATTCCTAAAATAGATTCTTTCATAAGGTTTAATGATTATGAAATAAGCTTAATTTCATTCCGAGTCCACAATTTTTTTGAGGGTTTTGGAGTTAGTTTCCTTTTCTACATACTCAGGGATTTAGTTTCATACTGTCTGTCTTTAGACCCTCTGAGCTTTCTGGAAACCTGGACTTTTATGTTGTAATCTCTCTTATGAATCAATATTTAAATATGACCCTGCCTTTATCGATTAAAAAAAAAAAGAGCACTTCTTAAAATATTAAGATCATATATTTAAACTTTATAAACTATTTAATCTCCATAATTTACTGAATGCTTCAGACAGTGTAGCATTAGATGTTGCAATCTGATTATAAAGTAATTATAGATGTTCTTCTCAACTTATATATTCCACATCTTGATTCAACCACTAGATGTTAGATGTTAAAAGAATTCTTAATGAAAATCTACCTATTCCATGTCGCATATCTCATTGATATCCTCTCTTTCATGCTTCCAATCCCTCAAAAAATAGCTGGGCAGTATGCTTGGTTCCATATTGTATTTGAGTATGGTATGTTACAGATTCAAATAATAGTGTGAACTTTTACTCTAGTTCTTCCAACATGTAATAATTTATGTGTATCTTTGTTCATTACAAGGTTTTTCTGATTCATATCATCATGCTTATTTTAGTCTGACTTGTTGATGATGCAACCTTCAAAATTAAGTCTTATTTACATTCTGTAAAAATTGTTAACAAAATATATTTTGTAGTACACCACAGCAAAGGCATTTTCTCTTTTTTAGCTGTCACAAGTTGAAGTATGAGAAACTTATTTTAGTGAATTTATAAAGACAATTATATTTAAACATAAATAAATTGAAAAGTAGTTGTTCTTGGTAACTGATGTGAATCAGTCAGTTTGCATGTCTTGTTCTTAATTTGATAAATAATTTTTATTATTATGTTTTTTTAATTTTAGAAGTTTTCTTATTTTTGATATAATGAATTGTTGTTTTTTAGAGGATAATATCTTTTTGTATTGTTCATGTAAATCAGAATAAAACTTCTTTATTGAGATGAATCATGTAATAGAAATTGAATAAATACTGCCTTCTTGCACCTGTTTATTTAGGCCTTTTCTTCCACCAACTCTTGTATCATTGGTGAAGATGCCAATTCAAAAATGAGAGTTGTTGACGGACTCCAAGTGATGTATTTTGTTCTTGAGATACTTTTCAAGGTCCTCTTGAACTGATGCACAAAAAATTGCTTTGTGCTCTTCAATGACCGTCATGTTCAAGAATGTTGTATCTTGGCATGAAGACTCCGTCTTTGAATAACACAAAGCAAATTTTATGCAGATACTCAATTTGAAACGACTTGAGAATATCTCAGAAACAAAATCCAACATTTGAAATTCATGAACAACTCTGTATCACCAAAAAAAATACAAATCAGACCAAGCAGATCCTTAATGTACAAATACCTTTCTTGACTCTACATTTTTTAAAAGTGAAAGTTTTGCATAAGAAACAATACAAAGGCCTTTAAACCCTCATTTCATTATTTCCAATCCACATGCATCACCAAGATCTGAAGCTGTTTAATATTCCAACTTTAAAATGATAAATCTTTGGAAACACTTTCCTTTAATTGAATATGCTTGTTTATACGATTATGCTCAATGTTTCAGTGTTAACCTGTTGCAGCTTTTCTAACATAATATTATCCAGCAATATTAAATTTGTTAAATTTCTCTTTCTTCCTGATCACAGTCATGGGGACAGGAGGTCCTTTTTCTGAATGTGAATTTACAAACCAACTTTTTTTTACCTGTGATAAGATTCATATTTTTTTTCTTATGTATACTTGGTATGAGGTCCAATTATTCATGGAGTATCAGGAATGCTTATCTCCTTCAAAGAGGAATCCAGAAGTTTTCTGAACTGGAATGTATATTGTATATACTTAATGCTGATTACTTGCTAGTATATTTCAGTTGAATATTTTTCATGAGACTTTCAAGTAGAAAATAAATGATAAACACAGCTGATAGCACCTTTGAGATCTTGACCATTGCATTTTCTTAGTTTTCAACAAATTAATCTGTATTTAATTCATTATCAGAATCCCTTTTTTGTTGACTACTATTTGCTTTCTTTTCCTTGACATGAATTTTATGAGTTCATTTTGGTATGAGGACTTAATTAGGTTTGGTAGCATGTGATTACACAATGATTTCATTGGTTCCTGAAGGGATGGCCAGTGATGGAGTCTTCTGTTGTATATTCTATATAGACATCAATTTCCTTAAGGAAAAAGTGCTATAGTGTGGAGGGTTATCTTTCAAACCATCTGTAGGACATGGCTTACCAGCATTCATGCTGCCATGTCAGGGACAGGAAAAGAAAGATACATCAATGAGGAGAAAAGATTGAACAGAATAGTGTAGGAAGGAAATTGAAAACTGGTAAGGACGTAGAAGATGGTAGGTGATATCATAAGGTGGAAAATAACTAGATTTTGTGAAAAAATACAGGCATTTGCATGATACAAAAAATGTGCATCTTTAATATCAAGAGACATGTTAGACATTCATTTAAAATAATTTAATATTATTTTGAATCAATGAATACAAATAATTTAATATTATTTTGAATCAATGAATACGAATCTAATAATCATTTTAAACTATTCTAATGGAGTAATTGAGTGTGCCAAGGCTAAGTGGCCTATATTTGATCATACTTCTGCTTGAGTGAACCAAAGGCGGCTTCCCATGTTTTTTTTGTGACCATCCATGTTTCAATTAGTTCATTTTTTGCTCATCCAACCTTTCAATTACTAAGTTTTAAAAAACCAAAAAATATAACTAAAAGCTCTTTAATAAATTTCACATGTACCAATAGCTGCCCACTTTACCTTCAGTAGTTTAGACTTTTTGAATTTTAATTGGAAGAGTTGTGTAACTTTATTGATACCCATAGCATATGACTACTGGAACAGTTATAGTATATAAGATTAATATGTTTAAATTCTATAAACAAATCTAATCTTCATAATTTATTGAATACTTCTAAGCTAAATGAAGACAGGGTAGCAATTTTATTGATACCCATAACATATGACTACTGAAACAGTTATAGTATATAAGATTAATATGTTTAAATTCTATAAACAATTCTAATCTTTATAATTTATTGAATGCTTCTAAACTAAATGAAAACAAGGTAGCATTAGATGTTGTTGTCTTCTCAGCTTATGCTAGAAGAGTTCTTAATTAAAATCTACCTCTTCCATTTCACATATCAAGTATTGATCTCATCTCTATCATGGTCCCAATCCTCAAACATGGCTTGACAGTATGCTTGGTTTCATATTGTATTTGAGTATGGTATGTTACAAACTTGAATAATATTGTGTATTTTTACTCTAATTCTTCCATCATGTATATGTGGATCCTTGTTCATCACAGGGTTTTTCTCATTTATATCATCATGTTTACTTCTTTGCCTGACTTGTTGATGTTGTGGCCTTCAAATTAGGCTTATTTACTTTCTAATAAAAACTTTGGCTTTTATTTATCTACTAATCTTAACCATGGACTCTGATTATAAGGTAAAAACTGAAATACATCAAAGTATAATCTGAGTTCATAGGTGCATAAAGCCTAACAATCTAGACAAACCCACAAATACTTGCCAGTATATTAGTCATAGATTACATTTACATTACATCCTTATACCAAACCCAGACTTCTAGCTACAACCATATACATTTATCAATATGAAGCAAAGGTTAGTACAAAATGCCAATAGTAGAATATGTCAAAATAGCAACCAGGATTCTGTACACACAGAGTCAAAAACAAACAAGGTGCCACAAATAGAAGTCTGCTCTAGATCCAGGCAACCCAACCAAGGGGGCCTTCCATCCACGCCAGCCTCTAATCATCCAACCTCTTGGCATTACTAATCATCTGTTGGCGAGCCATCGCTCCATTCCATCTTATCTCTTTCATGAGTGCATCTATGGTGTTGACAAAGGGAGTTCTCTC
This sequence comes from Cryptomeria japonica, assembly GCF_030272615.1. NCBI lineage: Eukaryota > Viridiplantae > Streptophyta > Pinopsida > Cupressales > Cupressaceae > Cryptomeria > Cryptomeria japonica. The sequence goes on along the minus strand of NC_081413.1, from coordinate 548,129,034 downwards.
TTCACTTAACCTTCCCCAAGTATATCCATGGGCGAGCTCATAGATAAAAATCCCGGTGTGTCCATCCTTAGGAAATTTATGAAATTTTTCTTTGTTGAGTCTGATAACCATTGTGACCTACGAGAAGACAATATGGAATGTGAGTCTACAAAAAGACTCAGTAAGGGCCCTTTATATCCCTTGATACTTCTCTAAATTCCTAATCCTCCAAATGTACCAAAGAATTTCACATGAAAGCAAATTCCAGAACTGATTAGTGTCTTTTTCAAGTCCTTTAATAAAACCAGATACAACATCAAGTATGCTAATATGCCAAGGAATAATAAACCCAAACAACTTCCAAACCTCCTTAGCTACACAGAAGTCAAAGAAAATATGTCTAACCATCTCTTTAACCTTGCAAATGTTACACAAATCATCATTAGAATGTTTAGGTTCGATAGGTAACTTATCAAGCAGAAGCAACCATTTAAAGTCATCTTTTTAGGAGCAACAAGAGAGTTCCAAATATTCTTAAACAACTTGCCCCATTAGCAGGGGATGAATTAGAATACCAAATGGTATTAACATGATTAACAATACTCTTATTATACATCAAAGAATTATAAATAGAAATAGATTTAACATTGCAGAGCAAGTTACCGTCAACCCAAGTAAAGGAAACAAATCTGTCATTAAAAACATCACATCTTTTGGGTAACTGCAGGGAGTTGCAAGCCTTATACAAGACACTATTGTATATGGTGAAAATGGATAACAATAATAACAATATTGAAAGGCTAAATGAATCCAACCACTAAACCCTAGCCTAACAATGAACAAAGATCCACCATAACATATGAAGATTACCTAAGACAATGCAAATAACTCAAAATCACAAAGATTATACCATCACATGTCCAATAGGGTTTTGATCTCCATTCTTCCTATCTCCATTGATCTTGCTTGATATATTTGCTCTCAGATTTTTATATGCACAAGAGCTCAACAAAGAACGGAATGTGGTTGCAAGTAGGATCGTAGTGTAGCCAAGTCTTCAAGATTAGTCATTAGTCATTAGGGTTTGATAATGAAGAAAGCATATTCTTAAATAGAAGACACAATAAGAAATGGAGGGTTAAGATTGAGAGGTGTAAAAAGAGAGGTCGGCTAGGATTAGAGGGTAGGTAGAAGAAATACCAAAATAATGAAAGAGGTAGGTAGTGTAGGAATTAAGAGATGAATGACATGTGTCATGTGTAGAAAAAGATAATGAATTAATTAAATAAATAAAGATTTATTTAATTAATAGAAGAATAAGATAATTAAATAAATAAAAATATTTATTTAATTTAGGAAAGGGATAATTTAAATAAATAAATGTATTTATTTAAATGAGAAATAAGACTAGAAGAGGATAAATGAATTAATTAAATAAATAAAAATTTATTTAATTAATAGAAGAATTAGGCTTAGGTAATTAAATAAATAATATTTATTTATTTAGACATGACAATTTTGGGTGTCTACATTTTGCCCCTCTTTGAGACAATGTGGCTTGTTGCGTTGTTTCAAAGAAGATAAGATGAACTGATACAGAGTTGCCCCAAGATGAGAATAATATGCCCCCTCGAAAGATTGGATGAAAATGTCTGAAAAGATTGCAGACAATCTCTCGATAAGAAAGAGAGACTAGAAGGGATTGACCGAATAAAGTGACAAAGTCACAGGATGAAGAATACTGAATCGGGAAATGAAGGCGAGGGCTAGGATAGGCTATAAGATAGACCACGGGCAAAAGACATCCTCATTGTCATCCACACCCTTACAAGATCACAGTGCAGAGCAAGGAAAGAGCAGCAGCAGTCAGCAGCGATGGCCTTCGTTCACAGATTCGACCGCGTTCGCCGATTTCAGAGGCCAGCAGAGCCGGTAAGTACCATGAAACCTCCTCGTACTTTCACGCATTTCAATTTTTGTCATTAATGCTCAGTAGGTAGCAATAAATGCGCTTAGGAATAGGGTACAGAAAGATGCAAAAACGCGCAATCGCGTCTGTGTCAGTGCCAGGCGCGTCTGTGTCCAACAGGCGCATCTGTGTCGGTTCCAGGCGCATTCACGTCTGGGACCGCGTTTGCGTTGATTGCGGGCGCGTTTAGGTATTGTAGAGGCGTTTGTGTCATGAAGTCGCGTTTAGGTTCCATAGGCGCGTTTGTGCACAATGTAAGCACGTTTGTGTTCAGAAAGCACGTCTGTGTCGCAGAAGCGCGTTTGTGCAATCTATAAGTGCGTTTATGAGTTTAAAGCGCGTTTGTGTGTCAAAAATGCATAGTTTTAGTCTTCTAGGTCAAATCGGCAGTTCTGTGATGAACATACGTTGTCGATTGGATAAGCTGCTGAGAGGATACACTCAAACAGGTCCTCTAGGAAGACTAGGATAGATCAAGGCACTTTGTGATGAACAGTGAGTACCAAGATAGAGTACTTTGTGATGAATAGGGAGTACTGAAATATGAGTAGCACTTTGTGATGAACAGGGAGTGCAAATGTGAGTAACACTTTGTGATGAACAGGGAATGTCACACACGTAGTACTTTGTGATAAACAGGGAGCACTACTAGGATAGATAGCAACACTTTGTGATGAACAGTGAGTGTCACTAGGATAGATAACTAGATGCATTTAGATAGCAAGTAGCATTTTGTGATAAACAATGAATGCCACGATAACTGACATGATTGATTGGTTGACTGCAGGAGTATCTGCCTATGCTAGAGTCACGGGAGAGATTCCCGTCTACACAGAGATTGCGACCAGAGTTGTCGATTAAGGATAGGATTGCTATTGAGGAGATGGGATTGAGACACGTATTATATGTGCCTGAGTTTCGGGCAAACATGGGTTTGCTGACTGCATTGGCGGAAAGATGGCACTCCGAGACTTACACATTTCACTTACCTATGGGGGAGATGACAGTGACGCTCGAGGATGTCTATAGGATACTGCATATACCGATCGATGGAGAGCTAATCCCATATGATCGTGATGGAGACAGAGAGGCGCTGAGACAGGTATTCCAGGATCCCGGGTTGGAGATGAGAGCAGGGCACGTGGCATGGGATATCATGACCGCGACAGGTTTAGCGTTACCAGCTGTTATTGGAGGAGCCATCAGTGGTTTCTTGTGTCCTAACAGGGCTACACGAGGGTTGGCAGTGGGCTGGGGAGGAGCACTGGAGATACTGGTGACTGAGCACACCAGATATGCGTGGGGGCCATGCGTCCTAGCACATCTATACTATGAGCTGCATCAGTTCGTTTATCACGGATCAGTGGGACTGGGCTGCGAAGTGACTCTGTTACAGGTGTGGGCATATGAGCACCTTCCTATCACACGACTTATTCATTTCAGGGGCAGAGGACATGGACGGAGCTTTGTACACCTCTATGATATGATTACGTCACAGCCTCGGATTGGCTGGCTGGAGCACTGGAGGCGTGTTATAGATGATATTGACACAGTCATCTAGAGGCCGTACCTGGGGTGCGAGGAGTGGGAGGATGACGCCTTGGAGCTGCCATATACATTTAGGAGCAGATACCTGATTGGGTGGACGCCCTACATACTGGAGAGGCAGCTGGTTGACAGGGTTGACAGACAGTTCGGCCGAATTTAGAGGATGCCACGAGGCTCAGGCATGTATGCCCGTACAGTCAGGGATCAGGCACAGTTCAGACCGTTGTTATCGTATGATCAGGCCGTGACACAGATGATAGAGATGATGCCACTACCTTGGGATATGTGGCCGGAGGTTGAGGATGCAGGTATGGACGCAGAGTACGCTACATATTGGGTAGAGCATCCATTTCCACGGTTGACAGATCCGGGAGAGTTGCTGGAGGGAGAGGTTGGAGGGGATGATGATGATGATGGTGGAGGGGATGGAGGTAGGGGCCGACGGAGGCGGAGGGGAGTAGTGGGGGAGAGGCGGGTAGCACCTCGGAGGGAGGGAGGACAGGAGGGAGCAGCCCAGGTGGTGAGGGGTCGAGGTGGATTGCCCCTACAGGTACCAGCAGCACAGGGACAGAGGCAGGGACAAGTGCAGAGACAGGTGCCAGTACAGGCACAGGTACAGAGACAGGTGTAGGCACCCAGACATGTACAGAGACAGGCACCCAGACAGGTACAGGGGGAGGCACAGGTACAGGCACCTGCAGAGGGAGAGCCACAGGCAGAGGCTGAGGGTGGAGATCCTGAGGAGGATGAGCTGTTAGAGCTGAGAGAGATATGCCAGGGCCAGGCAGACGAGATCCAGGAGTTGGAGCGGGAGAGGGATCGTCTCAGGATCAGGCTCCGGGATACAGAGCGAGAGAGGGATCAGGCCATCTAGTGATATACTGAGGCTGAGACAGCTCTGAGGGCAGGGAGGCAGGCGGCAGAGGACGCAGGGGCAGGCTACGCATATGTCTTGCGATCCGGAGAGGAGATTGGCTACTGGAGAGACCTATACTATGGTGCAGTGCCAGCGGATCAGTGGGCGAGGAGCTTCCATAGACCATCGCGGACAGCGACGGCTACGGGAGGGAGTCAGAGGAGGCAGGCATCTAGTGGTGGGGTCATGGGTCCTCTACCACCACCAGATAGGCAGGGTGATCCTGGAGCGGGTCCTTCTACAGCTCAGCGTCCGTCGAGGCCAGGCGGCTCCGAGGGAGGGAGTTCATCATAGCCATAGAGGGCTCCCCTTTGTATCAGTATATGTACCATTTTTGTATAATGATGTAGACACCTGCGAGTGATTTTGTAGCCATATGATTCTTTTGACATCATTGTATCATGACACCTTTGATTATATATGAGATATGATTCATTTTTGCGGCAGCTATATGCATGTGTACCTTATGTGATGAAATGTTCTTATGTGATGCTTATATGATGGAATGCAATATTTTTGTTCTTTTATGTTTTAGATGTGATGCATGATGCAAATGTGAATGTATGTAATGCAAATGAATATGATAATGCAAATGATTATTTACCTGATGAAAATGTGAGATGTGCTAACATGTGTTGTATGCAGGATGTGATGCAATTGTGATATCTGAAATGCTTATATGTGGTGATGCAGGTGTAACTATATGAAATGCAAATGTTTTTGGTATGTCATTATACTCAGTCATGTGATAGCAGGCTACGCGGACTCGAGAAGGACGATGGAAGTCAATCAAGAAAGGGGGATGGAAGACAGAAGATATGAACGTGAAAGAGCTTCTTGTGCATTATCATCATTGAGCTTTATTATGGCAAAATAGGTTATGACAATCGAGGCATTTGTTCGACCCAGAAAGTCATTGTACCTGTTTGCATGGAGGTAAGACAGTCACAAACAAGGAATGCCCCAGTTCATACTAGACTCACAGTGTCCTCATATCCTTGGACAAGTCATAGCATTACTAAGAGACAATCCACAGACAGCAAATGCAAATAGGTGACGATACCCCATCCTCGCCTTTCTAGTCAAAGACATCCTAGAGATAGAATCTCTAGTCAGAGACATCCTGGAAAAGCTAAAAGACATGTCACCAAAAGATAAAATCAAAAGAAAACCAAGACTCGACACCAACATCCACTGTAGTCCTCAAGTTTAGTGTCTCTTGTCACTTGTATAAGTCTTATTTGATTATGGTCACAATGTTTACTTTCACAAAAAGGATAGATAGCACTGAACCATATGTTGTCTGAGTCTGTTGAAAGATTTGATTTGTTGAAGCCCATTGTTGCTGCTGTGTCTCATCTAAAACTGACTAAATCCATGAAACTGATACTTTATTGCGGAGAAGATGAAACTTTATTGCGGATCTGTGATGCAAATGTTGCTTTATTGCGGATTGTGCGTGGATAGACTGAAGGAAGCTGGAAGAAACTATACTCCTTGAAACATGTGATGCTCTTAGTTCCACACCCATTACTAGACGTAGGATTTGCCTTAGCCATAGATAGGGTCTGATTTATTATGGATGGAAAGGGAGGTGAAAAGGGAGGTTTATTATGAATGGCTAACCAATCTTGGGTAGATCAATAACAAGCCATGATGGGAATGGGTAAGTTAATTATGGATGAATAGGTTGTGAGTGTGTGCAAAGTGAAAGGATGAAAGTGAATCCTAAAGGAGGGAGGAGCAATGTCTCTACACATGGCGCTGGTGACCCAGTTTTCACCATGGTACTTGCCCAGGGCGCCACCAAAGTGGTTTTCACCGTTGGACGAAATTATTTCTCTTTACTTTTTCCAATTTTTCAATTTTTTTGTGTCACAAGGCGCCTGTTTGCCAGGTTTTCACCAAGTAACGATTTTTTTGTTTTATAATTTTTTTTTTTTGTATTTTTGCAATTTTTTGATTTTTTTTTTTGTATTTTTGAAATTAGGATACTCTGATGAGCTATGTGTAGAACCGGCGAAGGTGCATGCTATTGATAGGATCCTCCAAAGGTTCCCCTTCTGTAGTTGAGAGCTGATATGCCCCAGATCCATATACCGCTGTGATGATGTAAGGACCAAGCCAGTTTGGTTCGAACTTGCCCTTCTTATCTTTGTCTTGCTGATTCTTGGGGTTCTCTCTGAGGACTAAGTCACCTACCTCAAATGTGCGAGGCTTGACTTTCTGATTGTAGCTGTGACTCATTCTTTGTTGGTAAGCCTTGAGATGATTAAAAGCAGTGTGTCTTAGTTCCTCCAGCAGTTCTAGTTCTTGTAAGCGAGAGACCCTGTAATCTTCATCGTTGATTATGTTTCTCAAGGAGACCCGTAAAGAAGGTAACTCGACCTCAATAGGCAAGATGGCTTTAGCGTCGTAGACAAGTGAGTAGGGTGTAGCTCCTGTAGGTGTGCAGACACTTGTGCGGTAGGCCCAAAGTGCAGGATTAAGTTGGATATGCCAGTTACGGCCAGCGTCGTCGACTGTCTTTTTAAGGATTTTAAGAATTGTTTTGTTAGACGCCTCAGCTTGGCCATTACCTTGGGGGTAATATGGTGTGGAGAAACGATGAGAGATATGGAAGCGGTCACAGAGTTCATGAACATCCTGATTTTTGAAGGGACGCCCGTTATCAGTAATAATGGAAGTAGGAATCCCGTATCGGCAAATGATGTAGTTCAAGATGAAGGTAGCGATTTGTTTCCCAGTAACTTGTGTGAGAGGCACGGCTTCAATCCACTTTGTGAAATACTCTGTGGCTGTGATAATGAATTTATGACCATTGGACGAAGGAGGGTGAATCTTACCTATGAGATCGAGTCCCCACTGACAAAAGGGCCAAGGAGACGCAAGTGGTTGTAGTTCTTGTGCTGGTGCATATATGAGGTCTCCATGAATTTGACATTGCTTACATTTCTTGACAAACTGATATGATTCCTTTTCCATATTGGGCCAATAATATCCAGTCCTGAAGAGTTTCTTGGCCAAGATAGGACCACTAGTATGCGGACCACATATCCCTTCATGCACTTCACGTAACGCAATCTGAGCTTCGTCGCTTTCTAAACATCTAAGAAGAGTGCCATCTAGACCTCATCGGTATAGGATATCGGCTAGAATGACATATCGAGAGGATTGACGAATGAAGGTGCGGCGTTGGTTGTTTGATAGATCAGGAGGCAAGATATTATCGCGAAGGTATGTGAATATGGAGCCATATAACTAGGATTCGGGACCGACAACGCATATCATTTCAGTAGGAGTGATCTCCTATGAAGGAACCAACAGGTTGTCTACCAGGAACTCATAGCAGGTTTCATTTTGTGGTAGATCAATGAGCGAAGCAATCGTAGCCATGGCATCTGCAGCACAATTCTGTTCTCTTGGTATCTGCTCAAAATCTATCTTTGTGAAGTGCTGTTTCAAATCATCTACCAGTTGTTTGTAAGGCATTAGCTTTTCATCTTTTGTTTGGTAATCATCAGTTGCTTGACGGATGACTAGTTGAGAATCCCCAAAAACGCGAAGTTCTTGGATCTTCCATTGAACTGCAATTCTTAATCCAGTTGTTAATGCCTCATATTCCGCTATATTATTGGTGCAAGGAAATGATAAGCGGTATGACTTTGGTATAGAATTGCCTTGGGGAGTTATAAAGAGAATACCCGCTCCTGCTCCATGCTGTGTGTATGAGCCATCAAAGTATAGTTGCCATGGCTTCACATGTGATATTGTTAAAATTGCTTCATCTGGAAATTCTGACTGTAGAGGAACATCATCTATCATGGGAGCATCTACCAATTGATCTGCAATTGCTTGTCCTTTTATTGCTTTTCTGTCTACGTACTCGATGTCAAATTCACTTAGAATCATTACCCACTTGGCCAGCCGCCCAGTAAGTGTAGCTTTGTTGAGAAGATATTTTAGTGGATCAATTCTGGCAATCAACTTAGTCTTGTGAGTGAGCATATAATGGCATAATTTTAGTGAAGCAAAGACCACAGCGAGACAGGCACGCTCGATTGGTGTGTAATTTAGCTCATATCCCACTAGTGTGCGACTGATATAGTATACTGCTTTTTCCTTGCCGTCAGGTATTTGTTGTGCTAAGAGTGCCCCCAATGCCGTTGGAGTAGCTGATATGTAGAGTAACAAAGGTTGATCTGGAATTGGTGGCATCAAAACTGGTGGGTTCAAAAGATAGTCTTTGAGCGCCTGAAAAGCCTGTTGACAGTTCTCATCCCATTTGAACTTGATGTTTTTGTGTAGCAGGTGCTGGAAAGGATTACACTTATCTGCAAGTTGTGCTATGAATCTTCGTATGGATTGGAGTCTCCCTTGTAAAGATCAAAGTTGACTGATATTCTTGGGTGGCGGCATGTCCAAGATAGCCTTGACCTTTGCTGGATCGGCTTCTATTCCTCTTTTAGACACAATGAATCCTAGGAGCTTCCCGGAGGTTACTCCAAAGACACATTTCTTTGGATTTAGTCTTACCTTGTATTTTTCCAGCCGATCAAAGACAACTGCAAGTATGTCCAAGTGTGTATCTCTGTCTATTGATTTTCCCAAGAGATCATCAACATAATCTTCCACTGTTATGTGCATGAGATCATGAAAAATAGTGGTCATCGCTCTTTGATAAGTAGCGCCTGCATTTTTCAGCCCAAAAGGCATGACATTCCAACAGAAGGTTCCCCATGGACAAGTGAATGATGTTTTATGTTGATCTTCAGGCACAATCCTGATTTGATTATATCCAGAAAATCTGTCCATTAAAGATAGCATTTCATGACCTGCTGTGAGATCAACGATCAAGTCAATGTTTGGTAATGGGAAGTCATCTTTCGGACAAGCTTTGTTGATGTCTCTGAAATCTGTACATATCCTTATGCTACGATCTGGTTTATTGATAGGTACTAGATTGGAGATCCATTCGGGATAATCAATTGGGCGTATGAAACCGACATCCAATAATTTTTCCAGCTCTGCCTTGACTAGTAATGCCACTTGCGGGTGCATTTTCCTTAATTTCTGTTTCACTAGCTTTGCCCCCGGTTTGACTGTCAAATGATGCATTACCAAATCCGGATCTAATCCAGGCATATCAGCATATGACCATGCAAAGTTGATTTGTCATTCCTTGAAGAAGCTTATGAATTTTGCCCTCTCAGACTCTGTCAAGGATTGAGCCAGGAATATGTTGTGTGGAACCTCTTCCGTACCAATGTTTGTCTTTATAGTCTCCTCTACCAACATGGATGATTTTTCCTCATATGATGCTGGGAGAATGTCGAGCCTTCCATCTTCGGGTGCCTCAGAGAGGTTTTCACCCTCAGATACGTCCTTTCTTTTTACTTTTTTGGAGTCAGATAGCGCCACAGTGTGGTTTTCGCCATAAGACCCTTGATTTGTTCTTATTTTCACATTTTTGCGACTAGAAGGCCCGACACCCTCACCAAAATATGCCATGTTGTTGAGTTCTATGGTGTATCCTGCTTTGTGGTCTCCAGGGGGAAGATCATCTCGTATGCCAAGATAGTCGATAATAGCTTCGTCATTTTGAAATGTATCAAATTGTGCTGGTCCTTCATGATCCCAGTCAATGAGTTGGGGGTGAACAAGGGGAAGTTCTTTAGTGTTTTCAGAGTTTGCAGGGCGAAGAGTGAAGATGTGGTTATATTCAGGTATGTCAAGACAATCGTCGAGGTCATCGATGGCACTCTCCTCATCAGTTTCGATCGCGAGCGAATCCAAATTATCGTCACTAGTAGCGCCTTCAGGAACAGGTGTTCTCATCCTATGTGATTTCAACCTAGAACCTCGAGACAAGGACTGTGTAGACTCCTCATGGGTTGTTTCTTGACCAACTCTGAATTTGTTATAAAACTCCTCCTCCTCTGTGGGTTCATCTGGCTCTCTGAATGTCTCGGTGAGCTCGTAGTCACTGGAGGATTTGTCTGAACCCCATTCCCACTCATTAGAATCTGTGGAATAATAATCCTCTTGTTGAACTTCAACGACTTTGATTTGTGAGGTTCTTTCTGTTCTTTTATTGTGAATCTTGGAATTCAGAAAACCAAGTCCCTTTGAGCATTCCCTTCTTGTAGTTAACTCAGGTTGTAAGGGTTCCATGACACCTTCTTTGCGTAACCCGAGAGGGCTTTTTCCATCATACCCGAATCTTTGCAGAATTTTGAAGCCTTTGCCATAGTTCTCACAGGGTATAATAATTTGATCTTGTGTGTCCTCTTCAATGTCTTTATAGAGCATTTTATATAAATTTTCTTCTTCTAGTTCACCCCATCTTTGAAAGGTAGTAGGATCCCATTTGAGTATCATGATGGAGATTTGCTTGTTAGGATGTGGCCTCCCATATTCTTTTGGAGAGCTCATGACTTGTCGTAAAAACATTGTCTGATTCAAAGTGTATTCTCCCATGCCTTTGTCTTGAAACTTGCCTCTAAGTTCACCTTGTTTGGATGTCGAGGGTTTTAATGACTCAGGGTCAATGTATGCAAAAGAAGGAGTAGCCTCACGGTTACTGGGAATGATAGTCTCAGTATGTGATCTCAAGTTATTGCAATATATGAACGGATTTGGATCACCGTTGACCGTTACCTCGACTCCATTATGAGGAAACTTAATGCATTGATGGTATGTTGATGGGACTGCCCTCATTTCATGAATCCAAGGACGTCCTAGCAATATGTTATATGTGAGATCCAGATCTAGGACTTGACAAACCACATCCTTTGTGACTGGCCCAATTCTTAGCGGTAAGGTAACTATGCCCTTGGATGAACGCTCTTCATCATCATAGGCCTTGATGGTGATTTGGTTTGTAGAATTCACAGCTTTGTTAGAATATCCCAATTGTCTAATGGTGCTCAAAGTACAAATGTTTAGACCTGCTCCTCCATCTATCAGGACTCGCTTTATTCGATGTTTATGTATAAAGGCTTCAACGTGTAAAGGTGCATTATGTGGCTGACTTATGGAGGCGTCATCAGCTTCTGTGAATGTGAGGGAGTGTGGAACGGATAGGTATCCCACCATGGCTTGGAACTGGTCCACATTCAGATCAGTAGGGACGACAGTTTCTCTCAAGATTTTGTCAAGGATAGCTTTATGAGCAGGGGATATGCGTAGAAGCTCAAGAATGGAGATGAGCGCGGGTGTCTTCCCTAACTGTTCTACAAGGTCATACTCAGGCTTGATTGATGAAGAATTGGTATTCTTAGTTGAGGCACCTGGCAACGTAATCTTACCTCGACGAGTTGTAACATGACATTCAGAAGTAGACTCGGAGGAAGATCCCACACCCTTTAGGACAATCTTGGGTCTTTGAGGAGGATTCTCAGGATTTTTGTTCTTGATGGTAATAGTAGAGATATGATTGTCCATTGAGATGTGATTGATAGTAGAATCATAATTATAAGGTGCTCTAGTATAGTTGGCCTGATCATCTGTGACTTGGGCTTTTCCTTTGTCATGCTTTGGGAATGGTTCCTTAAACATCTCATGTTCTTGATTAGACGAATGTCCCTCAATCTCAATGTCACCTCTATCAATGAGATCTTGCACGATATTCTTCAGTCGATGGCAATTTCCTGTCTTATGAACCTTGCTCTTATGAAACTCACAATACTCATCATCATTCCACCAATTTGGTTTGACCTTTGGTTCATATGGAGGAAAATCTAGAACTGTGATCACTTTGTTTGCCACTAGCTTTTTGAAGACTGATTCAAGTGGTTCTCCCAATGGAGTGTACTTCCTTCGTGATCTGGAAGTTGTTTGAGTATTCACTTGATTGTTTGTAGAACTTGATCCTGAAAAGATGAACTTGGGTCTCACTGTATTGGCATCAACAAGCCATCGTTGATTGTGTTCTTGTTTTTATTCCAAAATCTTGGCTTGTCTTTTCCTTTAAAGTCATCTTTGTTTTCCTTGAATAGCTTGATGACTCCTTGTTCAATTAGGACCTTTTCTGTTGCTAAGCCCTTTTCAATAACATCCTTGAAGGTGGACAAACAAGCTTTCCTTAGATCATAGCCAATATCCTTGTTAACGTTTTGAGTGAACATTTCTACCATTTGTTTTTGGGGAATTTCACAAGAGCATCTGCTGGCTAGATTTCTCCATCTTTGTAAAAATGACGCAAAAGATTCTCCCTCCTTTTGCTTAGTATTGCACAAAGTAGTGACTGAGATATCTGTTTCTATGTTGTAGGAGAAATGCTGAATAAATGCCTCTGCTAAGTCACCCCATGACTTAATACCAGGAGGTAATTGAGAGAACCATTCCATAGCTTGATCGCCTAAGCTTTGCGGGAATAACCTCATCAAATATGTTTCTTCTGCTACTACCTCAATGCAAGCTGTGAAGAACTATCTTATGTGTGCCTTGGGGTCTCCTTTTCCTCTATACTTGTCAAATTTTGGCATCACAAAATGTGCCGGAAATGGAGGCATTGGAATGCTCTTATCAAATGGATAAGGATATATGTCTCTCATAGTGTATGTTGGTTTTGGTGTACTCATGTCCTCCATTTTCTTTTGTAAATCTCTGATTTGTTGCTCCAAATTATTCTTAGGTGGCGATCGATTTCTTGTAGCATACCCCATGTTTGGGACACCAATTTGAGGAGGAGCTTGTTGCATGTATGGATGATATTGATCATAGACATGTTCATATGGAGGAGGTCTATATTGATGCGGCATATAGGGAGCACTTGGTATAGCTTCATGTTGAGGAACCCCATATCTATTTTGTGCATATATACCATATTCTATAGGCACATCATGTTCTATTGTGTTGCCCCCAAATTTGACATGAGGTTTCCTTATGTCCAAATTTTGAGCATGCCTTTGAGTGTCCAATTGTTTTGATTGATCCATAGCTGGAGCATGTGATTGAGCATATCTATCTGCATAAGGCTTCCATAATGGTCTTCGAAGGTAAGTATCATATGTTTGACCATGTGTATGTGGGACCTCTGGTTTTTGAAGCAAAGCTGATGGTGATTCAGGTACCATATGCGGTCCTCTATTTCCTCCACTATTGGGTCTCCTTTGATCCATGTTGGATTGAGTTTGTTGCAAGGGTTGATTTTCCATAAGTTGAGACATGTCAAAGTCATGAGGTATTTTAGCTCCACTTTGTGCCATCATGTGTAAGAAGTATTGTCTATCCCTCTTCATTATCTCTTCAACCAATCTATTGAAATGAGGATTCATTATGGATTCTTCTACATCTGCTGATTGTATTGAAAAGTTGTCCACATTGTCATTGTGTGTAGCCTTGTTGTTTGTAGTGTCTGCGTTTTCCACATTTGGAATGTGTCTATAAACATCCATGTCAGACAATGTAGTGTGCTCAGGATTGAAAAATAAATCGTTATCATACTCATAAGAACTCATGTTAGTGGACTCTTGAGCTTCTTTATCTTTTCTCCTAGATTTTTTAAGATGGGTTTCAACCATGAACTAGGTATTGATCAAGATGTGAGAGACTAGATGAAAAATGGAAAGAGTATGGAAGACCAAGAGTTGTATGGAGCATAAATGAATCTGAAGTTTACTTGCAATGTCCAAAGTGTAAGACCAAGTATGTAAGTAGTAGAGTAGGTGTGACTTCCAAAGAGAGGATAGTTTCTCTTGATGAGGTAAGTTGACCTTGACTCTAAGTAAAACCAAATGAGACCCAAAGGTAAGAAACCTTGATGAGGGACCACTTAGCAAAGTGTTGTTGTATGTAGTGTGTTGACAAAGTATGATGAGGACAAGCAAGTGACCTTTTGACTCAAGTTTAGACAAGTATGAATGTAAAATGAGATGTGAAGCAATGATGGACTGTATGAGACCCAAGGACAGGTTGAATGCTAGATGAAACCTGAAGAAACAACCTAGGAAGCTCAAGTATTCCGAAACTGATTTCTTTTGTTTGTTGGACTCTGAATTTTTTTTTTTTTCTTGCAATTTTGAACACAGACGCACCTGTATACTGCACAGACGCGGTTTCCGGACACAGACGCTACTATGTTTGACCCAGACGCGCTTCTGCGATTTTCCTGTTTATGTTTGTTGGACTGTAACAGTTTTTTGCAATTATGTACACAGACGCGACTGTATACTTCACAGACGCGATTCCCAGACACAGACGTGTTTCTGTTCGACACAGACGCTGCTAGAAACACAGACGCTATTCTGCCCTTCACAAACGTGCTTAGACAACTCAGACGCGGTTAAAATAGACACAGACGCGTTTCTGTAAACTTCGTGCAATTTTTCCAATCTGTGAAATTATTTTGTTGTGACCAAATCTGACTGTTTGACTGTTTTTCGTGACAAGAGGACACAATGTTGACGAGGACTCAATGTTTGCTAGTGTTTAGACTCCAAAATGACTCCAAGAAAAGTGTGTTGTTTGATGTAAAATTGTTTTTGCATACACTTGAAGACACAAAAGACACAATGTTTTGTTGTTTGGTCTTGAATGTTTTGAATGTTTAACATAAGACAAGCACAATTCTTATGGCTGGCCAAGACAATAGTTGTTGATCCCACATGGAGTTTTACCCCCGAGGCTACGCTATTCAGAGTGGATACTTAGATGCTTGACCTCACTAGCTCCACCCTCGGCACTCACTTCTCGGGTCAGCCAAGCATCAGTCCCCATGAAAACTCCCCATGGCAAACTTTGTATCTCTACTAAGAACCATATGTGTGTGGGCCGCTACCAGAGGTGCGACCTCCTGCCCCAACAACTAGAAGGATTGGGCCTCTAAAACAAAATGGTGCTAGTAAGGGCATCCGCTCGTGTGGCCATACATGCGGCACTTTCAGCTCTATAAATACAGAAGGCTCCCAGCCGGTAGGGGTTACGCCCTACAAATGATCAAATAAATTTGATCAAACGGGTTTATGGGGAGACATAGTGTCGGTATGAACTAATCAGCACACGTTATCCATAGTTTTCACCATGAATACATTTGATTATAGTGGTTCGGATGAGGTGGGTTTTCCTCGCTACCACTTGGGTCGTCCTCTTCTCACTAGTAGTCCTAATGACCACACGGGAAGACAGGCCCTCTAAAGATTAAACAAAAAGAGCCTATTGCTCAAGACACAAAAGACAATGATTCAATTTTAGTGCACCAATGGAAGTGTTTGCTAATCTATGAAAACAAGGCACACAACAAAATTACAAAACCCTAGCAAAGGCCCTGCAACAAAATTGTTAGTGGTTTGGGTTGTTTCAAATGATAACCCCTTCCTGCAAGAACACAAGTTAGGTAAATTTTAGAAAACTCAAAAGACTTTGTGAAAAAGGGGCCTTCAACAAAAACGTTTTTGCCTCCAAAGCAAGCTGCATAAACTTAGTTAGCTAGATCTGCAAGGGTTAGCCGAAAATAAACCAGATCTGAAACCCTAAGTATAAAATCCAAAAACCCGAATCAAAGAAAAATTTGAAAATTGCAAAATAGAAAGCATAGACGCAGTTATACTAGACACAAACGCGTCTGTATGACACAGACGCGGTTCTGTGATGCACAGACGCGCTCACAGAACGCAGACGTTTTTTCCGAACACAGACGCGGGAAGATTCGACACAGACGCATTTTAAATTCATAGACGCGGCTCCAAAAACCTGCAAAATAAATTCTGACAAAAACATAGACGCGATTCACGATATTGCAGATGCTTCTGAAACACAAAAACGCGATCTGAACGCTCATAGACGCAAAAAAAAACCTAAAATGTCGTCGAAAATTGTCCGATCTGCAACTTCAAAAATGCAAAATCTGCAACAAAAATGTTAAATGCAAAGGGACAAGAGTCCCACCGGGCGTGCCAAAATGTATATGGTGAAAATGGATAACAATAATAACAATATTGAAAGGCTAAATGAATCCAACCACTAAACCCTAGCCTAACAATGAACAAAGATCCACCATAACATATGAAGATTACCTAAGACAATGCAAATAACTCAAAATCACAAAGATTATACCATCACATGTCCAATAGGGTTTTGATCTCCATTCTTCCTATCTCCATTGATCTTGCTTGATATATTTGCTCTCAGATTTTTATATGCACAAGAGCTCAACAAAGAACGGAATGTGGTTGCAAGTAGGATCGTAGTGTAGCCAAGTCTTCAAGATTAGTCATTAGTCATTAGGGTTTGATAATGAAGAAAGCATCTTCTTAAATAGAAGACACAATAAGAAATGGAGGGTTAAGATTGAGAGGTGTAAAAAGAGAGGTCAGCTAGGATTAGAGGGTAGGTAGAAGAAATACCAAAATAATGAAAGAGGTAGGTAGTGTAGGAATTAAGAGATGAATGACATGTGTCATGTGTAGAAAAAGATAATGAATTAATTAAATAAATAAAGATTTATTTAATTAATAGAAGAATAAGATAATTAAATAAATAAAAATATTTATTTAATTTAGGAAAGGGATAATTTAAATAAATAAATGTATTTATTTAAATGAGAAATAAGACTAGAAGAGGATAAATGAATTAATTAAATAAATAAAAATTTATTTAATTAATAGAAGAATTAGGCTTAGGTAATTAAATAAATAAAATATTTATTTAATTAGACATGACGATTTTGGGTGTCTACAACTATAAGTTCTTTTACTAGACAGGGTAAGTTGATACTTACAAGAGAGCTCATCCCATGAAATGATCATATCATTAGCAATAATATATTTAAAGCACCTGATTCCTTTGTTGGCCCAAATCTTAGCTTAGCAACCTTGAGTGAATGCAAGGGGTTTGCCATTGTGCATAAGATTCCACCAAATAGACCTCTCTCCACACACCAAATCATCTCGGCTTATCCAATTATTACCAATATTATGTCTAACACTCTCCCAAGCCTTCCAAATAGATTTAAAGACAACAGAACCTGCGGTAGATACTAAGAAATTCCCAGCTATTAGGTCACTAAAAGGAAGGAATTTCCATGATTTGGTATGCTTAGAAACCCCTAATATGATATTATTCCGAATGAGCACTTCCCAAGGCTCGCCACCTTTTAATGAGTGGAAGATCCACTTAGCAGCAAGAGCAATCCCTTTGATTCTAAGATCCTTAAGACCTAAACCTCCAAAAGCCTTGTTCATACAACACCATTCCCACTTGATTGAGTGCACATTCTTCTGCCCTCTACCATCTAACCATAGGAAATTCCTAATGATCTTCTACAATTCATTGACTAGGTAGTTACTAAACATCCATACAAAGGCATATACTGTAAGAGGACAAGACCTTTTGACAAACTTCAATTCTGGCAGCAAGAGAGAGATAGTGTTTATTCCACTTACTTTTAACTTAGTTTCAATCTTCCCCTTAATCCACATCCACATATCTCTGAGACTCAAAGAGACATCAAAAGGAATCCCCAGGTATCTGTGAATTGTATTGGGCCCTCCCCATTGGAACCCAAAGGAAGAGAGCCAATTCGGAGGCCTCTCAGCCTAGCTAGGCAAGGTAGATTTGGCCTAGGAAATCTTTGCCCATGAGGCTTCAAAAAAAAGGGTAAGTTTGGAAGATAAAGAAATCATATTATCATAGGAAAGCTCTAGAAAGAGATTTGTATCATCAACAAACTAGATGTTAAGCAATTCAAATTTATCTGGCAAGGAAATACCTTTCACTTTAGGAGAAAGGGAGTTGTCTCTAAGAAGATAGAACAAAGCATCAGAAGAAATCACAAAAAGAGCAGGAGCAAGAGGACATCCTTGCCTAATGGATCTACCAAGCTTAAATGGCTGAGAGGTAACTCCATTAACTTCAATTTGAGCATGGGCATCTACAAGGAGGACCTGAACCCAATGGCAGAATACCTCAGGAAAACCGAAGGCTTCAAGCATCGTGAAGATAAAATTCCACTCAATTCTGTCGTATGACTTCTCAAAGTCCATAAAAACATGGCCACCTTTTGATTTGAAAGCCTTGCCCACTCCATAGCCTCCCAACTAGTAATAAGGTTCTCCAAAATATATCTACCTTTAATAAAACTAGTTTGAGTTGCACAAATGAATCTGGGAAGGATATTCTCCAATCTGCTAGCTAGCAACTTTGCTAAAATTTTGTAGGATACATTAAGTAATGTTATAGGCCTCCAATTCTTTATCAAGGATTTGTCCCCTTCTTTAGGGATGAGTTTGATAAGGCCCCTATTAATTTCAGCTCTTAGAGAACCTGTTACAATGGCTTCTTTAAGACCTCCAACAAATCATCAACAATCCAAACTATATTTTCCTTATAGAACTCAATAGTAAACCCATTCAGACTAGGGGATTTATCATTATCCAGAGAGATGATGGCTCTTTTGACTTCTTCCACCGAGATAGGTCTACCAAGAGCCTGCCTCTCATCGGGATATAAAATCTTAGGGATAATCGATTGACATTTGTCCCTTGCAATATTGGAGAGAGTTGACTCCTCAGAGGAGAAGAGCAACTTGTAGAAGGGAGCAAACTCATGCAAAATATCATCAGCATTAGAAACCTCTCTATCCTCCACCCATAATTTATCAATTTTATCCTTAGCCTACTTCTATCTTAGCATGTTGAAGAATTTTTTTTATCCTTTGTCACCATTGGATAGCCAAATTTGCATCCTAGCCCTTGTTCTAGCTCCCATAGCTTTATCATGTTGCAATCGCCTAAGCTTATCTCTGGCAACAACCACCAATTGAGTGAGTTTGTCACGAACCCTATTTTTCCATAATTATTTAATTAGGAAAATAATGTTTATTTTTCGCAAATGAAATGGAAATGAAATGAAATTGGAATTGTTAATGAAATAAGATAGGAGATCGAATGCACTAAAATGGTTTATATACAATTGAATGATTAGTAATAACTTTTATTGCAAAATTGGGATCGTCACTGCTAATGAGCAACTGAGTGCAAGTGAATGCAAGAACAAGTGAACGGAAATGAAGGTGAGAACATGGTTCAGGTAGAGTTGTCTTAGCTCTTATATTTCATTAGAATAGATGGAATCTCTCACACACCACATTAGGATTTATAATTTGCATCTTGAAAAGATGGATGATTTAAATGACCTTATTTGAGTGTTTGTTTAAATTGGAATGATGAATTTGGAATGAGTAGTAGGTTGATTTAAATATTTATACATGTGCATGTATTGCATGATTTGAGTGGCGATTGAATTAAATCCAAGTTGCATGAGTGAATGTGAAATATTATGTCTTATTTTAAATTAAGATTGTTTTGTTAATGGGTTAGATATGATTTTTTTTTTGTTTAAATGGTAAGTGTTATCAGTTGTGGGGATAGAACCCTATATTAATAAGATAAAATAAGTACATAATTATGTTATCACATATCCAAAATCTCTTCACCTAAGGAAGGAGCATAGCTAACTAGTTATGTTATCACATATCAAAATCTCTTCCACCTAAGGAAGGAGCAAAGCTACATTACATCTTGCCCAGCCTGACCATCGGAGTCCTAATCCCTAATTTTGTCTGATAAAGTGAAGGATATCCATTACTACATCCCCTATGCTGAGGAGATTGTCAGTTGAACCCTCTGATAACCACCAATCATCAGATTCCAGGATCCTCCTGAAATGGTTGAGGTTTCCGCTCAACACACCAGCTTTGAACGTGCACCGGGCCTCTCTCACGAACCAGGCTTTCCTTCTCTGCTTAGCTCCGTGAGCCACCTCATCATGAGCCTCCTCCGCCTCACTGTGGTCTGAGTCTATCATCTCTGTCATGCTCGCATCCAAGTACTCTCCCTCATCATCCTCCTCCCCTTCCTCTCCTTCTGCATCCATCTCCTTGGCGTCATCGCCATCTGAATCCTCTTGACTACTACCCGATGAGTCCTTTGTGTCGGATGTAGAAGAAATGCTCTCTGTAGGTTCAAAATATAGCTTCAGGATGCTCTACCTAGCCCCTTCCCGCAGTTCAAAAATAGCATCCACTACGATATGGATATTCACAGGGTTCACAAAGCCTTGCATCAAGCCGACACCTTCCACTCGAGACTCAAGGATATCCACAATAGGAGTGATTACCGCTCCATATACAAGTCCATCACACCAATGACGCTCCAAGCTCAAAGAGCAATCCACCACGGTGATGACTGCCCCATAGATTTCTTCCTCCAGCACAAACAGGTTGAGACATTATCGCTCCAGAAATTTTCCACAATTGACACAACTCAGACCCACAAAAGGCGACATTTTGGAAAAATAAACATGATGTCCATCTCACCCTTGTCCCTCCTTAAAAAGGATGCCGACCATTGGAACCTCCTGATCCCGCATTCCAAAGAAATCACGTGGGATCCGCACTCTGCACATTAACCTACAATCTCATACTGCGATCTGCTAGAGGTGCGACTAGCCTGTACCTATTGCCGCCACTCTCTGTCTGCTGGGACTCACGAGGAACCAAATGATAGTTCTATTTTCCCTTTAATCATATCACTATACCACCTATGGTCTAGTTCGTGAGAGGCATTAGCTTCAGACAATGTCTATCCAATCCCCATACGATTCTCTTCTGGAATCTTAGTCAAAATGGCTTCCAATACCACTAAGTCTGCATCCTCTTTGTTGAAATGGATTGTACCAATATCTTTATCAATCCCAATATTGGCCAAAAGATCTGCCACTTTATTTCCTTCCCAAAATGTAAGTTTGTATTCAAAAGAATTAATGGATCCCAGAGACTTACTGATGTAAGGTATCCACTTACCTAGTTTCCAATTTAGAAAGCTAGACTTAGCGACACCGTTAATGATAGTTTGTGAGTCTCTTTCAATGATGACTTTGTCATATCCTTTTCGAACACATAAGTCCAATCCTGCCACCAATGCCCAAATCTCTACTTCATTATTTGTGACTAGACCCAGACTCCCAAACAAGCCTCCCAACAATAGTCCCGAGGAATCTCTAATGACCGCACCAATACCTGAAATCCCAGGATTCCCTCTACCCACTCCATCAAAATTCAGTTTCACCCAATCACATTTTGGAGGAGCCCATCTAATTAGCTTCCTATTGGTTTTGGGGACTGGAGTGCACCCCAACCCCCAATCTTTGAGTGACCAATTGCGCTCCATATCCCTATCCCAACTGCAGTACTTGAGAGAATTAACTTTGGGGGGCTTACCATTAATCACTTCTTCAATTGCCACCTTGATTTTGAAGATCACCTCCTCCACTGAAAGACAAGTTTCTCTGAAAATCCTCTTGTTCCTCTCCTTCCAGATGTTCCAAACTAACAATGCAGGGGTAATCAGCCACAAGCCACTCCACTTCGAATGACTTGCTTTAGGCCACACCAAAAGGAAGTCTTTAAGAAGCTCATTTATGACCGAAAAGATTAATTGCATCTTATCCATGAGACAATCCCAACATGCTTCCGCAAAGGGACATTGAAAGAGTAAATGATTGGTTGTCTCTTCACTCCCTTTGCACATTACACACCAACTCGGCCCAAAAATCCCAATAAGCTTCAATCTATCACCAGTCATAATTTTGCCATGAAGTGAAATCCACAAAAAAGCTCCAGCTTTAGGGAGACCAATGTTGTTCCAGCAAAGCTAATAAGGCCACTTGCTTTCTCTCACTCTGTGATGTTGGATCTCATATCCCAATTTCACACTATACTTACCAGATTTGGATGCACACCAAAATATGGTGTCCTCTTGTTTCGATTGCAAGGACACATCTATTTTTTAGAAGATGTGCCAACTTCAAACACAACCTGCTATCTCCAATGTCAATTGGTTTCCATCCCAACACCCCACCATTACTCGAGCTGCCTACAACATAATCTTTAACAAATAGGCCAATCTTGCAATTGACTTCTTTGACCCATTCCTATTCTACAAAAGAATCACATAGCACCTGCTCACCTTCCCATGAGTCGCGCCAGAACATGGTCATATGGCCATTACCAATGTGCCAAGATATATGATCAGTGATGATGTTCCTGCAATCCCACAAGAAATTCCATGTCGAGGAACCTCTTGCAACATCAGCAACGGTAAGGATCCTACCGGGTTAGATATGGATATTGATCGTAGGTTTATATGCTCTTTATGTGCAGATATGTATAAATGTATGAAATATCGTACTTATGATTTTACTTTGGTAATTTGATAATAGTATAACATATATATGTATATGAGATATGGATTCAATCATATACATATATATCTATATAGTTATATCCAATTATCGTGAATTTTGATTACTTCATGAATTTTGTTTTATCTATAAATAATCATTTGAGATTGTGTGTGTGTGTGTGTGTGTGTGTGTGTGTGTGTGTGAGTTCTAATGATAATTCGATCATGGACTTATAAATACATATGCAGTTATCGAACATGTAAATAGATTTGTGGAATTAAATTATTTTATGAAAATCCATATTATATATATATATAAAATCATAGGAATGGTTTATTAAAGAACATGTTAATGTTAACATTTTATATATACAAATAACCATTAGAAAGCGACTTAAATTGAAACCTAATGACCAAAAAAGGGTGTTTTAATAAATGCTAAGTGAATGTGAGGGAGGTCTATAGTAATATCGACCACTCCCCATATTCATAGGGAGGGGTCAGAATTACCACCAACCACTCCTCCCTTTTTAATAAAACAACAAACCACGTTGCAAGCTGCCAAAACATATGGCATGAATTAATAGTAATGTGGATTACCAGCCCATGTAAACCCACCGATGTCTATACCTTGAATGACATATGTAGCAAGAAGTTACTTTTATTTAACTTTGCATGTTATGTGTTAGTTGATAATAGTCGACTTGACATGAAGTAAAAGCCACAAGACTTAGAAATTACTTACAAAAGGATCAATATTAATGGTGACTCAAAGAAAACAATGAGTTAAGAGAGGGAAGTCGACTTGGCATCATGAGAGCTTAGAAACCGTTTGCAACGACATGTGCAGTTTGGTGTCATTTAGTAGATAACAAATCACTTTTCATGGTAAACACATAAGTGTTCAAACCCAATCAAGACTATTATGTTGCAACTAAACCATGAGTGGTGTCATTTAGAATCAATCCACCACTAGGAAAGATAGCCCGTATATAGGAAAGAGGGTAGATGACAACACTATATATAGACCATTGAGTTGGAAGAGAAGAGGGAGATACATGAAATGAAGGATTAGAGAATGGAATGTAGAAGAGAGAAGTAGTGGAGATTTAGATGTGTTTACGACCAAGCCGTAAAAGATCAATGATGATCATCTCAGATTTAGAGTTGAATTTCAGAGGAAAGAGCCGAATAACAGAACAAGGAAGAGTGGCAGACATGCCAGAGGAACAATGACCTTCTTAAGAACTTGGTGAGATAGAAAGAAGACAATAATCACCAAGTAGAATCAGCCAGAGGTAGGATCTGTTCTAACAAAGTTTTTTGTAGAAATCTAAAGAGAAAATGTTCTATTTTGATTAGACTTAGACAGAATTAGAGTCATAGTTTTTAGATTTCTGATTATGAGAACTCTGTCGAATGACATCAAAATGTGTTCTTTAGAAAATTATATTCTATACATAAATGTCTTAAGGAAAGATATTCAAAAATATTGTTGATAAACATAAGTGAAATTCATAGAAATTAGACCACCAAATCCTCTAGAAACAGAGTAAGAGGATAGAGTGATTGTGTGTACAAAACTTGTAAATTTGAATAAAAAAGAAGATGAAATACTAGGACAACGAATAATTAGAAATTGAAGCTTATTTTGAATTTGTGTAGAAAAGACTTACACTTTCGAATTTGATCATTGCATGAAAAGTAAAGATGATTATTAGGCGTCTCATTTGAAAGGCCATATAGATAGGTGCTTTATGAATTTTCATCATGTTAGATTGTTGTTATGGTAAATTAGTAAAATCAGTGAGTAGAGTTTTTAAATCATGAAAAGTCATATTAGTATTAAACTAAATATGTTGTTCAAGAAAAGAGGTAAATATAAACCAAGACACATGGAAAGATAGAGAGCTTAGACGATATAAGCTTAGAATTCTAAACCATAAGAAATGGAATGCATGTTAATGATTACGCTATTTAAATGTTTTGATAATTGAATAAAAGAATGTGTACTCATTTTATTCAATTTCTATGTAGAGATACATACATGTGTTACACCTTCTTAATATTTAATTCTTGTCTTTAAATTGCTTGAAAGATAGGATTGGTTTTAATGAAAGGTTGCTTCCTGTCAGATAGGATTGGTTTTAATGAAAGATTGGCTCTCTCTATTTCTACTTAACGAAAGATTGTCTTCTTTAAACATTATATTTTTATCTTATGACAAATAGGAAGCTAGAATTGAAAGGCGAAAGATTATCTTTAGTATATATTTATTCTAGATTCATGTGAAAAAAAGCTAGATAGGCTCGTGTTTGTGTAAAGTTACCTTCCAGGACGGGTACCGGATGTGGATTATAGAGAGAGTTTTCTTTATCCAAACTATATTATTTTCTATGCATGGCATTATACTCGGCCGAGTAATCAATTGAATAACCATTGAAATAGATGGAATTCTTTTATCTATCCACTCTACCACATCCTTGATTGATCTTTCTTGTTTCTTAATAGAATTAAAAAATTGAAAATGCATGTATCATCTAGGCACACACCAGATTCCATCTTGTCTATCTTGTCTTTCAAATTCTTTTGCTAAGCAATTCGTGCAGGGTCGGGTATTCGTGATTGACTAAGAATTTCGGGGAAGTGTAAGCTTCAAGGTTGGGCGGAAAAAATGCTTGAATCTTGTTCTTGTCTTCATGCTAAATATTTCATTGAAGATAGCTTGGGTTGCAGATCAACGGATGCATCTCACCCTTTACTTTGTATTATTTTGTTATTTGAACTTACGACAACTTGAAAAGCCTAAGTATTGTATGATTGAGATACTACTTTTAATGATTTATTGAATGAAGAATCTTTACCTTTTATAGAAATTTCATGTTTATTACTATTTAAATGGAATGATCAAATGAAGCTATGGATGGAAAAGTGGAATGAAATAGACTTATTAACTAATTTATGAGTTTATTTAAGAATAAAGAGTATTTTGACTATTATTGAAGTTAGCACGATTTACGTCTTTACAGAGTTGAGGATTTTGGGATCTTTTTGTATGTCCTCTTTAGCACTAAGTAAGTTAGAAGAAAGGACATACTCCATATGCCTAGCATCTTTGGCCTTCTTTTTCCCAATGGTACCAAGCACCTTTTGCCAGCTAGAAACCAAAGTATTCCATCTCACAATATTGGAGCTAGATTGGGAATTCCATCTATTGAGTAGTCTCACAATATGAATCGCAGCCAGAGTGTCTTTATCCTCTAGCAACTTATTGTTTAAAATAAAATTTCTGCCACCTCTGCATCTATTCTGACTAGAGCAACAGAGAGTGATATCAGCCAAAATGGGATGATGATCTGAAAGGGAGGAAGGCTGAACAACAACAGGAGATCCTTGTTTGTCTGGGGTGAAGGAAAAAACATCTTTATTAGCATAAAATCTGTCTAGCCTAGCGTAGATTATGCTCCCACTTCTTTGGTAGTTGCACCAAGTAAACCAAATTCCTTTGAAAGAATGTTTTAAACCATTCAAAGGGTCAAATAATCTCTTACTGCCTTTCAACCTTTCTCAGTGAATTTGCTCCTAGCTCCTCCTTGTGTTCAATCATATTAAAATCACCCCCAAAAATCCAAGGAATATCCGGGAGGTCGGAAAGTCATTGCCAAAGCTCTGAACTTATCAAAAAGAGGATTATAAATTTATAAATAAATATAAACAAATTAAAAAGCAATCATTTTGATAACTGATGCAAATCAGTCAATTTGCATGTCTTGTTTCTAATTTGCTAAATAATTTTTATTAGTGTGTTTTTTAGTTTTAGAAGTTTTCTTATTTTTGATGCAGTTAATCATTGTTTATGGAAGAAATTGCCTTCTTCTACTATTAATCATGCTAGAATAAAACTTCTATATTAGACAAATCACGATGAAATAGAAATTGAATAAATTATGGTTTTGTGTTTATTGTAGGACACAACATGCACATGCCTTCTCTTGCATGAACTTTTGTATCATTGATGATAAGATGCCAATTGGGAGTTGAGAGTCGCTAATGGACTCCAAATGGCAGATTTTATCTTTCAGGTATTTCTGTAGATCATCTCAAACGGATGCACAAAGAACGCTATGTCTTGACATGCCTCCAAGAGCTTGAAGAATTTTTTTGTACAAATGATTCAGTTCAAGACGATCTCAGAATATCTCAAGGATAAAATCCATCACTTGAAGTCTATCAGCAGCTCTATCTCAACAAAAAGTATAAATCTAAGGCACAGGTTGCGAAGGGGCTGAGGAAGATTCCGTCTCTCCAAAATATATAGAGAGAAATTTAATGTGTAGATTTATTATAAGATTTTATTTCTTAGCTAATTATTTGTTGTAAGATGATTTTTATTGTTTTCATTATTTTTTCAAATATTTTTTGAAAAATATGAAATTGTTTGTGTATTGTTTGTTATAAGATAGTTTTTTTATTGGTCTCTCAATAATCATCACATTTTAAAAATTTATCTAAAACTATTTTCTTCACTTAATAATTTTTAAAATACTATTTATTTATTTTTATATTATTTACATGTATTACATTTACTTCATGATATTAAACTGTTATATAACTAGCATATATATATATATATATATATATATATATATATATATATATATATATATATATATATATATATATATATATATATATATATACATATATATATATATACATATATATATATATACACACATATATACATATATATATACATATATATATATACATACATATATATGTATATATGAACATATATGTATATATATACATATATATACATATACATATATGTATATGTATATATATGTATACATATATGTATGTATATATATACATATACATATGTGTATATATATATATGTATGTATATATATGTGTGTGTGTGTGTGTGTGTGTGTGTGTGTGTGTGTGTGTGTGTCTATATACACACACACACACACACACATATGTATATGTATATGTATATATATGTATACATATATGTATGTATATATATATATATATATATATATATACATATACATATGTGTATGTATATACGTATGTGTATACATATGTGTGTGTGTGTGTGTGTGTGTGTGTGTGTGTGTGTGTGTGTGTGTGTGTGTGTGTGTGTATTAGAAAGCCAAAAGATATGGAGGCTTTCATTTATTAATTTAATTAGTTAAAATTTAAGTAGAATATGAAATGAAAGCCTCAATATGTCTAGGCTTTCTTTAAATATTTATATTAAATTAATTATCTAAATCATTTTTAAAGAATTAATTGTTTTATAATTGGGATATTTTAAATAACTAAGGCTTGTCATTTTTATTTAGTTTTACGATTTGGGTTTAATTTTGTTTAGGTTTATATTTTAATATTTTTTTTAATGGCATGGGTTACAATTTTGTTTTGTTTTGTTTGAGTGTTTAGTTTGGTTTAGTGTTAAATTAGGTTAAGGTTTAACATTCAATTTGATTTACTTCAACTTTCTTTAAAATTAGTATTCAATTTCTTATAGTGCTAGGGTTAAAGTATGTTATTTTTTAGGGTGAAGGTTGAATTTATTTTTTTGTTAGTGTTTATTTTTGTGTACTCTACAATTAATTATATTTAGATTTAATTTTGTATAGCGTTAGTATTAAGGTGAGGATCAATTTTAGGTTTAGGGTTAGGGGTAGACTTGGTAAACTGTTATATAATTATGAGGTGGCCAAATAATAAATTAATATGATTATTAATTAAGGGCACAATCAATCTTGAATGAATCTTTGAATGAGCCTTGAATACATTGCATGAGTAAACCTTATTAATGTTTTGAATAGCCTTAAAATATTAAATTATTAATTTACCGTATTGCATATACTTCATGATATTAAACTATTACATATCTGTGAGGTGGAAAATTAATAAATCAGTATAATAATAAGTAGAATAATCCACTGTTTTAAAAATACATACAAACAAAAAATCTATACACATCTTTAGCTTTAGACATGGTAGGACTAGAATTTGATATTTTTTCTTTTGTTATGATGTCATTATGGTAGTTTTCTCCAAGGATAACCCAGCAACCAACCTTGAAATAGAATCGATTATTTTCATATTTGAAGTTCATTCATCATCTTCAATATTAGTTGTGTAGGCATGTAGGCATATGCCATCACATGTCAATTTAGCATCATGTATCTTCACATTTAAAAAATATTCATTTTTAGATAGAAAGGACATCACATTATATAAAAATGTCATCACTCTTGGACTAGTTGCTTGTACCAAGAGTAGGGGAAACTGTCCTCATAATTGCAAAAAGATCAAAATATTCTTTTAACAAAATGATGTCATTTTCACATCATTGACATGCTATCTTAACCGCCCTTATGCCCACACTCAAATAGTAAGTACAACATCTACCTAATTTGGAAATAAAATATAAAAAAAGAGTTATAAGAAAGCAAGTATTTACTTCACAAATCATTATTAAGCATCACACACGACTCCAATAATAATTGAAATGCGTATATATGTCATTCAAATTCTTGAATGTACATAATAACACTATTAGTGCATGACAATATAGTTCTTCTATAATCCAAACTTCTATCATAAAATAAATCAATGTGTTAAGGAGATTTTATGGAATGCTACTATATTCAAAAATATTTCAACCACCTACTAGCACGAACACATGATCCATGCCATCACCCTTGTAAGAAAAAACCCTAAACCATGGCATACTTAGCTCCTTGAAAAAGTGTAATGGTAGGAGGTTAAATTATATGAAGGTTGTGGTAATTTGATGTTGAGAAATAAAGTCTTTTTTTATCTATCACTAATAATATAGCACTTAACCAAATGTGCTCGTTGAAAAAACTAGTCATTGGGATCTTTCTATGTGCCAACAATAAGAATGTGTTGTGCATCTTGGATGATCTATAATTCTTGTTCATATTAATACATAAATATAGACATATAGCATCTTGTTTTAACCATGTACAGAAGGGTCCATGATGATGTGCCTCGCCCAAAATAATACAACCTACGTATATGCCAAATGGGGTAGTCACATACAAAAAACTAAAGTTGAGCACTTTAACGATGAATGAATGGTAGAAGATTAAAATGAACATCTTGTAGCTAGTGCATAATGGGTGAATTGGAGTTGCATGAACAAATATCACTTATTGTGTACCATCTAGTAGGAAGTGATAGATAGCTAGAGTGAAGTTGAGAGAATGGAAAGTGGGTGGGTGCAAGGAACTTTGATCTAAAGTGAAGAGGATAAATCATTGTAATGGAGGGATTGTTAGTAAAGTGAACCCGTAAAAGCAAATAGCATCATGATAAAATAAATAATAACATGCTTTTAGTTATGCAACAATGGGTAATTGGCAGGGATCAACTAATTAGAACAAAAAGTACAAAAAGTATAAAAAAATTTTTGGAGTTGTAGAATATGAATTATGGTGCAAATAGCAGTATGAGATATCAAAATGCAAGGACCAAGGTCAAGTTTGTGGTTTATGGTTTTTTTATATACTCAAAAACCATTACTAAAATATAAATAGAGCTTAAAGCGAAGGACTAGTGAAGTATCAAAAACACCATTAAAGGACGAGACATAAGCCTTACAAGTGATTTATAATAATAAAATGATTTCATTTGATTGGCTATCATTTAGATATATAAGCTAGGTGCATGTAGACAACATACTTACCTGAGAAAACACAAGACAACTCGATTTACATTAGAATCAACACCTCGAATGAAATCATAAATAAGAATATAAGAAACCCTACCATAATCTATCATAAATCAATTATTGACATAGGGTCCGAAACAAGGAGGAAAATAAATGACATCAAGATATATCTTTTGAAATATGAGAAAACATTGGCTCTAGTTTGGGTTGACTGTCACATGTTGATATTTTGTGTATTAATTCAAAAACTCTAGGATATAAATCAAACACAAGGGAGAAGATAAGGGAGGGGACTAAAAGGAACCCCAAAAAAATATGTACAAAAAATTGCAAGACTTAAAAGGTCACCACAAATATCATGAAACATAATTTGAATTCCTCTAAATTAAAATAATGAAAACTCACACCTTGCAACCTAACATGTAAGCACAAAGAATCATTGACATTGTACAACAACTACAAGTAACTCAAGAAACTATATTAAAGGTCAAAGCCTATAAAGATAGTTTATATCATGCTACCATAAACAAATTGAAATAGATAGCTTGCCTTGTCAAAAATAAATTGAAATAAAGAATTGGAAACCTTGGGTCTAACATTTTTTTCCATGCCCAACCACAAATATATTACATGTTCATGAAAGAATAGACTAAGACAAGACATAAAGACTATTGATCAAACAATGAATGTGATTGATAAGATAAATCCATGTCAAATAAATAGAATTCTAATCCAGACACTTCCACATTTTCATTCATGTCATAGACACTCTAGGAAAGACATGGTGACTCATAGTTATCTAGGCCAGCAATATTATTTATTCTAATATGGCAACAAATACCAATATAATTCATGATTGCAATAGTATCATGCTTACCAATTGTCTCATATGAATCAAAGTCAAGGTATGTGTTTGAACCAATTCATATGTCAAGGAAAAACACACCCAAATTTCATTGTAATCTACATTATGAGAATTTGGATATGCATCTCCAATCAAAAAGTCTCAAATTTAAACATATCTCTAAATGAGCTACATGTTGATACTCATGTTCACATAACATTATAGCCCACATAAGTCTCTGGATCCTTTTGATTCTCAACAAAATGACTGAATTTTAGGTATAGGAAGGTCATCATCAATGAACGGATTAAGACCCTATTCAAAATGGAAGGCCTCAAAATCACATGCATGTTCACAAATTTTTTTGGCATTTGGCTATTAATTTGCACTATTATAAAAAATGTTGATATATTTATATATACTTGAACCATTTGAATGATCCAAAACCTCATGTAAACTACCAAAATAAAAAATAAAAAAATTGAGATAGGGAAGAGCAAAACTCTTCAAATTATATCACATTCTTTATTACAATTTTCTAGAACAAACCCACTACTATAGATAGGCTCGTAGACATTTTATTCTTATTTCACCATATGTAAATAATATTTAAATACCATTCAAAGAATCCATTATCAGTGACAACTTCTTCCCTTTCAGAATTAAATCTTGAGATAAGATTATGATGACCAATCCTTTAATATAAATAGTTCATACAACTCCAAGTATAATGGGGAGATGTAAGAATCAGCTATGAATGTAGCCAGCCAAGATCTGGAGATCAAATAGAAAGCACATAAATAAGACAGAGAGAATGTGATAAGAATAAATTGTATTCCTATCAATGATGCAATAGAATAGAATAACTGGATTCCATGAATTAGATATGCAATGAATGATAATTACAAAGGAGACCCCTTGGTTATATAGCTATTGAGGTGAGAACATAAGATTATGAAAAGTGTCGTAATCCTATGACATTAGACAAAATTGACAACCTATCATCCCACCTAAAGTGGAAAAGTGATCACATGTTAACCCCACTAAAGGTTGATCACCCACCAAAGATGGAAAAGTGCAACCATGAAAGGTGGATATGATAATGTGATAAATGCACTAAAGGTAGAGACACCACATAAAGTGGAAATGATAACATGATAATTTGACCTAAATTGAAGATGCTCCAAAAAACTCCTATGTAGTTCCCTAAGTAAGCTTAAGTGACATGTAATTAGGACCTAGGTGAGAAATAAACAAGGTAAAATACCTTAATTACAACAACAAGATATAAAAACATTATGTTCATGAGTGATGGTACTAGAAATATTTTTAATCTGCTAGCTTGTCCAAATCTATATTTATGAAAATATGATTGAAGCTTACGAACAAGAATACATGCATCCATACCTCAATTCTCATACTTATTTTCAAGACCAAGTCATTAATATTCAAGTATGTATCCACTTCAATGAGCTCATCAACACAGTCATCCTCAAGAGAAAAACCATCAAGCTATACTTTAATGTCTATATCATCATTTTAAGTAGCATGATATCATGTAGAATATTCAACCTTATTTTCATTTATGTAGATAGTTGTAGCAAGGCCAACAATAGAGTAATCATCCTCAAGAGGAAAAAAGAATGGAATATTAACCAACAAACAACCATTTGGAGGCCTCATTTCATAATCTAAACATGTGTGTGCACCATCTACATTGCCTATCCTCAATAACTATCCCATTTAACTATAGGCATGTGTGCACAACCCTCATCATCCACATTATTGTCATGGGAACTAGAGTAAAAAAGCTCAATGACCTTTGAACATACATCAATAACTCTTTTTTTTTTTTCCTTTAGCACCAATCACACAAGATCAATCCTTGAGTTGATCACTTGAGATTACCAGTTGATTATTAGCACTTGGGGGAGTTACATTTACAAGGTAACATGCCTAAATGACAGTTTCCCACCTCAATGTCTCATGTAAATCTATCCAGGGCCAAAGTGTTTGGTGGTAAACTTGAACCCAACTAAACGCCTCACAAAATAAATATTTACATACATTTTCCTTGGGAGAAAGAGAAACTATTTAAAAATTTGATGGAAGTTTGAAATTAACTCTCCCTCTTGCCTTTTTTTTTTTGTTTGACAAGAAGAGAAGGGTTATAACTGCATGTGTATTTCTCACAATGGTAGCAATGAGGCATTTCCATGAAAAAAAAAATCTAGCTTGGTAAGTTATACATGCATCTCTTAGCACTATTAACTCCTCTTCCTCGTGTGCTCGCCATTAAAATAAAAGTATACCATGAAATAACAAAATTCCTATATATGTGCATACCCTTGTGACTCTTCTCATTCACTGAACCTATGCATCCAATTGTATACTTTTCTTGCCATGAGTATTATGTTATTGATTACTCAATATAACTCTAGTTGATTTTAAACACTTTCAAGGTGAATATAGCGAGGTTTAACCTTTTTGTTCACTGTGGATGGAAGCTAAGGTTCAAAATATGATACACCAAGCTTGAGCATTTTTTATGTGGTGTTGATATTAGAATTTCTTTTTATAGATGCACCTAAATCTTAGCATTGCTTAGTAGAGTGAATGATAGGCTTGACCCTATAGGTATTGAACTCAAAAATATTTATATGAATTTGAAGTTCATTTTACTAGCTTATTTAAGTTTGTTGAATTTTTTCCTAAATACTTCAAGTGTTTGGTAATGACTTAGAGAGGTTATATAATTATTATAGTAGTAATATGAGACTTCATTTTAAAAATTTGGTCTTCATACACTTCATAGTAGCTAGTACTAAAGGTAAGAGATGAAGTATGTGAAAACGAAAACCTGAGTGAACCATTAGGCCAAGGATCCATGTATAAAAAGATTTATAACCAATGGAAACTAAGAAAGTGAACTTATACAAATGTGAGTTTCCTATATGAAAAAAAATTACTTCCCAAGAGAAGAAAAAAGAACACATGTACCTTAAAACCTCCCAATTCATCTTCATCGAATGTAGCATGAAATCATCATACAAACTTGATTATAGTTGTATAGAATTTTGATTCCTTACAACAAACTACCCATCTCAACTAAAGAGAATAATCCTTGAAGCACAATTGTTCTCCAAATTAAAAAAAAAATAGTTCAAGATCAATCCACTAGTAGAATCTTCACATATAGCTATACCAAGGATAAATATTAGTGATGAATATTTTTTTGTACTGAAAGCTACAATCTCTCAAAACCCTAAAAATAATCTTAACTCCTAAGACTATGGAATATTAACTTAATAAAATGAGCTAGGAATTACGATAAATAAACTTGGTAGCTATAGACCACTTTAGAAGCAATGATAACTTAATTTTTATGTAATGGTCTAAGTAGGATATAAAATAGTAAACAATTAAATAAATAGTCTATGTTTATTATTATGTGTTGGTATGATGAGAGGTCATAGCTTTACAATTTGGTGTCTCAATCCTATATGGGCTACAAAGTTTTTTCTCAAAACCAAAATGCAAAGAACAAGGACTAAGCATTACATTCATATACTTAAGTTGGGCTCTATGCATAGATGATGAAACACCATGATATTATAACATGAAGAGTGGAGTCTAATTTAGTAATCCATTAACATATAAATTGACTTTATGTATTGTATTGAAAATATACCGTGCAAAGGCTTCAAAAATATCTGGCAACCATCTATATTGGTCAACTAATCAGATGCAACACTCAAATTAGAAAGTGTGATTAGGTAAACTAGTCATTCCCCAAAAGTATACCTAACACTCATGGAGATATTCACACTCTTGACACTCCATGCAATAAAACCTCTCCTTTAATGGAATATAGATATACATCAACAAATGAAACTGAAAATCAAACTTACAACTTTATTAAACATTCCCTTTGATTTTTAATGAACAAAGAAACACCCTAAATTTATCATAGCTCCTTCTTAGGGCCAACCCATCAACCAACCTTGAGAATCCATTTTTTCATATATATCTCTTTCACTTCATTTATCCTCTCCAATCTTAATGACATTAAGAGATGGCATAGCATGTCAATTCAACATCAAGATCCTTCACACAAAAAATATACGTTTTCAAGTAGAAAGAACCATGATTTAAGTAAAAACCATCACTCGTGGATTGATTTATTTTACTACGAATAATGGAGATCATGTTCTCATAATCACAATAGGACCAAAATAGGATTATACAAAATTAAGTTTGTTGCACATTGTGCACAAGCTACACTAACCCATCGTATGCCCTTAATTGAGTAGTATATGTAACAACTCCATTTGAAAATAAAATCTAAAAGAGCAGTAGGAAGGCAATTATTTGCTTAATGGATCATTTTTTAAGACATATTGTGTGGATATAATAGCGCTTGAAATGCATACACATTCCCTCAAAAGTACCAAATGGAATTTAATTAGATGTTGTCATGACATGTGAAGTACATTAAAAGTGTTAATTTCTCCATCATTAGCAAGAGAAATAAAAAGACATTAAGTAATGGCAATCAGGGCATGCAAAACAAGTGCCTATATAGCCTCAACTAATACCATAAAATCCACCAATGGGATGACAAGATCATGGATAATTCAGCTATGTCAAGAAAGATTATATTCCTCAACATAGTTACAAGATCCATTACATCACTCTTACAAGTAGAAACCCTAGACAATGGCACGTGTTTGCTTTGAATATTGCTAAAGCATGAGGTTAAGTTCTTTGAAATGTGTGAGATAAATGGCGGATGATAAATGAATTTTAATTTAGCAATAAGTACATAGTACTTAACTAAAGAAACTCATTAAAAACACTATTCGAGACTTTTTTATGTGCTAGCAATAGGAGTGCATCATGCATCCTAGATGATACATAAACCTCATTGAACAATCTTAGTTTGGAGAGGCAAGCTTGGTGGTACTACCACATGCAATATATGTGCTACAAGATATCAAATGACTTCTCACCAAAAAAGAGAAAGCTAGCACATATAAAATTAAGCCCATAATTATCAA
Organism: Cryptomeria japonica; assembly: GCF_030272615.1. NCBI lineage: Eukaryota > Viridiplantae > Streptophyta > Pinopsida > Cupressales > Cupressaceae > Cryptomeria > Cryptomeria japonica. The sequence continues at coordinate 548,092,804 of NC_081413.1, read as the reverse complement.
TGGTCACACTTAGAGGACCACAATTCACTTCCAAGTTCACACAAGAAGAAGTTAACCATACACAATTGACTAAACATCCACATATGAGAAATATGGGGCCCATAACTGACGTTTCATATGTTGGAAAATTGAGTTGTGTTATCCTTGATGTCAAACTTGTCTTTCGTTGTCATTAATGTCAAACTTGTCTAGTGTTCTCATTAATGTCACAATGTGTGTTAATGAAGTATAAGTGAAGATGAAGTCGGAGTTATCCAATTGTGTAGATGTATTATATGCAATGAAAGTGAGTGTCCAGATGTTGTTATATTATTTCATCGTGATGTTGAGTAAGTATGAGGTATTTTTGGAAGGTACAACAGTAATGGAAGTTGCAATATGTAGGAAAGAGTATTTAAAGTCCTTATGGAAGAATGCTATGAATGAACCCTCTATTCTTGCTGATTATGGCTTGTAGTTCTAGACATAATGTCGATGTTCTGTGGATGTTGCACTATCATGTTATTAGGTTCACAATTGCTCAAATGGTGAAGATTGGTTGTTACAATTTGGTAAGAGTGAGGTTGTATGTCAGGATTAGTACGAGGAATTCTCTGCATTGCTCCACTATGTTGTTTGATGTGTTTCAACTTGGAGGACATGTTCATATAGTTCATGCAATGTTGTTTTGATCATCAAGGGAAGCTATGTTGGTCAATTGTTTGGCATGTTCAGTTGTGTTGGTCTTTGGCTAACTCAATTAGTTTATCTTATTTGGATCATGCCCTTTTTGTCTGGTTATGCATTGGAGGTTGAGTTAAAATTTCATATCGGTCTTATTGTAGTCTGTGTAGATCTGCATTGATTAATTTTCCTTGGCATACTATTTTTGGGTCGACTGTTTAATGAGCTTTACTCATTTTCTAAACATTACATTGGATGTCAACTTTGGAGGATGTTCTAGCATGTGTGGCTCATTGGAATCAACTTTAAAAGACTTGTTGTGATGTATTTAGGTCCCCTATATCTCTTAGAGTTGACCACATTGTGCATAGTTTCTTGTGGTGGCCGACTTTATGTAATTCATGTGTATTTTGGCTATGACTAACCTAGTTGAGGGTTTCATTAAATAACCTAATATAAATGGAAGAGTGAATAGGTGTGTGGATTCTTGTGAATTGGATGTGAATGATATAAAAGTGTATGTAAAGAAGTAGAAGTGCAAAGTTTAGTTGGTAATGAGCTTTGATGATCATATCTTTAGCGTGATAGTTTTGAGATAGCGAGTGAAGTGTGATATGTTTGCCATGATATTGTTCACTTGACATAGTGGTTCAAGGACAATTTCATGATGAGGAGATCATGTCATTTCAATTCATCATTTCCATGTACTTGCTAAAAAAATTTGTGAGTCCTTTTGGAAGCCTTCAAAGTCTCTATATCTTGCCTTGGAGTAGTGTGCTTCAGTAATGCAAGTCCTTTGTATATTGCCTTGAGATTATGCATCTCAGTAATGCAAGTTCTTTGTATCTTGCCCTAAGGTTGTGTGCCTTAGTCCTGTAAGTCCAATCAAATTGCAATGAGCTACTATGGCCTTGAGTCTAAAACATTGTAATTGGTTATTCATATTATGAGTGTGATTGTCACCATGGTTTTCCTTTCTTAGGTTTTTCACGTAAATCTAGTGTTCTTGTATGTATTGCTCTTTATGGTTTCATGTTTCATAATTGCATAGATAATTTAATTATGATTTGAAGTTTAAAGGATTATAAATAATTTGTTTTAAGGTCCAGACTAATTTAGCCCCCACCCCCACCTTAGTCCTATGGTGTGTTCAACAATTGGTATTAGAGCAAGGTTACTACTTGAGGAAGGTCTGAGATGATGAAAGAGATCAATTTCAAGGCATCAAAGTTTGATGGCATAAATTATTATTCTTGGAAGTTGTGGATAGAATATCATTTGAATCCTTTTGTCACTTGGAATATGGGACATTATCAACTTTAGTTATACTACTCTAAACGATGGTCCCACAACTCTAGATGAAATCAAGATTCATGAAAATAATTCCAAGGAAATCAATATAGTTGTTAGTAGTTTGAGTGACTTAGATTTTTTGAAGTTCAATGGATACAAAAGTGAAAAGCAAATTTGGGATAAGTGGATCAACATTTATAAAGGAGATGAGAAGACCAAGCAAGTCAATATGCAGAATTTGAAGTATAGATTTGAGACACTGAGGATGTCTGAGGATGAGAATATTGAAGGTTACTTGCACCAAGTGAATGAGATAGTAAATGCAATCAAAGGTATTGGTGGAGAATTGAAATAAAATGAAGTTGTGAGTTCAAAGTAATGAGGAGACTGCCTACATCTTACAAACCTATGGTGTATGTTATTGAAGAAAGTCATAACATGGATACATATACCTGGCTCACTCTATATTGTTGAGATTTTAGAGTTTGAGGAGTTTCACAAAGACAAGAAGGAAGTTGCATTCAAATCCACCAAGAAGATTGAAGATGTAGCTGAAACAAGCAACGATTCCGATGATATTGAAGTGCAAGTTTTGTGAGAAGGTTAAAGAAAGGATTTGGAAAATACAAAGATAAGTTGCCCTTCAAATGTTTTAATTGTGAAAGAATTGATTATATAGCTAGATGTACTTTCAGAGAAGATAACTATAAGAGATCAAATGACGATAACAAGAGAAAGGATAATTATAGTAGAGATGATAGAAACAAAAGAATAGATGACAGAGATAAGCCTAAATAGAGACATATTTCTCTAAAGATGAATATGGTAATGACTCAAATGAAGAATCATTATTTTTGGCCGTAGAAGCAAAGGGCATTGAAAGGTTGGGTACTTTGTGTAATGAGAATAACAGTGAAAGATCAATGATTGTGAAGATTGCACTACATGCATAACAGGAACCTAAAGCTTTGATAATTGATTTTTTTTTTTGTTCCATATAAATAAGATAAGACACCATTATGAATATTTTATACTTTAAACAAACAATTAGTAATATATGACGTTATTCCTTATGAAAATTACATTAAAAAAAATTGCATGAATGTGTTTTAAATCATACTATGATCAATTATTTAAAATTGCATCAATGCAACATTAAGAATCATTCAACTTCACCAATAGATCAAGGACCCATTGACCTTACAAAACTTTTTTGTTTGTTTGTTGATAAAAAGGTAAAAATTGAAATACATTGAAGTCTAATATGTGTTCACAGGTGCATAAAGCCTAAGAATCTAGACAAACCCACAAATACTTGCTATTATACCAGTAACAGATTACATTTACATTAAATCCTAATACCAAACATAGGCTTCTAGCTACAGCCATATACATTTATCATTATGAAGCAAAGGCTAGTACAAAATGCCAATAGTAGAATATGTCAAAATAGCAAGTAGGATTTTGTACACACGGGGTCAAAAAGGACAAGGTGCCACAAATAGAAGTTTTCTCTAGAACCAAGCAACCCAGCCGAGGGGCCTTCCATCCACGCTAGCCTCTGATCATCCAACCTCCTAGCATAACTAATCATCTGTTGATGATCCATCACTTCATTCCCTCTTATCTCTTTCATGAGTGCATCTAAGGTGTTGACAAAGAGAGTTCTCTCTTCACTTAACCTTACCCATGTATATCCATGGGAGATCTCATAGATAAAAATTCGGGCATGTCCATCTTCAGGAAATCTGCAAAAAATTTCTTTGTTGAGTCTGATAACCATTGTGACCTGCGAGAAGACAATATTTAATGTGAGTCTATGAAAAGACTCAGTAAGGGCCCTTTCTATCCCTTGATACTTCTCTAAATTCCTAATCCTCCAAATGTACCAAATAATTTCACATGAAAGAAAATTCCAGAACTGATTAGTGTCTTTTTTAAGTCCTTTAATAAAACCAGATACAACATCAAGTATGCTAGTATGCCAAGGAATAATAATCCCAAACAACTTCCAAACCTCCTTAGCTACAGAGCAGTCAAAGAAAAATTTCTAACTGTCTCTTTAACCTTGCAAATGTTACACAAATCATCATTAGAAGGTTTAGATCTTATAGGTAACTTATCAAGTAGAAGCAACCATTTAAAATCTTTCTTTTTAGCAGCAACAAGAGAGTTCCAAATATTCTTAAACAACTTGCCCCATTGAGCAGGGGATGAATAAGAATACCAAATAGTATTAACATGATTAACAATACTCTCATTATACATCAAAGAATTATAAATAGAAATAGATTTAACATTACAGAGCAAGTTACAGTCAATCCAAGTAAAGAAAACAAATTTGTCGTTAAAAACATCACATATTTTGGGTAACTGCAAGGAGTTGCAAGCCTTATACAAGACACTATAAGTTCTTTTACTAGACAGGGGAAGTTGATACTTGCAAGAGAGCTCATCGCATGAAATGATCATATCATTGGTAATAATATATTTAAAGCACCTAATCCCTTTGTTGGCCCAAATCTTAGTTGAGCAACCTTGAGTGAGTGCAAGGGGTTTGCCATTGTACATAAGATTCCACCAAATAGACCTCTCTCCACACACAATATCATCCCTGATTATCCAGTTATTACCAATATTATGTCTAACACTCTCCTAAGCCTTCCAAATAGATTTAAAGATAGCAGAACCTACGGCGGATACTGAGAAATTCCCAGCTATTAGGTCACTAAAGGGAAGGAATTTCCATGACTTGGCATGCCTAGGAACCCCTAATATGATTTTATTCCGAATGAGCACTTTCCAAGGTTCACCACCTTCTAATGAGTGGAAGATCCACTTAGCAGCAAGAGAAATCCCTTGGATTCTAAGAGCCTTCAAACCTAAACCTCCAAAAGCCTTGTTCATGCAGCACCATTCCCACTTGACTGAGTGCACTTTCTTCTACCCTCTACCATATGACCATAGGAAATTCCTAATGATATTTTGTAGTTCATTGACTTGGTAGTTACGAAAGATCCATACAAAGGCATAATATATACTATAAGAGGACATGACCTTTTGACAAACTTCAATTTTGCTAGCAAGAGAGAGATAGTGTTTATTCCACTTGCTTAACTTAGTTTCAATCTTCCCCTTAATCCATATCCACATATCTCTAAGACTCGAAGAGACAACAAAAGGAATCCCTAGGTATCTATGAATTGTATTGGGTTCTCCCCATTGGAACCCAAAAGAAGAGAGCCAATCCAGAGGCCTCTCAGCCTAGCTAAGTAAGGTAGATTTGGCCTGGGAAATCTTTGCCCCTGAATCTTCAGAAAAAAGGGTAAGTTTAGTAGATAAAGCAGCCATATTATCACAAGAAAGCTCTAGGAAGAGAGTTGTATCATTAGCAAACTAGATGTTAAGTAATTCATATTGTCTGGTAGGGAAATACCTTTCACTTTAGGAGAAAGGGAATTTTCTCTAAGAAGATAAAACAAAACATCATAAGCAATCACAAAAAGAGCAGGAGCAAGATGACATCCTTGCCTAATGGATCTACCAAGCTTAAAGGGCTGAGAGGTAACTCCATTAACTTCAATCTGAGCATGGGCATCCACAAGGAGGACCAAAACGCAATGGCAGAATAAATCATGAAAATCGAAGGCTTCAAGCATCATGAAGATAAACTTCCACTCAATTTTGTCGTATGCCTTCTCAAAGTCCAATAAAAACATGGCCACCTTTTGATTCAAAAGCCTTGCCCACTCCATAGCCTCCCAAGTAGTAATAAGGTTCTCCAAAATATATCTACCTTTAATAAAACCAGTTTGAGTTGCACAAATGAATCTGGGAAGGATATTCTCCAATCTGCTAGCTAGCAACTTTGCTAAAATTTTGTAGGATACATTAAGTAATGTAATAGGCCTCCAATTCTTTATCAAGGATTTGTCCCCTTCTTTTGGGATGAGTTTGATAAGGCCCCTATTAATATTAGCTCCTAGAGAACCTATTACAAAGGCTTCTTTATAGACCTCCAACAAATCATCGGCAATCTAGTCTATATTTGCCTTATAGAACTCAATAGTAAGCCCATTTGGACTAGGGGCTTTATCCTTATCCAGAGAGTTGATGGCTCTTTTGAATTCTTCCACCAAGATAGGTCTACCAAGATCCTACCTCTCATCGGGATATGAAATCTTAGGGACAATCAATTGACATTTGTCCCTCACAATACTAGAGAGTTGACTCCTCAGAGGAGAAAAGCAACTTGTAGAAGGCAGAAAACTCATGCAAAATATCATCAGCATTAGAGACCTCTCTGTCCTCCACCCATAATTTATCGATTTTCTCCCTAGCCTGCTTTTGTTTCAGCATGTTGAAGAAAAATTTAGATCCTTTGTCACCATTGGATAGCCATTGCATCCTAGCCCTTATTCTAGCTCCTATAACTTTATCATGTTGCAATCGCCTAAGCTTATCTCTAGCAAGAACTACCAATTGAGTGAGTTGAGGATTATTCCAGGATATTTTTGTATGTCCTCTTTAGTACTAATTAAGTTAGGAGAAAGGACATACTCCATATGCCTAGCATCTTTGGCCTTCTTTTTCCCAACGGTACCAAGCACCTTTTGCCAGCTAGAAACCGAAGTATTATGTCTCACAATATTGTAGCTAGATTGGGAATTCCATCTATTGAATAGTCTCACAATATGAAACACAAGCAGAGTGTCTTTATCCTCTAGCAACTTATTGTTTAAAATGAACTTTCCACCACCTCTACATCTATTCTGACCAGAGCAACATTGAGTGATATTAGCCAAAATGGGATGATGATCTGAAAGGGAGGAAGGTTGAACCACAACAGGAGATCCTTGTTTGTCTGGGGTGAAGGAAAACACATCTTTATTAGCATAAAATTTGTCCAGCCTAGAGTAGATTTTGCTCCCACTTCTTTGGTAGTTGCACCAAGTAAACCAAATTCCTTTGAAAGAAATTTTTAAGCCATCCAAAGGGTCAAATAATCTCTTACTGCCTTTCAACCTTTCCCAGTGAATTTTTTCACCCCCTTTCCATTCAACATTTGAACCTCCTAGCTTATCCTCCTTGTGTTCAATCATGTTAAAATCACCCCCAAAATCCAAGGAATATTCGGGAGGTCAGAAATCCATTGCCAAAGTTTTGATCTTTCTCTATAATCATTAGGGGCGTATACAATGCAGATCCCAAAGGAAGAGTCACCATTCTTCAAGGTAACCAAGACAAGCCTATTGCAGGGGGAGATCCCTGAACAAATGATCAACTCACTCCACTTGGGATTAATGAGAATAGCAACCCCCGCCCCCCCTCTCTACCTTTCTCATGCTTAGTTAAAAAATTTAGGGCATCCCTCTAGACAAAGTTTAGGTTGACCTCCAAGGTGAAGTCAATTGCTTTGATTTCTTGCAGAAAGAGAAAATCCAAATCCCTTTGTTGACTGACCACACTTCTCACAATATACTTTCTATCAGGGGACTCCAACCCCCGAATTTTCCAAGATAAGCATTTCATGGTCAAGAATATTTAGTTATCTTCCTTGGCAGCATTGAAGTTGTCATAACAATTTGTGAAGCTAGTCTTCCGATAAGATTTCTTGTAAAGCAGAGAGTGCTTGTTCTTAGAACCAAAAGGCATGCCTCTCTTTCTTCTAATGATGCCTTCAGCCTCAGAGATATATGCATCTAGGTTATTTTTATCTCTAAATCCCTCCCCACTAATAATCGAATAGTTGGAGATCAACTCAGCAACCATCTCAGATTCCTGGAAGTCTAAAGAGGGGGCATCCTCAATGTTGTTAACCTCCAAATGATCTACCTCAGAAGGGCAATTAGAAATACCATTGTTAATGATTGGATCAGCCAAGATGACTTCATAAGAGACACTATCATCATTCACAAAGACTTTGGATTTAGTGGGAACTAAATCTGAGGATAAGGCAGTTTGAGAGAGAGGGGGGCAATTTCCAACTCCTGAGAGATCTCCACCACCAGCCTGTGATTGGGCTGGGTCTAACAAAATTGACACAGACTTCAATTCAGAAGGATCAGAGTGAAGAAAATGGGGAGAGGAAGAAGTAGCTTCTCTCCCTCTCAAATCACAATCCCCTCGGTCAATCCCTTCAAAGGGTTTAATGATAGATTTAACATTAGAATTCAAATTAGAACCAAAATTGAGAGGAACCTTAGGTAGAGGTCTGAAAGCATCAACATTAGAGGGGGTCTTGGAAGAGATTGGAATCTCCTGCCCTTTGGCCCTAATTTTTTCCAAGGCCAAATGTTGGGCGTTCTTCCTCTTAGATCTCTTTTTCTTTCTGATTTCTGCTTGGAAACTAGAGTCCTCGTTTCCCTCCATTTTTGAGACTCTGGTAGAGATAACCAAATGAGGAGGGGGAGCCGCATTACGGGAATCAAAATTAGGTGCAATATCACAGTCAAGGAGACCATCAGATTGAATAATGGGGGAGTTAGCAATGGCTTTGTTAATAGCCGAACTAATAGAATTCAATTTGTCTAACATCGAGGGGGACCGATCAGAAACACCAACTACCTCAGCGGGAACACCATCGACAAGCTTAGGGTTCGATTCGGGAGCATTTTTAACACTTTTCCTCTTGGCCGCAATAATAGGGCAGAGCCTTCTAATATGGCCCTCTTTTCTACACAGAAAACACGAATTAATTCCACCTAGGGTTTTGATAACACCAATGAAAGAGTCCTCTTTAAGTTTAATCTCAATGAATATCGGAATATCAACACCCGGATTGATAGAGACTAGGACTATGGTGTCTAGATGAGGAATCAAATTCGACGAGTGATCAACCGAGATCACTCGACCAAAATTCCATAGCAATGGAGGAAGGTTTTTAATTAATAGACAACGAGAGCAAGAGAGAGCCAATAATTTTTCATTAATTGCATCAAAAGACCATTTGAGGGTGTTAAATGTGGTTTTGCCCACAACCCAGAACTATCTATTAAGAACCTTTTACCAAAAATGCTTTTATAAAATATCTAAAATATCATATTTTTAATTAATAAATAATAAATTTTAATTAATACTGAAACCCCTTACTCTATTAGTACTCAATTCATCCAAAATAGGATATCAATTTTTCCATAATAAAAATAAAATCAAATCAAATCTTCATTTTGAACAAGAATTAAGAGCTGTTGAAAGACTGGAATATAACTTTCTAAAAATTTCTCAAAAAAGCCACGGTTAATCTTTGAAATTTTTTGGGTTATGACGTCGACCAGGAGGAGCACCTCCAAATTTAGCACACATGGCGAGAACTTCTGCATTTGCAGAATGAAACTACAGCAACAGAATATGAATAATAAGAATAATAATTAAAGCAGTATTGTTGAGGACATTTGGACTAAATTTCCATTGAAAAATTGCATGCATGGCTCTATATATTGGGGCTTTGTATTCATGGAACACAAATCATTCTCAGTTAGTTTATTTAGGAAGCATGGAGTTTGTAATTTTTCTTGACTATGAATTTATTTATAAAAGAGCAGTGGTTGCAGTAGAAGTTGTAAGTGTTGAAATCATGTCTTTAATTAGATCATCAGAACTTCATTGGATTTGTCTATGAACTGTAAATGCAACTCTGGTGGTCTAATTAAGACATGGTTTCACCATTTACATGAAAGGAGTGAATTATGTACATGCCTTTAATATACAGCCGATTTCAATCCTGAGAACAAAATTTGAAGAGCAGGTTCATTCTCTCATTCTCTTTCATTGGAGCCTCTCATTCTCTTTCATTTGAGTAGTTTGTATCAATAGTAGTTTCTCTGAATTATTTTTTAAATATTTTGTTGGGTATTTAAAAAAAACAATTTCAAAAGAAGTGGTGTTATGAATTTTGTAGCAATAAGTAAGTTCAAAAAATTTGAAGCTTCAAAATTTTAAAAAGTTGGTTTCACTATTTTTCTATGAACAACCAATACTAAAATGATTACTGATTCTTTTAATAAATCAAGAAAATATTCCCAACTAAAATTATAGATGAATTCAGTCCTTAAATATGCCCTTCATGGAATTGGACAGGGAGAAACTATTATTTATTATCCTTTCCTTCTCGACCTTAAAGGCTCTGCTCTCATGCGGCATAGGGCCTTTGCAGCAATGGCATTCAGGTATCTTAAATGGAAATTTCTGGCAGATGAACCTGAAAATCAAGATAGAGAGAATGAATTTAGAAATTTTGCCAGAAGAAATGGCTTCCTCAAACCAAAATTAGAGCACAATGGTCCGCCTGCAAGTGGAGAAATGAAATTTTAAAATCTCAAGTTTCCTATGCTGTTTTGATAAACTTGTTATAGTTCTTGTGCTGCATGTAGAAGCTAATGGGAAGTAGTTGGGATAGCAGAACTATTAGTTTTTTGGTTCATCGTCTTTAAGGACTGTTTCGATAAGATTGTTAAAAACTGTCAATAGCAGGACTGAATTCTACTATTATTTTTGAAATCTTGTTTAATATCTGCATAGTATGAAATCTCTGGCTATTACTATTATTTTTGAAATCTTGTTTAATATCTGCATGGTATGAAATCTCTGGCTATGCCGATCAAAAAAAATTATAAATGAATGTCATTTGACAGAGAAATTTTCTATGTTAATAAGAAAATTTTCGATTTGATCCTAGAGATACCCACTGAAGATCTGAAAAATAGTAGCTCTTATTTTTCTGGACTAGATTCTAATCTATCATCTACAGAATTTTTTTTTATCTAACTCAATGTGCCTGCTCCACAAAAATAATTCCTAAAACAGATTCCATAAGAGCAATTCTTAAAATATTAAGATCATATATTTAAACTTTATAAACTATTTATTCTTCAGAATTTACTGAATGCTATAGCATTAAATGTTGCAATCTGATTACAGAGTAATTATAGATGTTCTTCTCAGCTTATATATTCCATATCCTGATTCAACCCCTAGATGTTAGAAAAGTTCTTTATAAAAATCTACCTCTTCCATTTCACATATCTCATTGATATCCTCTCTTTCATTCTTCCAATCCTCAAACATAGCTGGGCAGTATGCTTGGTTCCATATTGTAATTGAGTATAGTATGTTACAGCTTCAAATAATATTGTGTACTTTTACTTCAGTTCTTCCAACATGTAATAATGTATATGTGTATCTTTGGTCATTACAAGGTTTTTCTGATTCATATCATCATGTTTATTTTAGCCTGACTTGTTGATGATGCAACCTTCAAAATTAAGTCTTATTTACATTCTGCTAAAAACTTTGGCTTTTATTTATCTGCTGCTATGGAGTGTGAAATTGTTAACCAAGAAAACCAAGAACAACCTTTACCTAGATGAGGTAGATAACTGGAATCTAACTTAGAAATATTTTATGTAGTACACCACAACAAAGGCATTTTCTCTTTTTTAGCTGTCACGTTGAAGCAGAGAAACGAGACTCGCCCGAAATCGCCCAAACTCGGCGAGTCCGAGTCCGAGTCAGGCCAAACGAGTCCCAGGGGCTCGGACTCGGACTCGGCCGAGTCTGGAGAGTAAACTCGCCAGACTCGCCGAGTTGGCGATTTTGGCTCAAAATCGCTAGACTCGGCGAGTCCTGAGCCCCATACTCGGCTACTGGCTGGGTTAATAAAATGACAAAAAAAAAAACATTTTAAAAAGTTTTTTTAAAAAGTAATAAGTCTTTTTGGAAGGGCGAAATTTGACATTTTGGTCTCTCCGTCAGGATTATTTTATGGAATATAACATTTAAGTATAAGAAAGAAGAATTCTTATACTTTAAGTTATATTCCATATACACTGTCAGGATGTTTGAGAGTGGTTTCGGGCCTCCAGGAGTTATATTGCAAAATCTAGTTTTTGGAGGATTCTTCAGTTTTCTAGACTTAGTCAAATTTCAGGATCAGGACATTCCAGACTTAGCCAAATTTCAGAGCATTTGAAGATCAGGATGACATTCCAGACTTTATCACTCACCAACTTGACCTAGCTTGGACCTTCAAGAATGATACTCACTCACCAAGCAAGACCCAATTAGCAACAAGAGCAAAACTAGGCCCTAAGGAAGACTCTCAAAGAAACCCTAATTCAGACTTGTAATAAGTTTTTTTGGCCTCGCGGGGCGCTGCCCCTTGACCCCACCTTGGGGGCGCTGCCCCCAAACCCCCGTCGAAAAATATGGGGGAAACTGCGTCGATAGAAGTAGAGAAAATTTAACCTCCGAGTCTGACATTGATTGGATCGACCAGGTACATATAGAGGTTGAGACTGTAGCCATGGCAGAGGAGGAGCGGAGAGCACGAGCACAGACAGGAGATTCAGAGGCAGATAGTGACACGGATGTTCCTGATGTTGGTGAGCATGGCATGGTGTCACGGGGAGCGGCTATGGCAGTCGAATCATCCAGGACCTACCTTAGACGCCTTCGCAAGGGGCTGGGGCCGGAGGGTGCAGGCTCCTTTGAGCCATAGACTTGTAGTTGTATTTACCTTTGGTATTTGTATGAAACATTTGATGATGATCATATGATGACATGGATTTTTTATTCCATGAGTTTTGTAATATTGTATACATTTGACAATATTTATATATCTATGTTTGTTATTTTCTTCAGCTACAATTTGCGTTTATGCTTATGTGATTGATGTATACTTGTGTATGTAATCAAATGAGCCGAGTTTGATGATGTTATTGTGTCTTTAAGGTGTATTCAATAAAGGGTGTCTGAAACAAGTTTTAAATATTTAAAAATCTCTAAATTTCTTGAGTTTTTCACTATCCCGAGTCCAGCCGAGTTTCGAGCCGAGTCTGACGCCGAGTCCCGAGTCCGAGTCCGAGTTGGCCTTGCCGAGTCCGAGCCGAGTCCGAGTCCCGTTTCTTTGCGTTGAAGTAAGAGAAAATAATTTTAGTGAATTTATAAAGAAAATTATATTTAAACAAAAATAAATTGAAAAGTAGTTGTTCTTGGTAACTGATGTGAATCAGTCAGTTTGCATGTCTTGTTTCTAATTTGATAAATAATTTTTATTATTATGTTTTTTTTTATTTTAAAAGTTATTGTTGTTTTTTAGAAGATATTGTCTTTTTGTAGTGTTTATGTCGATCAGAATAAAACTTCTTTATTGAGATGAATCGTGTAATAGAAATTGAATAAATACTGTCTTCTTGTTTTATTTATTGGAGGACACAACATTTAGGCCTTCTCTTCCAGCAACTTTTGTATCATTGGTGCCAATTCAAAAATGAGAGTTGTTTTTCAAGGTCCTTTCTAACTGATGCACAAAAATTTGCTTTGTGCTCTTCAATGACCGCCATGCTCAAGAATGTTGTATTTTGGCATGAGGACTCCATCTTTGAAGAACACAAAGCAAATTTTATGATTGAGAATATCTCAGAAACAAAATCCAACATTTGAAGTTCATCAGCAACTCTGTATCACCAAAAAGTACCAATCAGGCGAAGCATGTCCTTAATGTACAAATAAAATCTTAAAGAGGTTTGTTGTCCTACGGTAATTACAACGTTAATTACAATGAAGCTTTTGAGTTGTGTTTAATTGGATATTCTAGTTTAAATTGGATGATACAAGAGTTGGTGTTCATGTTTGCTTTCTAGAATAGAAATGAAAGGCAGAAGGCTTGATTGGTGGTAGCTGGTTGTCTATAACTTTTAGAAAAAAAAAAAAATCATTCTAATTTAAATAAAAATATTGGTAAAATCTAATGGAGACATAATAATTGAGATTGGTATAATAGGATTTTTTTTATGAAATATATTATTTATTTTATTTTCAAGAGATAGGAGTATTAATGTATATATTGGATGCAATTATTTTTTAAATGGCTTGTCAATAATCATACATAATTTTAAAAGCTCAAAAATTTATAGTTTAAATTATTTTTTCCACTTGATAATTTTTACCAGATCATTTATTTATTAGTATCTACCAAGAACTATAGAATAACTAATACAAATTCATTTTTTAACAAATACCATCACAGAAATTTATTTAATTTTATAAACCGTTAACTAAAATATAAATGCAAATTTCTTAAGAAAATATTGTAAAGAATTTTTATTTTATAGGTGAATAATTGTTTTTTGAAAAATTTAATTGTAAACTATTGAAATTTGTATTAAATATCATAATTTTTTATTATTATTAATTTTTTATCCTAAAAAGTTTTCATCATAAATTATATAATTTTACATTATTCAATAAATTATTAAATTTTATATTCATGATGGAACCTCTAGCCTTTTTTGGGAAGATTCATGGGGAGGATACCCTAGTATTGCAAATTCTCTTAACATTCCAACATCAGAGCACTGGCTTAATCAAGAGGAATAGGACATTCCAATTAGGCTTTTTTGGAGCAGTAAGATCATTCCAAAAGCAACGATTTTTGCATGGTTAGTTTTCAAAAAGAGAATTCTTACGGCAGAAAAGTTTACTAAAATGGGCTATGAAGGGCCCTCTAGATGCATCATGTGTAAAGCCCATGCAGAGACAGTTGACTATCTTCTCTTGAATTGCCCCTTTGCCTCAAACTGCTGGAAGGAATCAAAGACTCTTTGATAATAAAGCCAGGATATTTGAATTAGTTCTAAGCTCAATTGAAACCTCTATTGTTGAGACAGTAAACTGCAAACTAGCTTTCGTCCAAAATATTCTCCTCTTGGGATGAAAGTATAAGAAAAAACTAGCAAGGAATCAAGATTCCTCCTTCTTTTGGGCAAAAATCTAATGCTCAAAAGGAAGCTACTTGGATTCCACCTAAGCAAGGATGGTTAAAACTAAATTTTGATGGAGCCTCCAAAGGTAACCAAGGCCCTTCAGACATAGGATGTGTGATTAGAGACCACTCAGGGTCAATCATTGGAAAAATGGCCAAGCCAATGCCATTGAACACCAATAATATAGCAGAATTTAAAGCTTTATTGTTAGGCTTAATGGATTGCATCAATCATGGGTTAAGAAACATCATAGTGGAGGGAGATTCAAAGATGGAAAGAGATGGCAATTAATGCAATCAAATTGCAGAAAACCCCAAACTGGTGGCTACAGGAAATTTTGGATAACATTACTGATAATCTGACAAAGCTAGAGCAATATGAGGTTAAGCATATCTGCAGAGAAGTGAATATAGAGGCAGATTTCTATTCACTGGTGGAAATAGGGAGGCAATCATCAAGGCTAATCTATAGAGGTTTTAATTCTACAGCAATGGTTTCCTTTGTTTTGATGAGAGCATAGCAGGAATGCTCAAAATCAACCAAATTTGCCTAGCAGAGCCTTTCCTTTCCATCTTTTTCAAACTCAATCCTTGGCGTTAAAGTTTGGTGGAACGGCTACTTATTTGAATTCAAACTTTTCCTCTAACTCCAAGAGATGAAACAGACACGCCAGTAGTGACATCACTTTCTCTTGGTCTTGTCAAAATAGAATTCTCCCACTCACCTCCCGAAAAGCCAGCCTGTGGTCCGCCACCATTCTTAGTACGGGGCATGTGTTGTCCATGAAATAAATATCAACTCATCAGCTGGGAGATTTGGCATGATTAGAGACAGATATCCTTTGCCACCTTAACTATTTTTTCTCTACAAACGCATTCAAAACAGGTTAAGGTGCTTCAGACCCTCGACAACCATCAAGGTGACAAAGAATCCGGAAGCCATGTCTAGTGAGGAGTCGTTTGGGTTCATTATGAGCGTCTATCCAAGGCCAACTTCATGCTTTAGTGCAGACTCTCCCATCTCCATTTTGGCTTCCACCCACCAAGTTTCATTCAAGAAAATCACATATTTAAGACTGAAGAGGCTACTGCTATATCCAGAGCCAACGGTTATCCTGGCTGTAAAGCTCATCCTGGGTAGTGGACATACTAGCAGGGAGGAATACCCCTATGACAACACCAGTATTTCATCTAGGTTTGTCACCTCCCTCATGGACTTAAAGCTAGACAAGCAAGCAGTTTGGACCCTCACTAAGAGGTTATTCCCAAATGATATTTTGTTAGAATTGCAAGAGATCCTTAATAAGGTGCGACATGATTCAGGGGCTCCTCAGCCGAACGAGAGAATTTTGTTTAACGTTCCTAGCAAGCTTATCAAATTTTATCCTTTTTTGCTTGACCTTACTGGTAAGAACCTTGACAAGCACAGATCATTCACAGGTATGGGACTTAGATTTCTAAAATGGCGCTTTCTCGGAGAGAATCCGGAAGATTTGGGTAGAGAGGAAGAGCTCCTTGAATCTGCTAGGCTTAATGGAGTCTTGCCCCCAAAAACAAAACAGGAGGAACCCCAGGCAGAACAGGGCATGAGTGTTGGTGGCAGAGGCTCAGGTCATCAGGGTCGAGGACGTCCTACAAGCAGAGGGCATGGAAGAGGCAAAGTCCCAAAGCCTCCTGTAGAGCCAGAAGAAGGCCCTTAATCAGATAGGTTTTCCATGTTGGGAGTTTTCTTTTGAGACATTGCAGAGCCTTTAGTTGGCTGCTTGGTTTTTTAGTTTTTAGAAAATTTTCAGAAAATTTCTGTTAAAGTTAAACTCTCAAATACTCTGATAAGACTTTGATTATCGTAGCTCTAAACTCTGAAGGTTTTTTGAAATGATGAAGAAGTTTCATAAGGTTTAATGTTTTTTAAGATAAATTTATTTTCATTTCGAGCTCAGAATTTTTTGTGGGCATTGGAGTTAGTTTCCCTCTTTGTGCATACTCGGGGATTTGGTTTCAAAATGTCCGTCTTAGGCCCTCTAGGCTTTTTGGAAACCTGGACTTTTAGCTGTAATCTTTTTTATCAATTACTATATAAATTTAGCTCTTCCTTTATCGATCAAAAAATAAATAAATAAATTATTAAATTACATTATCATTATTAATTTTTTATTAATCTTGAACCATTTACCATTATTTATTTTCATTATCTTTTCTGCAATGATGTTCTAGCTGAAGGCAATTCTTGACTGGGACTTTGCACATTTATTTGCAAACAAGCTACAGACAAAAGCATTTCTGTCTGTACTTCCCTCCTCAAATCTTCATTTTTGGTTTCTTCATTCAATAGACTTCTGCAATAACGTGTTTTAATATTGTTGATTTTATTATTGCTAAAACTAAATTTTGCTACAATGAGTTTCCAAGCTGCTCAAATGAACTTTAATTGTAATCTTTTCTTGACTCTACAGTTTTAAAAAGTGAAAGTTTTGCATAAGAAACAATACAAAGGCCTTTAAACCCTGGTTTCATTATTTCATTAGTATATTTCAGTTAAATATTTCTCATTAGATTTTAAAGTAGAAAGTAAATGATAGAAACAACATCTTTGAGATCTTGACTATTGTATTTTCTTGGTTTTCAACAAATTAATCTGTATTTAATTCAATATCAGAATCTTTTTTAGACTTTAATGGGAAGAGTTGTATCAACTTTATTGATATGCATAACATATGACTACTGGAACATTTGCACATAAAATTATTTTTTAAACAAATAGTTATAGTATATAAGGGCAGGTCCCCATGCGGTTGCTTAGCTTATTTTGGCTAGCAGCCGCTGCGCAATTTTTTTAGCATTAATTTGTGGAGCTGGTGGCCCCATGAATGTAAAATTTTGCTGCTTATAAAATAAGCAGTCATCTTAAATTGCATTATTAAAAGAAATATTTGATTCTAATTGGTCACATAAATTGTGGAGAAAAAATTGGAAACAAATAAAAAGAGGGAAATTGTTTTGGAGAGCCTTTCAAAGCTTATTTTTAAGTTGATTCCAATTTATCCTTTCCTCTTAATTAAAAATTCGCATGGGAACACTCTGGCTACTTAATTTTAAGCAGAAATTGCACTTAAGCAGCCGCATGGGGACATGGGGTAAGATTGATATGTTTAAACACTATAAACTATTCTATTCTTCATAATTTATTGAATACTTCTAAGCTAAATGAATATAGTGTTGCACTCTTCTCAGCTTATATATTCCATCTCTTGATACTAGAAGAGTTCTTAATTAAAATCTACCACTTCCATTTTACATATCTCATTGATTTCATCTCTATCATGGTCCCAATCCTTAAACATGGCTTGACGGTATGCTTGGTTCCATATTGTATTAGAGTATGGTATGTTACAAACTTGAATAATATTGTTTACTTTTACTCTAGTTCTTCCAACAAGATGTATTGTTCTATACATGGATCCTTGTTCATCATGTTTATATCTTAGCCTGACGTGTTCATCATATTTTATATCATCATGTTTTATATCATCATGTTTAGAATTTTATTAATTTAAAAAATAGATAGATTTACATTTACACCTCCATTCGGTGTGGGCACCAGTAGGAAAGAATGGAGGGAAGAAAACCTTCGGTCTAGCCGAGATCCCTCAAGGATCAGAAAAAATTAAGAATGCGATACAAAATGGAGATACAAGATCACAAAGAGAACTTGTCCAAAATAATGAAGATTTTATGTAGAAATCCTTTGTGTAAAGTTGAGCAGGAGATTGCCCATCTCTTGGGGTGATGCTACCATTTGTGGGCGACAGTTCTTGCTATTCCTGAAACACAGGGTTAAGCATGCTCTGCTCCTTATGCTGCACAAAATCTTGAGAAAATCTCTCACCAGAATGTTAGGAAAAGGAAAACCGAACAGGTCAACTTATACAATATATCATACCTGCCTAGATGGTCACCTTGTTAGGATACACAGCTCAAAATATTAGTCTCAAAAAATCTCCAGAAACATAATGCGAGACTGATTACCCATCGAAGAGCATAAACTCAATAAATATTAACGAGGTAAATTCCATAAATATTCCTGTCGCGGGGAGCTACCATCTTAAAGAATATGGTTCGAGAGCCTTCCAGGCCCTAATTGAGTGTTATGGGAAAGCTTTAAGTGAAATAAAATTTTATCAGGTCGACCCTTAATCTAATAATATGATGCTGGAGATTACTAGGAAGAAAGAGGAAAATTGACATATGCATCTGAGACTGATTTAACTTAAAACTGAGAGAACAGGCAGGAAAATAGGAAACTATATATGAATGTGATTATATAGATGTGTCTGAACAAAATCCTAATATATAATGTGAATGATGATAAATATATATAAAAATATAAATACAAATATATATATATATATATATATATATATATATATATATATATATATATATATATATATATATATATATATATATATATATATATTGCGACCATGGAAGGCCTAGAAAGCCTGAAGGTGGCTGGGGCCGATCATACACAGGGAAGAGGATGACGCAAAGCATATACACAACTTAACAAAATTACGAAGCTAAGTTAAAGCAACCTAGAGACATTAAAGCCTGAAAGCTTCTTAAGAACAAAACAAGAGACAAAACATCAAGAAAGATCAAAACTACTCATAAGATCCCTGAATGCAAAGACCAAGCTGCTAACCTTTCAGAGGGATCTTTAGTCCTTCTAGCATAGATAGCGCAATGGGCTATCATTCATAATAGATTTTGAATTAAACGGAGATCCTACCATGCCCAAAAAAGTGTGGATGGTAAAAGAGCCATCTAAGCTAGCCTAGTACGGAAAAGCTGGAAATAACAGATAAGATCATCATTGAAACAGAAATATGAAAGATTGGCATTTTTAAATATATAAGCATATATACATATATCTATATGAAATATGGATATATGGCTTTATGTCTATATATGTTCAAAATATAACAATCTTAAGAAGCGGCAGCAAGGCTATACCGCCTGAAGATCACCAAGAAAATCTTAGCCGAGCATAACCATATTTATGAGATATATCTATCAGAGTTTTATAAACTAAGTGAAATTTGTCCGTATGAAATGTTTTGTTACTACTCACAACAAAAAAGGAAGTTCTTTGATAACCCCACAGAAACCTCGAAACAAGCCATCCGGAGGAGTTTCATCCTGTCTTGCCTGGCCTGTGGGAAGGCTTGGAGCTAGAGCTTTCTAGCTTGGATGTTGCAGAGCCAACAGGGGGACATATGATAGGCACATTATCAGGGATAACCCTGATATTCTCCGCCTCCAAATAGTTAGTCAACCATTTCTCATGGGGAGGTTTCTTAACATGAAGAAACCAAGAGAGGAAAAGGAGATTTCGCCTTCTAACCGGACAGAGAGTTTCAAAGGTCGCAGGGTCGCCGATTACCAGAATGGGAAAACGTGGAACTGGGTTATTCATTCTGATAAGGGTATCATAGTCCCAAGGTTTGGGAGCTGTGAGTTCATCATCAATGTTAATCACCACCCTCTCTAATTCACTCAGGATATCTTTAATGAATGAAGACTCTCTTGCATAGTTTAACCATTGTATCCCTATCTTTCTCAAAGTGCATTGCGAGGGCTAGAAACGTAGCTGCAATGTTCGAATTTGCTCTGGTTCGGTCTTCATTCATAATGAATTCCTTCCCTAAAAATTTCATTACCGCTCCAGAGATCAGAGGGTTCTGTTGGACGAGACTACCTTTCATTCTCTCATCCTTGATCTCGCCTACGAAAGCCATCTGGCGTTTCAACCCTAGAAGCCTGAGAGTGGTATCCATCGGAGCCTAACTGAGAAATGACAAAGAGGACTAGCTTGGCATTCTAAATATAACTCACCCTCTTAATGCATCATAAAGAGAAACTACATGATGAGTTGATACGATGCAAGAGTGCAATCTTCAAGAATCAAGGTCATTATTGCCAACGCCTAAATCCATCAGGAGAAGGGTACCTCAACTGTCACATCAAAGAGGCAACATCACCTCGACTGTGCTAAGAGCCGTCGAGATGAGTTGTTTGAGAAGTGAGCTCACATGAGATGTCTGACCATTACATCTCACACGTCTACTGTGGCTCGCCAAATAGAGGGGACCGAAAAGGTAAAATAGAGATAAGGATAGCTAGGTAAGTGTTAGTCCTAAAAGAAGGCAATCTCTACATAAATAATAATACCTAAATATCCATGATCACATATATCCAGGAGCAAGATATGCGAGCACATTTATATACCTATGCTCATTAATGTATGGTATTGCCTCCTTCTAAACTTAAAGCTTATCCTAGCAGAGCGGCAAGACTAAAAAAGCTAAATTTAGGAGTGATCAAATATAAGGAGGAAATACTTAAACATCTGAGTCTGAGATGGATAAATCTGAATAAGAGAATGAAAATGGTTATATAAATATATATAAGTATATAAATGTAAATATAAATGAGTATAAATAAAAGAAGGAGAAAAACTATATATATATATATATATATATATATATATATATAGTTATAAAACCGAAACCTATTATTATTAATTTATATTGTTGTGATTATTATGATATTATTTTATAATTTATTGAAAATAATATTCATAATATAAATTTGAAATGTATTATATTATTATTTTAAATTATGTTTAGTTATAATATTATTAATGTAGTTTTATTAGTAATATAATATTAATAGAGTGCCATATGATAAGTATAATACTATTATATTCTTATTTTGAAACTGTAATATTATTTTATAGTTATTAAGTGTATAATATCAGGGTCAAGGTTTAAATATTGGTTAGAGTTAGGGTTAGATTATGGTTAGGGGTGCTGTTGAGCATCGAATTTAAATCAATAGAATTCCATGGTTTTAATTAAAGCTACAAAAGTTTTCTAAAAAACAAATGAAATCAAGCATGCCCTTAAGAATTTTGATAGAACCCTTGAAACTTCCACCGACATTAGAATCCTAAAAGTTATTGCCCAAACCAAAGCCATTGGATATACACACTAACCTCTCACCGAAATGTCTAGTTTGACCAAAATGGTACACCTGTTGTATCAAAGAAACCTATTGATGTTTCATTGATAAGATTATTTATCGAACAGACTTGGGCCTCGATGAACTTCAAAAGGGACTTATCAAAAGCATTATTTTTCATCAATAGAAGGTATATCGAAGAAACCAAAGGAGATTTCGTCGATGAAGCAAGGCTGCTGAAGAAACTACGGTATCGGTAGGACATGTAAATAATTCATCGAAGAAGATAGTTCTACCGAAATGATGAGATCGAAGAAATTGGGGAAGGTTTCATCGATAGGAATTTTTGTGAAAAGAAGGCTGTCGAAGAGATACTAAAGTTATTGGCCGATAGTGACAGTTTCATCGAAAGACAAAAGGTTGATAAAACATAAGAGATTTTCATCGATAACATGCCATCGGTAAAAATAAAAGGTCGAAGGAAGATATTCTTCTTTCACCAACATAAGGAATTTCATCAATGCCAATGCAAAAGCCGAATAATGAGGAACCATTATTGATAAACTTAAAGATCGATAAGATGGTTGTGAAACGCAGCGACAAAAGGATTCCTATAAAAAACAGGGTTTCGATGAACTAATGGAGCATTACTTCAACACGAACACGTAAGGAAAAGATTTCGATGACAATGAGGAGATCAATGAAACCACAAGGCTCATTGATGATAACGATGGTTTCATTGAAACAAAGGTAACATCGATGAAACATGACATTTTAAAGAAAGATAAAGTGATGCCACCAAAGTGTATGACTCTAAGAAATTATGAAAATGAGAAAAGGCATATATACCTTCAGATAAATGAAGAGATGGATAAAAAAGGATTTAAGCTGATATTCAAGGATGAAAGATCAGTAAACTTCAAGAGACTAATAAGAATATATATATATATAATAATAAAAATATAAATATATATATATATATATATATATATATATATACCTATAAATGTGAATCGAGGATCTAACTTAATATAGGTGTTAAGATAGATATATATATGGATATGTGTGTGTGTGTGTGTGTATGAAATGCCTATATATCAGTAAAGAGAAAATTATTACATGCGTTGAGAGTGCTTATCTGTCCCAGATAATTCATGAAAGGGTCCTGGGCTGCAAGAATGTGAGATAAAACCTACACATATGTGTGTGTGTGTGCGCGCGCGCGCGCGCACGCGTGCGCCGATGAGAGGCTGAATATGAGGATGGATGACTGAATCAAGGTGAGGGTCTAATAATGAAAGTTCCCAGATAAGTATATACAAAAATATTAGATGGGGGGCCTCTCCTTAGGCTAAAGGATGGAAGACTAAATGGGTATGAAGGAGAGGAATAAAAATATATGATTCAGATTTGTGTTTTAATGATTATATCCGACCATGGACTGAGCCTAACTACCTGAGTTAAAGTCTGGGAGAACAGATATATGGGCATATTTAAACTGAATGTTTGTCTGAGTATCTATACGTAAATACAGGGGGCAGGAAGAGGAATAAATAAGGGGGTTAAAACAGAGTCTGGGCAAGAAAAACATAAGGGGATGAAAGGAGAAACATGCCAATGACCACTTAGGACACGAAAACAAAAGAGCGGGTTTCCCTAAGGTGGCACAGACAGGAGATTGATGCCATCGGCTCCCAAGTTGGCCAGCTCATCCACTCTTTTATTGCCCTCCCCATAAATATGATTGACTGTGAACCTATCAAAATCTCTGCATAAGTCAAGAGATTTTGACAGCAAAGTATTTAGTCTCTAATTAGGCATACTACCTTTCCTCAGAGCATTGACAATTATAGCCGAATCTCCTTCAATTTCCAAGTTCTTAACTCCTAGTTTCCTACATAAATGCAAACCCTCCACCAGGGCCATAAGTTTCGCCCAATTTTTGGTGTTGATGCCAACCGGAGAGGCAAGGGTTGCTAGTTCCTTACCTTCCCAATTATGAACAACACATCCTATCCCTGCTTGCCCTGGGTTGTCACGAGATGCCCCATCAAAGTTTAGCTTCACCCAACCTTCGCCTGGGGGCTGCCATCTGCATGCATCCCTTGATCAAAGACTTGCAATAGGACCATCTCCTACAAAGGGAGGAAAGGATAAGCCTTCCCAACATTTTTTCATCTTTTCATCCCAATAAGTGATAGAGGCATTCTTCAATGTGCCTGATGACAGTCGGTTGTTCATGAGCTCAGTGATAGTTGACTCTATCCTGTTAATGATTTTGGGAACCTCTACTTTTTCATTCTTAAAGAGACATCTATTTCTCTCCTTCCATAGTTCCCACATAATGGAAGAAGGAAGAGTTGTCCATAAACCTTCAAAGAGACAACCACACCTGAGGAGAGGCCATGCCTTGAGCATTCCAAAGATGGTGTGGGGGAAGGCCGCAGACCATTCAAGTTTGTTGGTGAACCAGATCCAACATTTGTGAGCAAAGGGGTAGTTAAGGAGGATATGATTGGTGTCTTCCTCGTCTACCTCGCAAAGAGGACATCTACTAGGGTCCTCATACCCCATTCTTCTAAATTTTTCCGCAGTTAGGAGCTTGTTCTGAACCGCAAGCCAAAAGAAGATACCTGCCTTAGGCAGATAGTATTTATCCCAACAAAGTTTCAAGGGAAGCTCAGTCATAGGTCTTATAAATGATTTGGAGATGAGAGAGTACCCATCCTTGGAGTTGTATTCTCCTCTTGGGGAGTCATCCCAGACAAGCTTGTCCTCATTTTGACCTAAGGCAATGTTCCTTGATTTAAGAATTGCCATAAGTTTTTGTTTATCCCAACCGGGATCTCCTCATCTTCCTTCTCAGTCCACTGCCAACCAGCCCCATCCTCTGAAGGGGAGATATAGTTGTTTAACAGGGGTCCTCTATGAGATTCAAGAAGGATATGCGTAGCACCAAAGTCATGGATATTATCAATAGCGTTATATCCACCCCATGAATCCGACCAGAAAAGAGCTTTATCCCCAGACCCCAGGTTCCAAGTAAGTTTGTCAGAGATAATCCTCCTGCAGTCTAACATAAAATTCCATATGCAGGACCCTCTAGGAGGGTTGGTTTCTCTAAAGATTTGGATAGGATTCCCTCCATTAAGGTATTTGAGGTGCAGGAAGCGAGCCCATTTGAGGTGGGGGGTTCTAAACATCCTCCAGACCAACTTGGTACCCAAGGCTTTGCCCTAATCACGAAGGTTTTTAGTGCCAACTCCTCCTTCTTCTTTAGGTTTGCATATCTTGTCCCAGGATATGAGTGATATTTTATGGTTTTCATTAGCACCTTGCCAAAAGAAAGTCCTAAGATGCTTGTTGAGCTATGCAAGTTTAGAAGAAGATAAATGTTGATAGGAGAGCTGGTAAATGGGCATAGCTGACAAGACCAATCTAACCAAGGTTGCTCTACCTCCAGATGAGAGCCATTTTCCTCTCCAAGTGTTAATCCTAGACTTGATTTTATCCTCCAAGTTGTCCCATAATTTTGAGGGTCTTCTACCCTTGTCAAGGGGAATGCCTAGGTATTTGCAAGGAAGAGTTCCTTCACTAATCTCCAAGACATTGCTGATCACTTTTCCTAAGGAGGGGTCTATGTTGAACATAAAAACTGCAAACTTGTCCAAATTCACCTCTTGACCCGAGGCTAGCATATAGTAATTAAGGATGCCTTTGAAGGCACTCGCTTCCCTTACACTTCCCTGCCCAAAAAGCATCGTGTCGTCGACAAATTGTTGGTGGGTAAAGGGAGGGAGGCCGCTGGTAATGGGGATTCCTTGGATCCCACCTTCCTCTTTGGTCTTAGAGATGGATCTACCTAGGGCTTCAGCCATGATGGTGAAGAGGAAGGGGGACATAGGATCTCCTTGCCTGAGCCCTCTTCAGCTGCTGAAGAAACCTTCCGGGGAACCATTAACCAAGACCGAGAATTTGGGGGTGGATATACATTCAAAGATTAGGTTGATCTAGGATTTGGAAAATCCAAAGGCCTCCAAGCATTTACATAGGAAACGCCAATCAACTTTGTCGTAAGCTTTGCTTATGTCTAATTTGACTACCATACTTGGGACCCTGTTGATGTGGACCGAATGAATGGCCTCTTGGGCTATAATAACCCCGTCATAGATTGATCTATCTGCTACGAAGCCAGTTTGTTCTTCACTAATGATAATTGGGAGAAGATTCTGGAGTCTGGCTGCTAGGGTTTTGGTTAAGAGTTTGTACAGAGTGTTGCAAAGGGCTATTGGTCTGAAGTCATTAAAGCTTTTAGGATTCTCTTTTTTGGGGATGAGAGCTAAGAAGGTATTGTTGATTTCTTTGAGAATCTTATCAGAGTTCCTAATACCTTCTAAGGCATCCATGATCTCTATCTCCATAAAACCCCAACATTTTTGGAAAAAGCTAGTGGGGAAGCCATCCGGGCCCGGGGCCTTGTCGGGATTCATCTTCATAAGGACAAATTTAACCTCCTCCTCAGAGAATTTCTTTGACAGGATTTTGTTGTGGTCATCGTTAATGAGTTTTGGAAGATTCTTGATAATATTGAGTTGGCCTCTGAGGTTGGAGCCTTCAATATTTTTTAAGATTTTATCAAAAAACCTTGCTACCTCGGAGGCAACATCATCCGGTTCAGACAAGATGGAACCCTGACAATTCTTAATTTTAGAAATTCGATTGACCCATCGCCTCTGCTTAGTACTACTGTGGAAAAAATTAGTATTTTGGTCCCCGTCACTCATCCAAGTCTCCCTCGATTTTTGTTTCCAAAAGATCTCTTCATTTGAGAGTGTCTTTTCATACTCAGAGAGTAGAGCCTTTTCTTTGAGGAAGAGATGTTCATCCATCCCCTTCTCAAGAACCTCAATGTTAACATTCTTAAGATCATTTTCTATTAGGAGTTTTTTATCAAAAATATTTCCAAAATTAGTCCTGTTCCATTCTAAAAGCTTCCTTTTGATAAGCTTTAACTTGTTTGTGATAATAAACATCTTCGAATCAGAGAAAATAGAGCTTCTCCACTAGTTCTCAATTAAGTTTAAAAAGTTATCATCTCTGAACCACATGCTCTCAAATTTGAAGGGACATTTTTTAGGGGAGTGGTCAGATAATAAGATTAGTTGGAGTGGGAAATGGTCAGATCCTGCTAAAGGGAGGGGTTCTACATTCAAGGTAAAGTTAAGCTCTGAGAGCCCCCCATGCATAAAGAACCTATCTAGTTTCTCAGCAATGTTACAGAAACCAAGCCTTCTGTTGTTCCAGGTGAAGGCATTTTCTGTCGTCTGGATTTCCAACAGGGAGTTCCTATTGATCCAATGATTTAAATCTACAGCCGCTGGAGGAAGTTTTTTGCTACCTCCTCTTTTGTCTGCTACCTTAGTGATAGCATTGAAATCTCCCCCAATGATGCATACATCATTTGGGAAACTTCTGAGGAAAGACTCCAGTTCCACCCACACCCTAGCCTTATCCCTATTTTGGATAGGATCGTAAACGTTAATCAATTTGAATCTTAGGTTATTTTTATAACTTACTACTTCTCCTCCCATCCAACTTTTCTTAATCTCTAAAGGTGTAAACGAGATGAATCTAGAGTCCCAAATGATGGCTAAGCCCCCTGTAGCAGGGGAGTGCTTTAGTTGTCTAATGCCTAGTTTTTTCTCAAAAAGGACTATCTAGAGGAGTTCATTTTGGTTTCTTGGATTAACATTATATCTGGTTTAGAATCAGAGATGCAATGCTTTAAGATGCATTATTTGTTAGGGGCATTCAGACCCCTAACATTCCATGTTATGATTTTCATGGCTCTATGGGGAGGAACTTCCCCTCCCCTGCATTAAAAAAGAGTAGATATTTTAGCCTGACCCTTGGCATCTCCATCCTTTGATCTTAGTTCAGCAAGGGATCTCCTACCTCTTCTCTTACTGTGTTTAGCACAGTTAGGAGAGTCTTTGCTTCTGTCAGAGCTGAGAATGCCTAGAGTATTTGGGTTATCATTTTCTAAGTTATCTAATGCTATAATTAGATCATATGTTTCTAAGTTGACTCTAGTAACATCCACTGGATTTTTGACTAAGAAATCCCTTTGTCTTTCCAACTTCTCATCATCACAAATTTCAGCAACCAATTGATCCATGAGGTCATTTACTACTTCTTCCCCTACAAAATTGGCAATGATGTTAACTTCCCTAGCCACACGATCACTCTCAGATTCTACAATTGTATCAGAAATAGCTTTCAAAGGTGGAGAGCGAGCCTTTGCCTCCTCAAAGCCCTCCAATCTTGAGGCTAGAGAGATTGGATGATCTTGCAAGGATGCCAATCCTAGATCTGGGGAAAGCCTATCCATCACTGCTAATTGCTAAGAGGTAATTAGTTCAATTAAAGGGGGAGACCCCAAGGGATTTAGCTTTTCTAGTGGAATAAGAGAGCTAGATGATGACATATTTGTCAGACCGAGTTTCTCTTTTTGAGGGATAACCTCATTGATTTCACCATCTTCCAGATCTTGATCCCTGAGAAGAGAGTCATCTGTAGGTGAATTTATAGTGAGCAGTGGAGGAAGAGGGGAGCGAGAGGGCTTAACAGGGGAGCTATGAGGGCATAGGTCTGAGGTGAGATTAGGGTTATTATCAATCTTATATCCCTCTAGGGTGAAACCCCCTCCTTCCATGAAACTGAATGGTGCACCATTAGACATGAGCAACGATTTAGGGAAAGGTTTCTCGAAAGGGATCTTCCTTGGCAAAGAATCTTCAAAAGAACCATTATAAAAGGGCAATTCTAGGGTTAAACAAGATTTATCACATTTCAGAGTTATAGGCTCTAAAGATTTAATGTTAATATTCATTTTAACAATTAGGAGCTGGTTAAAGAAGCTTAGGGCTGATTTTTTGACTTCTACAAATTTACCTATTTTGTTGCCTGTTATTCTTAAAAAGTCATTATTTCGCAATTCTACAAGAAATTTATCCAGTGAAATTTCTCTATTAACCATGTAGGAATTGAATTGAGATGGGAGAAAGAGAGGTTGCCATTCCCAGCAATCAAACCCTAGACCCTTAAATGTTAATATATCCTCATTTAACAATGAATTTCTTAGACTTTGATTGCCACATTCAATAACTAAGAAATTATCAGGAAGGATGTCAATTTTTACCTGGTTATTGAAGGAAGATGACACCCCGTTGGCAATTTGTTCAGACGGTATCCTTCAACCTTTCCACTGAGCAAAGATCATTCTGTCACTGCAATGCATTTGATACCTGGCCTGGGTATGATTATCAATTTCAATGACCAACCCATTAGGAGAAGCTGGGGAATTTGAAGGTAGATCTGATAATGGGCGCTCGACTTCCTTAGAATTGTGACAACCAGGGGTTTCCATATCCTCTGAAAATTTACCCAAAGATTTTCGTGAAGGAAAAATATGGCAAGCAGAGGAACTCTTTGACTGTTTAGGTTTTACAAAACCCTCCTCCCAACAATGACTAGAATTCTGTTTGGGGCCGTTTGGTTGCCCTAAAGCCCTGTTATTTCTGCAACTCACCAAATGTCAATCCCGATCCCAGCCCTTGTAAAGAGGGGGGTGCCCTAACCGCATTAACCAAAGAGTATTTGGTTTTTGCAAAGAAGGCCCCTTGATCATGGGTTCGTGATATGACCCTTCCAAGATCCTCAGTTCCAGAGTTATTAGCCAAAACAGCGAAATGATTTGCAAAGCCTCTGTAATTTCCTTTCGGCGGATAAGAATTCTCAAAAAAGGATGTCGATGCATTGCATCACTTTTTCACACGCAAAGGCATTTTTGCAGATAAATATTACAAACGACTCTGAAATTGTTAACAAAATATTAAAAAAAAAATTGGTTTTAATGAATTTATCAAGAAGAGGATTATAAATTTATAAATAAATATAAACAAATTATTTACCTACTAATCTTAACCATGGACTCTGAAATTGTTAATAGAATATTACCAAAATATTGTTTTTAGTGAACTTATCAAGAAGAGGATTATAAATTTGTAAATAAATACAAACAAATTAAAAAGAAGTCATTGTTATAACTATGCAAATCAGTCAATTTGCATGTCTTGTTTCTAATTTGCTAAATAATTTTTATTAGTGTGTTTTTTAATTCTAGAAGTTTTCTTATTTTTGATGTAGTTAATTGTTGTTTATGGAAGATGTCAATTGAGACTCCAAATGGCAGATTTTATCTTTGAGATATTTCTGAAGATTGTCTCAAACTATGCACAAAGAATGCTATGTCTTGACATAAGGACTCAATGACAACAACTCTATCTCACCAAAAAGTATAAATCTATGGCGTAGGTTGTGAAGGGGCTGAGGAAGATTCTATCTGGCCAAAATATATAGAGAGAAACTTAATGTGTAGATTTATTATAAGATTTTATTTTTGAGCTAATTGGGCAAAATATATAGAGAGAAACTTAATGTGTAGGTTTATTATAAGATTTTATTTCTGAGCTAATTATTTGTTGTAAGACGATTTTTATTGTTTTCATTATTTTTTTCAAATGTTTTTTGAAAAATATGAAATTGTTTGTGGACTATTTGTTATAAGGCAATTTTTTTATTGGTCTGTCAATAATCACCACATTTTAAAAATTCATCTAAAACTATTTTCTTCACTTAATAATTTTTAAGATATTATTTATTTATTTCTATATTATTTACATGTATTACATTTACTTATGATATTAAACTGTTATATAATTATGAGGTGGCCAAACAATAAATTAATATGATTATTAATTAAGAGCACAATCAATCTTGAATGAATCTTTGAATGAGCCTTGAATACATTGTATGAGTAAACCTTATTAATGTTTTGAATAGCATTAAATCATTAAATTATTAATTTATTGTATTGCATATATTTCATGATATTAAACTATTTTAATGGTATCAAAATATTAAATTATTAATTTAATGTATTGCATATACTTCATGATATTAAACTATTACATATTTCTGAGGTGGAAAATTAATAAATTAGTATAACAATAAGTAGAATAAGTCTTCAATGAGTCAAGTACATTGTGTGAGAAGGCATTAAAGTGGGGTGGCAATTTTCTCACTCAAATGTACCCCTCATAAAAATCGATTGTTTTGAAAATACATACAAACAAAAAATTTATACACATATTTAGATTTAGACATGGTAGGATTAGATTTGCTATTTTTTATTTTATTATGATGTCTTTATGGTTGTTACTAAACCAAAGAAATGTCCTAATTTACAATAGTTTCCTCTTAGGGATAACCCACCAACCAACCTTGAAATAGAATCAATTTTTTTCATATTTGAAGTTCATTCATCCTCCTCAATTTAGTCATGTAGGCATATATCATAGCATGTCAATTTAGCATCACATTATATAAAAATGTCATCACTCTTGGATTGATTGCTTGTACTAAGAGTGGGGAAATTATGTCCTCATAATTGTAAAAAGATCAAAATATTTCTTTAACAAAATGATGTCATTTTTACATCATTCACATGCTATCCTAACCCACCTTATGCCCACACTCAAGTAGTAAATGCAACATCTACCTAATTTGGAAAAAAAAAAAAAAAAAAAAAAAAAGTTATAAGAAAGCAAGTATTTACTTCACAAATCATTGTTTAAGCATCACACATGACTCCAATAAGAACTGAAATGTGTATATATGTCATTCAAATTCTTGAATGGACATAATCACACTCTTGTGACATGAGAATTATGATGGAAGTATTAGTGTTTCCATAATTAGTAGTATTAGTGTTTCCATAATTAGTAGGAGAAAAAACATAGGGAATGACAATCAACGCATGACAATATAATTCTTATAGAGTCACAACTTCTAGATATCATAAAATAAATCAATTTGTTAAGGAGATATTATGGAATGCAACCATGCTCAAAAATATTCCAACAACCTACTAGCACAACCACATGACCCATGCCATCACCCTTTTAGGAAAAAACCCTAAACCATGGCACACGTAGTTCCTTGAAAAAGTGTAATGATAGGAGGATAAATTATTTGAAGTCTATAGTAATTTGATGTTGGTAAATGAAGGCTTTTTGATCCATCACTAATAATATAGTGCTTAACCAAATGTGCTTATTGAAAAAACTTGTCATTGGGGTCTTTCTATGTGCCAACAATAAGAATGTGTTGTGCATCCTGGATGATGTATAATTCTTGTTGATATTAGCTTGGAATGGTGAGATTGGTGGTCCTACCACATTCCACATTTATGTCACATGGAATAATTTGACTTATCACCAAAAAAGAGGATATTGAAACATAGACAAAATTGGGTACACAATTACCAAAAGTAACAAGTTGTGGCTATTACTGATTTCTAGGTCTACACAAAAAAAATTGAGCCCACACGGATGACTAAGAACCCATAGACGAGAAAAATGTGGCTAGTAGATGATTTCACACATATACCACGTAACATCAAATAATTGGTCCATAAGTATAGACAAATAGCATCTCATTTTGACCATGTATAGAAGGGCCCATGATGATGTGCCATGCCAAAAAGAACACCACATATATGCCAAGTGGAGTAGTTACATACAAGAAACTAAAGTTGAGCACTTTAGAAATGATTGAATGGTAGCATATTAGAGGGAAGATCTTGTAGCTAGTGCACAATTGGTGAATTGGAGTTGTATGAACAAATATTTTTTATTGTGCACCATCAAGTAGGGAGTGATAGATAGCTACAGTGAAGTTGAGAGAAGAATGGAAAGTGGGTGGGTGCAAGGAATTTTGATCTAAAGTAAAGGGGATAAATAATGGTAATGGAGGGATTGTTAGTAAAGTGAACCAATAATTTATCAATGGGAATCATGATAAAATAAATAAGCACATGCTCTTAGTTATGCAACAATAGGTAATAGGCAGGGATCAACTAATTAGAACAAATAGTGTAATTTTTTATTTTTTTTGGAGTTGTAGAATATGAATTATGGTGCAAAATAGGAGTGTGAAATATGAAAAGGCAAGGACCAAGGTCAAGCTTTTGGTTTATGGTTTGTGCATTTACTTGCAAATCATTATTAAAATGCAAATAGAGCTCAAATCGAAGGACTAGTGAAGTATCAAAAACATCATTTAAGGTCAAGATATGAGCCTTACAAGTGATATGTACCAATAAAATTATTTTATTTGATTGGCTATCATTTAGACATATAAGCTAGGTGCATGTAGACAACATAATGACCTGAGAAAACACAAGACAACATAATTTACATTAAAATCAAACCCTGGAGTGAAATCCTAAATAAGAATATAAGAAACCCTAACATTTTCTATCATAAATCAATTATTGACATAGTGTCCAAAACAAAGAGGCAAATAAATGACATGAAGATATGTCTTTTGAAGTAGGAGCAAACATTAGCTCCAGTTGGGGTTGATTGTCACATGCTAGTATTTTGTGTATTAATTCAAAAAATTTAAGATATAAATCAAACACAAGGAAGAAGATACGGGAGGGGACTAAAAGGAACCCCCCCCAAAAAAAAATATGTATATAAAAATTGCAAGACCTATATGGTCACCACAAATATCATGAAACACAAATAGAATACCTCTAAAATAAAAAATGAAAACTCACACCTTGCAACCCAACATGTAAGCACAAAGAAGCATTGAGTTTATACAACTACAAGTAACTCAAGAAACTATATTAAAGATCAAAGCCTATAAAGATATTTTATATCATGCTATCATAAGCAAATTGAAATAGATAGCTTTCCTTGTCAAAAATTAATTGAAAGAACGAATTGGAAATCTTAAGTAACAATTTCTTCCATGCCCAACCACAAATAAATTACATGTCCATGAAATAATAGACTAAGCCAAGGCATAAGGAATAAGGATCAAACCATGAATGTGATTGATAAGATAAATCTATGTCAAATAAATAGAATTCTAATCCATACACTTTCACATTTTCATTCATGTCATAGATACTCGAGGAAAGACATGGTGACTCACAATCATCTAGGCCAACAACATAATTAAATCTAATATGGCAACAAATACCAACATGATTCATGATTGCAATAGTATTATTCTTACCAATTGTTTCATATGAATCAAAGTCAAGGTATATGCTTGAACCAATTCATATGTTAAGGAAAAACATACTTAAATTTCATTTTAATCTACATTAGGAAGAATTTGGATATGCATCTCCAATCAAGAAGTCTCAAATTTAAACAGATCTCTAAATGAACTACATTTTAATACTCATGTTCACATAAACATTGTAGCCGACAGAAGTCTTTGAATCCTTTTTAATCCTAGGAAAATGACTAAATTTTAGGTATAAAAAGTTCATCATCAATTAATGAATTAAGACCCTAATAAAAATGGAAGGCCTCAAACACACATGCATGTTCACAAAAATTATGGGCATTTGGTTGTCCATTTGTCATGTCATAAAAAAAAGTTGATATATTTATTTATACTTGAACCATTTGCATGATCTAAACAATCATGTAAACCACCAAAATAAAAAATAAAAATTTGAGATAAGGAAGAACAAAACTCTTCAAATTATATCACATTCTTTATTACAATTTTGTAAAAAAAACCCACTACTATCAATAGGATTTAGGTATTTTCTTCTTCTTCCACCATATGTACATAAACATTTAGATACCATTTAAAGAATCCATTCTCAATGACAACTTCTTCCCTTTCAAAATTAAATCTTGAGATAAGATTATGATGACCAACCCTATTATATAAATACTTCATATAACTCCAAGTATAATGGAGATATCTAAGAATTGGTTATGAAAGTAGTTACCCAAGATCTAGAGACCACATAGAAAGCACATAAATAAGAGGGAAATAATGTGACAAGAATAAATTGTATTCCTATCAGTGATGCAATAGAATAGAATCAACTGGATTCCATGAATTAGATATGCAATGAATGATTATTACAAAGGAGACCCCTTGGTTATATAGCCAAGGTGAGAACATAAGTTTATGACAAGTGTCATAATCTTATGGCTTGAGACAAAAATGGCAACCTATCATCCCACCTAAAGTGGAAAAGTGATCACATGATAACACCACTAAATGTGGATCGCCCACCAAAGGTTGAAAAGTGCAACCATGAAAGGTTGATATGATAATGTGATAAAGGCACAATGGGTGGAGACACCACATAAAGTGGAAATGATAAAATGATAATGCCACCTATAGTAGAAATGCTCCAAAAAACTCTTATGTGGCTCCCTAAGTGAGCTTAAGTGACTTGCAATTAGGACTTAGGTGAGAAATAACCAAGGTAAAATGCCTTAATTACACCAACAAGAGATAAAAATGTTATCTTCATGAGTAATGGTACTAGAAATATTTTTAATTTTCTAGCTTGTTTGAATCTATATTTATGAAAATATGATTGAAGCTTATGAACAAAAATACAAGCATCCATACCTCAATTATTATATACTTATTTTCAATATCAATCTTATCTATATTCAAGTATGTAGATCCACTTCAACATGCTCATCAACATAGTCATCCTCAAGAGAAAAAAATCATCAAGTTATAATTTAATGTCTATATCATCATTTCAACTAGCATGATAGCATGTAGAATATTCAACCTTATTTTCATTTATGTAGATAGTTGTATCGAGGCCAACAATAGACCAATAATCCTCAAGAAGAAAAAAGAAGACTAAAAAAAGGATCTAGAAAATACAAAGGTAAGTTGTACCCTTCAAATGTTTTAATTGTGGAAGAATTTGTCACTATGTTGGTAGATGTACTTTTAGAGAAGATAACTATAAGATATCATATGATGATAACTGTAGTCACATAAATCTGTCCATTTTAATTAAATGAATATTTCATATTTATTTGATTAAAAATCCACTAGCCATCAATTAATTAAATTAATATTTAATTAATTCATCCCCAAACATTCTTCTATTAATTAAATAAATTATTCAATTTATTTTAATTAATTCATTAAATCAAATTCCCATCAATTAAATAAATAAAATCTATTTATTTAATTAAATCCCCCTATTCCTCTTTTAAATAAATTAAATAAAATATTTATTTAAATCATTATCCCCACCCCACTTGCATTTTCCTACAAATGCAACTTGCACACATTATTGAAATAAATGAATTTTTATTTCAATAAAATCCTATTTTCCCTCACCCACCAAATCCACTTGCAAAATCTAATCCCCTTCTAGATTCTTCTAACCCCTTCCTAATTAGCTTAATCCATCCTCTAATTATTGTCACATTCCTAAGCAAAATGGAGTCACTTCTCAAATGGCCCAAAGTCTTGGATAACCATTGAAGGTTTTCAACCTTCAACCACCAAAAACCCCAAAGTCTTTGAAAACCATTAAAGGCTTCCAACTTTCAACCACTTAATTCCCCAAAGTCTCCAATAACCATTAATGGTTAATTCAACCCTCCCACATGGTTAAAACATTTGTTTGACTCAACCTCTACCCAACCACAAAGGTCTCATCAAGCATTTAATACTTTGACCATGATTATCTCTTAATCATTTGCACAAAGGTTTATCCTGGGATTAACTCCTAATTCAGTGGGTAATCCTAATTTAGGCTTGACCCTTAGCCTTTAGATAACCATGAGGTCTTCTCAGGCCTTTAATGCCTCCAACCTCTTCTTTCAACCCAATCCTGTGTTGACACTTGTCATTATTTTATTGGTGTCAATTGTGCACATGGATCCCCAACTTTCAAGCTTGACCCTTGATTAAACCATTCAATCCTGGCCATCCATTGCTCCATTTTTCCTATAAATAGAGCCCATTCCTTCATAAACCAGATCCTGAAAACTTGTAAGCATTTAGACTATAGCCATTTTAGAGAGCATTTAACAATAGCATAACTAAATATTGTCTTTTTGGTAAAACACATCATTTTAGCATTACTATTAGCTTTTCATTTCATATTTGGAGCTATTATACAAATCTCAATCCTCCATAAGCATCCATAGTGCAAAAAGCTGCTGAGAGCTACACTATTTTGGAACTTGGAGAGGAGAGGAACAAGGGAGAAGAAGCTAAGGCCATGCTAAGAGGCAGTTGGAGATGTCTCATGATCATTTGTTCTATTTATTAGATATATTTAGCATGTTTCTTTTAGTGTCTCTTTTGGAATGCCTTCATGTTTTAGTTTTTGATTGACTAACGTTAACATCTTGTGTGTTTTGTTTTGTTTGATCAAGAACTAACCTTGTGCCATTTAGGAGGGCATCATTTGGTGAACCCGACGTGAATCGAACACGCAACCTTCTGATTGATTTTTTTTGAAATTAACATTTTTCTTGTTGAAATTGCCACACAGGTCGCGCTTCGGCGCTATTGAACGCGTTTTAGCGCTATTGACCCTAAAGTAGCGCTATTGAAAATGTTTCAGCGCTATTAACAACATTCCAGCGCTATTGTCACCGTTTCAGCGCTATTGACTCCATTCTAGCGCTTTTGTATTCTCGGGATTTTCTTTTATTTAAGCACTACTGTGTAAATTAGCGCTTCTGCTCACGCAGACTAGCGCTTTCGTATTAATTAGCGCTTCTGTAAAAAACACAGAATAGCGCTATTGCGACAGAGTGTCGACCAAAGGGACTTGTAACCGAAAAAAATCAAAAATTAGGCTTGTGGAAGCCCCCCTTTGAGCATCGATTTTATTAACTTGTTTCTTTTCTTTGTGCAGGTTAAAACAACACAACAAAAATCACAAAAAAATTTCATTTAGTGCTTAAAAAGAACTTAAAAACACAAAAAAGAGTTTTTCATTATTTTCTAGTTAGGCCTCATTTTTATTTGGTGCTTAAAATCAACAAAACAAACTTTCTTTCTTGCATCAATTGGGACTTAAAAATCACAATCCACACTTCAAAATTTTGGTGCAGTAAAAAGAACAATCCACTTGTCTTCATTTTTGGCAAAAACAAATTTTCCTTCATGCAATCGTGTTTTTCATTAAGTTGACCAGGACTTTCAACTTCTAGATTACAAAAACATATTGCTTTGAAGTTAAAATGAACACCATGGCTATTGGAGCAACATCTCCAAATAGTTAGAACACATTTGCAAATGCTGGATTAAAAGGAACAAGTGTTTTACGTGTTTGGCACGCTTGTGCACAAAAAGTCAGTCGAGTGGTCCTACTTCTAACACACACTATCCTCTCCCTTGGCTCTCGTGGTCCTAGGTGCAAGAGAAAAGTGTTAGTAACGCTCAAAATTTTATCTTTTTAAGAGAGGCCTGCCAAGGGATCGATACTCTTGGGAACGACCTCGAGCGGTAAATCCTTCGAGCCGCTATAGAAATCAGGTGAGAGCGAAAGCTGTAGCCTTGGGTATAGCTGTTCCTACAGTGTAACTGGCCGAAAGGACAAATGGGCCCCACCACCAGTTACAAGGCTCTTAAGTGAATCACTGCAGAATGAACTTATGTCCAAAGCCATCGAACATGACTAAACACTTTTAAGTAGTAGCCCACCTGTTCTATTGATTGAGGATATTTGAGGTATAATTTAGTGCAAGAGCATAGAAGGTTTTGCTCCCAAGATACTCACCATACATATTTCCTTGAGTAGAAACATAGCTTTTTGAAAAGTCACTTGTGGCTTGATAAAAGTGGTGACTCCCCCATCATAGGGATCATCTATTTGTTATGCTCGTGCAAGACTTAGTATATCACATCCTTACCTGCCACGGCGGGATTCATAAGGTATGTAGTACCAAAGTCAAAGAAATATCAAGATGTGGGCTAAATTTATCACAACTGGCCATTGGACCATAGGGATAAAGAGTGTTTGAAGTGTGTTCGTTTTACAGACCTAGAGCAAATTGAGCCGACTTCAGGCTTTGGAATTACACCTTAAAATAAATCCAAAGGAAGGGTCAAAAACAAGTCCAAGGATTGGGTTGATCTAGACCCATACTCATTTGTGCCTTTTTAGGCAACATTCTTGTGTTTGTGTGCTTGCTTTGTTTTCTTGTCAAAGAAAAATCAGAAAATCAATCCCAAAAACAAAGTATTCATCCAACATCTGTCAACACAACCAAAAATACCAAAACCAAAGTACAAACAAACAAAGAGTCACAAAATTTATGACCATTCTTCACATCTTGCGAAAGAAGAAGTGTCATTAGAGTATCACCTTGAAAAGGAGACCATTAAGCTCAAAGGCTTTGATCAAAAGGAGGAAATTCTTCTATCTCAATAGACAAATCTTTGTCTCACATAGAGTCTTTCTACATCGCATGCGTCTGTACCTTCAAGGTAAAACAAACGAGTTTGATTCAGAATCATTGAACCGCAGAGCTTTTATGCAATATAGAGCTCTAAGTTATCACAAAAATCAAGGAGGAAAGATTAATCCCAATTTCTTCCCAAACATCTGTATCACCTACAACACAGCTCGAGAAGTGCCACCAACACCCGAAAGGGAAGAGATAGAGTTTGTCCCATTTGTGACACAGAGTTTTTATTGAAAGTTGACAACATTTTCATCCATCATCTCACTCATACATCATCACTTCATCATCAATCCATCCCAACTCTCAAAACATTAAGAGGTTCTTGTCCCAAGATTCTTTTTTAGATATTGCTTAAAATCAAACACATCACATCACTTTTAGATTGTTTCTACATCTAGGATAAGCTCATCCTAAGAGACACATCTACGCAGGTTAAAACTAGTTCATGAGTGAATCCTCTCATTGCTAGGTAGTCAAAATCTGTAACACATCTCAGATTTCTCTACACCTTATCACATCCAAACTTATCAAACAAACAAGCAATTCAAAGAAAGGAATTTCGGTTACATCTACCTTAAAAGTGCTAGAGATCCCCATACAATACAAATCACCAATCATCAATCTTTCATCAATAACTCATCATCATCTTCAATCAACTTCAAAACAAACTTGCAAATGGCTCAAACCCGATCACGATCAAGGCAACGAGAAATGGAAATTGAGGAAGAAGAGGACAACCTCAATGAATTTCAAGAAGCACTTGGAGGAAATGGGAATGATGAAAACCCAAGTACTCCCACTCCTTCAACAATCGAAAGGGTTCAGCATAACCCTCATTTTAACAGATTATTTGATGAAATACTAAGGAGCAATGCGGATGCTCACTTCTTAAGACTGGCTCAAGAAGGAGCCAAACTCCCCTCAGACTTTGATCTTGCCCAATTAAGACAAGCATCAGAAAGACAAAGTCGCCATGAGGAGGAAAGGCGTAGAGATCCCATCAGATATAACATCCCTCGAGGTAACCCACCACCTCCTCCTTCAAACGAAATGGAGATGTTGCGGCAACAAGTTGAGAATCTCGCCCAGCAACTTCATAGTGGTGTTAAAACCAATCAATTCTCACTTAACGACATCTGTCCCTATCCGTTTGACAGGAATCTTTATATGCCACCCTTTCCACGCGGGTTCGAAACACCAAAATTCGAAAAATATAGAGGAAAGGGAGATCCCCGCGATCATGTCCGAGAATTTCATTCCGCTTGTCTTGAAGTAGCTTATGAGGACACATACTTAATGCGCCTTTTTCCCCAAAGCTTGGGAGGAACAACCACATCATGGTTTTCCCGACTACCAGGTGGCATAAGAACATTTGAGGAACTCATCCAGAAGTTCCTATCTCATTACTCTTATAATATTGAACGCGACATCACCATGGCTGATCTATGCAACACCAAACAAAAACCAGGTGAATTATTCTCAGTATTCCTGCAACGATGGCGTCAAATGTCTAGCAGACGTTCTCTTCAGTTACCTGAACGAGAACTAGTGGAAATTTTTATTTCCAACTTAAATGAAGAAATGGAATTTCACCTGGATGTCAAAGACACCGATTCTTTTAACGATATGATCACCAAGGGTATAAAATGTGAGCGGGCACTCATCAAAAAAGGACTCATCAAAATCTTTAATGAACCCAAAGATGGTCCTCGCCCACGCTTCAATAGCGATAAACCGAACTTCTGGAACAAGAATAAGAATATCGTCAATGATGGGGTTGTGGATGCTCGGACTGTCCAAAATGCACAACCTGTGGTTCGGTTTGCAGGACAAAATCCTCCACCTCAAAATAACACAAATGTCCTTCCTAATCAAGGTCGCATCACATCTCAAGATGAACCAAGACCTCGTCCACAAAAACAAAAACGTACATACACTCCCTTAGGGGAACCCATTGAAACAGTGTTGCGACAACTCCTTTCTCAGAATTTGATCACTCTACCTAAGCTACCCAACTATGAGCCTCAGGTCAAACCAGCATGGTGGAGAGATACTGAACATTGTGAGTTCCATCAAGGAAGAGGACATAAGACAAGTAATTGTCATCGATTGAAAGATCTCATTCAAGATCTTATTGATCGAGGAGAAATTGAGATTGAAGGACATGATCCAAAAATGACAAATAATGATCATTTAATGTTTAAAAATCCACTTCCATCACAAGATCAAAGGGGTCCTTCCACTTCCCGGCGAGGCATTGATACCACTGATTATACGCAGGCTGCGTATAACTACACTGTAAATCACCTGTATGATGCCAGTGAACAAATTGCAACCATAACCTTCAAAAATCCCACCTCAAATTGCAATGTTGTTACACGTCGTGGCAAGGTCACCATCAAGGCAGCTCCACAAGGCACCACCTCCGTCCCAAAGCAGTACAATCTTGTGGAACACTTAGATAAAACGCCTGCGCTTATATCCATTTTAGAGCTATTGCGCCTATCGCCATCTCATAAAACTATCTTGGATCAAGCACTCCAAGAAGCGTTAGTCCCTGCAAACCTGAATACGGACCAATTTCAAGCCATGGTTGGAAATCTAAAGTCA
This sequence comes from Cryptomeria japonica, assembly GCF_030272615.1. Classification (NCBI taxonomy): domain Eukaryota; kingdom Viridiplantae; phylum Streptophyta; class Pinopsida; order Cupressales; family Cupressaceae; genus Cryptomeria; species Cryptomeria japonica. Next base: position 548,051,089 of record NC_081413.1, on the reverse strand, counting down.
TCACCTTGTCTCACTTTTTCTGAAAGTGACAACTCTTCCTTCCAACAACCTCATAACGCTTCGCTACACATTGAAGGCTTTGTCAACCAACACAAGATCAAGCGAGTCTTGATTGATAATGGAGCAGGCCTAAACATTTGCACACTACAATTGGTCACAGCATTGGGATATGCAATAGAATCAGTGGATCCTCGCAAGAAGATCACCATCAAGGCCTATGATGATGCAGAGCGTTCATCCAAAGGAGCTGTGGTACTACCAATCCGAGTAGGCCCCGTGGTAAAACACATAATCTGTCAGGTTCTGGACCTTCCTCTGCCATATAATCTATTATTAGGAAGACCTTGGATACATGCCATGTAAGTTGTTCCATCTACCTACCATCAATGTATCAAGTTCCCACATAATGGTGCAGAGATCACAATCCTGGGCGATGCAAATCCCTTTGCATTTTGCCATAATATCAGCCATCAACCAGAAATTACTGTTCCTAATAATAGGGAAGCCATTTCCTCCACATCATATGTAAATCCCGCCTCTCTTGCTAGTTCAAACACCCCTATACCCAAGCAAGAAAAGCTTAAGATGAAAATCGTAGAGGAAGGTCCTGGAGAATACAACTTGAGTCAGCTCTTTTGTGTGGGACAAATGCCCACTTCTCCTAGAACACATGGTAAACCACAGCAGTTGCTCCAGCAACCACTAATCACGCCTCCATGTGCCTTAATGCCTTTCATTCTTGGAAAGAGTCAAGAGGAAGAAACACAAGATGAGGACCTAGCAGACTGGATCTATAAAGATCCCATCACCACTGACATACCGCGAGTTACACTTCCTACGGAACAATATGGCAAAGGCCTCCTCATTATGCAAAGAATGGGATATGATGGTCAGAGTGCTTTAGGATACTGCAAACAAGGACGACATGAACCACTGCTGCCAGAGTTCAAGCCCAAAGGTAATACAGGCCTAGGCTTTGAAAAAGAGATCCTTCCTAAACTCAGATTTAAAGGAAAACCTAGCAAACCATTTTGCCCACCTACTGTAAAGAGGACACCTTTCATAATCAAAGCACCATCAAGCAATATTGCCATTGCCCCATCGAGGCTCACAACCCCACCGCAACCATCACCAGTGCCAAACATACCACCAATCGAACCAGTAATCCTGTCAATAACACCAATAGCGGCAGCAACTGTATCAGAACCCGCAGCAACATCTATGGCGCCAGTAGTTCTAGCAGAAGCCACTGAGTCACCATTACCAATACTTCCAGTAACAAATCCTTTAAACCCCATCATGGTTCCTGCAACACCGATCACTACAAAGATACATAAACCAATCACGCCTGCAGTATTTAACTCCAAAGACATCCCAGTATGGTATAGCAATCGGATGCTGGAAAGTGATTCAGAGACCGACTCACATGAGTGGGAATTCGATTCAGTGCAACTTAACACTTCAGATGAGGAAGACACATCACCACCTCCGCCACGCAAAGACATTCCTGTTTACGGAGAAGCACAGATAAAGACCACTTGGGTACCTGAGCTGGAAACATCTTCCACAGACCCTACATCTCATCCTACGCCTGATTCTGACAGGGAAAGTACCATCAACTACCTTCACCACACTGTCTTAACCCTCACTGATACATCTCCCGCACTTAACCTAATCGATGAAGTAATGCCCATTATCCACCCTGAACTCATCGAATGGAACCAACCAAATCCCCCATGTCTTGACCTCTTCCAAAATGATGAGGCTATCATTGACTTTTTGGAATTAAGGGATAATCTACCAAGCGGGGATCACAAAGCTGGATTCGCCATTGAACTTAATAGCGCAGCATACTTCGGGGCGGATGCCAAACCCTTCAGCTGCAAAAATATAACATTAAAACATGGATCTTCTAGTGAAAACCACACTGTGGCACTGTTTGATCCAACAAAAGTAAAAAGAAAGAGTGTATCCAACGGTGAAAACCTCTCTGAGGCGCCTGAGGATGAAGGGTTTGACATTCTCCCTGCTAGTACACAACAGGAACGATCGACAATTCTCATTGAGGAGACTAAAGAATACAATGTGGGGACTCCTGAAAACCCTCATATCATACATCTGGCATCTCTTCTCACTCCAGAGGAACAGCCTAAGTTTATAGAGTTCTTCCAGAAGCGTCAGATCAACTTCGCATGGTCATATGCAGACATGCCTGGGCTTGATCCTGATTTAGTCATGCATCATCTCACAGTAGCAAAAGGAGCCAAACCTGTCAAGCAGAAGCTTCGTAAGATGCATCCTCAGATTGCCGTGCTAGTCAAAACAGAACTCAAGAAACTCCTGGATGTTGGTTTCATTAGACCAATTGATTATGCAGAATGGATCTCCAACATTGTACCAGTTGGCAAACCAAAAGGGGGCATCCGCATTTGTACAGACTTCAGAGATCTGAATAAGGCATGTCCTAAGGATGACTTCCCTCTACCAAATATCGACATCATAGTAGATTTGACAGCAGGACATGCCATGCTTTCACTCATGGATGGCTTTTCAGGATACAATCAAATAAAGATCGCACCAGAGGATCAACATAAGACAGCCTTCACATGTCCATGGGGCACATACTGCTGGAATGTAATGCCTTTCGGTCTAAAGAATGCAGGAGCGACCTATCAAAGAGCAATGACCACCATCTTCCATGACATGATGCATACTATGATGGAAGATTATGTGGATGATTTACTAGCAAAATCACTCACTAGAGAAGGGCATCTCCACATCTTAGATAAAATCTTTGATAGACTGGAACAATACCATGTTCGACTCAACCCAAAGAAATGTGTCTTTGGAGTAACCTCCGGGAAACTTCTAGGATACATTGTCTCAAGCAAAGGCATAGAGGTCGATCCAGCAAAGGTAAAGGCAATAATGGACATGCCACCTCCGAAGAATATCAGTCAGCTAAGAACACTACAAGGACGGCTTCAATCTATCCGAAGATTCATTGCACAATTAGCCGATAAGTGTCACCCATTCACACACCTGCTACACAAGAACATCCGCTTTCAGTGGGATGACAAATGCCAGCAAGCATTTCAGGCGCTTAAAGACTATCTCATGAATCCACCACTGCTGATGCCACCAGATCCAAGTAGACCATTATTTCTCTATATCTCAGCAACAAGTACAGCACTGGGTGTGCTACTGGCACAACATAATGCAGAAGGTAAAGAGTGTGCTATTTACTATATCTCTTGCACACTGGTGGGCTATGAACTCAATTACACGCCTATTGAGCGAGCTTGCCTAGCAGTAATCTTAGCAGCCACTAAACTGAGGCACTATCTGTTAACACACAAGGTACAACTCATTGCAAAGATTGATCCACTCAAGTATTTACTCAGCAAAGCAGCATTGACAGGTCGCTTGGCCAAATGGGTAATGATTCTAAGTGAATTCGACATTGAGTATGTGGACCGTAAAGCTATCAAAGGTCAGGTCATTGCAGATCAATTGGCCGATGCACCACTCATAGGCGATCATCCTCTCATTTCCAATTTTCCAGATGAAGAGATATTCATGATCACAGAAGCACAACCATGGAAACTATATTTTGATGGTTCATACACTAGGCACGGCTCGGGGGCAGGCATTCTGTTTATCACACCTCAAGGTGATAGCATCTCGAAGTCTTACAGGCTCACATTTCCATGCACAAACAACATAGCAGAGTATGAGGCCTTGATCACAGGACTCAGGTTAGCCGTACAATGGAAATTACAAGAACTACAAGTATATGGCGACTCACAACTAGTCATTCGACAAGCAACAAATGAGTATCAGACCAAAGATGATAAACTCATGCCATACAAGCAAATGGTGGACAGTCTAAAGACATCATTTACTACTATCACTTTTGAGCAGATACCAAGAGATCAGAATCGAGCTGCTGACGCTATGGCTACCATCGCATCTCTACTAGATCTTCCACAGAATTCAACACGTTACGAGTTCTTGGTAGAACAACTTTGGATCCCCGCTTATGATATCCCCGAATCTGAAATGATATGTTGCCTTGTTGGTTCTGAATCCCCATGGTACGGTGAGTTCTACACCTATCTCCGCGATCACACCCTTCCTCCCAACCAATCAAATAACCAACGTAAAACCTTCATTCGCCAAACTGCTCGATATACCATTATTGCCGAAACCCTATACCGACGCGGTCTTGATGGTACTCTCCTTCGATGTCTGGAACAAGGTGAGATAACAAAGGTTTTGGAAGAGGTACATGAAGGAATTTGCGGGACTCATTCAAGTGGTCCATCACTAGCCAAGAAGATCATGCGAGCTGGATACTATTGGCCATCTATGGAAAAGGATTCCTACTACTTTGTCAGGAAGTGCAAAAAATGTCAAGTTCATGGCGACTTAATACATGCACCAGCTCAAGAACTGCAACCAATCACAACACCATGGCCTTTTTGTCAATGGGGTCTTGATCTTGTGGGTAAAATCCATCCATCTTCATCCAATGGCCATAAATTCATTATTACCGCCACTGAATATTTCACCAAGTGGATCGAAGCTGTTCCACTTACCCACGTCACCGGCAAGCAGATCGCCTCATTCATCCTCAATTACATCATCTGCCGGTATGGTGTACCCATGTCCATCGTCACAGATAACGGTCTTCCTTTCAAAAATCAGGATGTCCGTGAGCTTTGTGAAAAATTTCATATCCAACACCGCTTTTCCACTCCCTATTACCCACAAGGCAATGGTCAGGCCGAAGCATCCAATAAAAACATATTGAGAATCCTAAAGAAGACAGTCAATGATGCCGGTCGTGATTGGCATGTTCAATTGAATCCAGCGCTATGGGCATATCGAACTAGCATTCGGACCCCTACAGGTGCAACTCCTTATTCATTGGTCTATGGTGCTGAAGCTATCCTACCTATTGAGGTCGAGATACCATCCTTACGGGTTTCATTGCACAATCTCATCGATGATGAAGCATACAGAGTATCTCGTCTTCAGGACTTAGAGTTACTAGATGAGAAGCGACAAGCTGCATACAATCACCTCAAAGCCTATCAGCAGCGCATGAGTAGAAGCTACAATCACCGAGTTAGATCTCGTACATTTGAGGTAGGTGATCTTGTTCTTCGAGAAAATCCTCGCAACCAACCAAACAGAGAACATCAAGGCAAGTTTGAATCAAACTGGCTGGGCCCATATGTTGTCACTGCTGTATTCGGGTCCGGGGCATATCAGTTGGCTACTTCAGAAGGAGAACCACTCGCAGACCCAATCAATAGCATGCACCTCAAAAGATTTTATACCTAAAGGTGTACAGAGCATCAGGCTCCCCTACATATCAGAAAATACCAAAAACATTCAGAAAATGTCCTAAAGAAAATACAAAAACATTCAAAAAAGTAAAGAAAAATCATGCATCCAAACGGTGAACAACCACTCCAGTGGCACCTTGGGTAAGTACGATGGCGAAAACCTGGCAAACAGGTGCCACTCGTAAAGGCAATGGCTCCAGTATCTTTCAGGCTCGTTGCGATCACATTCATACACACACCCATCCATCCATCCCAACCATGGCTCGTTATTTGATCTGCAATTAAGAAAGTACTCCATGCGTCTAGCATCCCACCTTTTCATAGTTAGGTCTACAAACTGGGGGCAATACCCTTACCCTCGTGATGGAAGTGGATTCTACATTGTCTTATATATCATTACGCTCTTCATTCAGGCGATCATCCGAAAATGACAAAAACATTCAAAAATGACTCTCAAAATACCAAAAACATTCAAAATTGTTTCACAAAACCCAAAAACATCAGAAAACCATCGAAAATCACACAAAAACATGGCAACACCTTGTACATACCCATCCGATCAGATACAAAACAAACATTAACAAACTACTCACACACTGACCATTTACCAATCAACCCCACAATCAACATCAACAAACCAAACTGTCTTTAACACAAGGATGCATCCTTCCTTATCAAAAACAAAGACAAGATGACGTTTTCTTTGACAAGAAAATTATGTTAGGCTATCAAATACTTGGTTGATTTGTGAGTACAATCGTTCGTTTATCTGTATCAGGATCTTTCAGCATTGTTTTGTATCGTTTGTGCATTATTTCCGATGAAGTTCTGGGGCATGTACTAATGGTGTCTACGTGGGAAGTTCACCAAGCTACGTGATCTTATGCAAAAATACAGTCATAGATCACTACGGCTTGCTGACTACAGCGTATACCTCGACCATATGAACATGAACCATTACCAAGGATCCTTATTCTTTATTCTTTATGTAAATATGCTGTTTGGTTGCAGGTACAATGCTCATCCTTTGGTTCCTCTTCCTCCAAATTGGATAAAGGTTTTATTTTCTTAGTACGGTATGAACTTGTCTCAGGATATGATCAGCCTAAGATCAAGGAGGACGATCCAAGTCATGCATGAACGGTGATAATCCTTGTCTGTTCCGCAAGCAATACTCTGGTCGACTTGACCCTTATATCAAGTCGTTTGTATTAACTTGCTATATTAAAATCCATGAAAGAAATACTCAGGTCATCTTGAATCATTGTGTCAAGATGCTTGTATTCTCTTCCAACATTTTAAAGCTCAATGATGAAAATAGAGCACTATGGATCGTCATTTCACCTCATCTGTTTATATCTTGCATTCCGTTGCATATCACCCATCCATTCATTCATATGTAGGCTTTTACATGTAAAAATGATTAATAAAAGCTGGTCTTGGATACAATCACGACCGAGTACTCTGATACATCATCAATGCATTATGCAAAGTCTTAAAAACAACCTTACATAATCATATCATCCTTGCATATAGGTGCATCTTGCATTGCGACCATTCATGTCATTTTAAACTTAAACATTGCATATAGTTCATTGTTGCCATTAGTTTTCATTAAACAAAATCATTTTCATCATTGCACCAATCATAAATAAATTAGATTCATTCATGGGATCAAATTGTCTTTGATTGTTTTAAAGCATTTACTAAACATTTCATCCAGTGTAAATTATCCATTATCATCTTATCAACTTATTATTACACACATCCATTTATCCATTTTAGATACACAGTGCATTCATTCATTCATTAATAAGCATCTTATTATGTTCATTTTAGAATTCATTCACATTGCATTTATTATCATTACATTAAGGTGCAGTTATTATCCCCATTAGTTATCATATCATCCCATTTGCACTTACCAACATATTTAAAACGCATTTAGAAACATTCATTTAGACATTATCATATAAACACTTGTACCTTACATTTGTTTATTCATCTACATTTATTTTAATATCATCATATAAACACTTGTACCTTACATTTGTTTATTCATCTACATTCATTTTAAATATCATCATATAAACACTTGTACTTTACATTTGTTTATCCATCTGCATTCATTTAGGCATTATCATATAAACACTTGTCCTTTACATTTGTTTATTCATCTGCATTTATCATATAAACATTTGCACTTAAACATTTTGTTTATCCATATTACATTCATCTAAAAACACACATCTAGCTGCATATTTATACATCAAATCATTGCATTAACGTTGTCACATAAATCGTCTCATCATTACATTGCAATAGGAAACATCAAAAATCCTGTTCACACATCAAAGCATAAGCATATATCATCATGGCATTCCATACATAAAGCATTACGTCACAAATCAAACAAATCATACACATATAAACCTGCATTCATATGTCAGTATCTAACATCATAAAAACATGCATAAAAGAAACATCTCATCAAATGCATACATGTACACATATACATCTAAGCAATAACTCATCATCATGCATAAACATCCATACATCATCACATGCATATCATCACAAATATGGGATCTCCTCATATATATCATCTCATATATCAGAGTACAATAAAGTCTACAAAATCGGCTACCAAAAAGCCATCCAAGATACAGTCCAAACATAGACAATGATACAACACATGTATGCAAAAATGCTCTCTCAGATGCCGCTCTGGCCAGATGCTGTACCTGCCCCACCCCTACCTACTCCACCACTGGTACCTGCCCCACCTGATCCATCTCTCCGTGGAGGCCTCATCGAACCCCCACTCCCTCCTGCATCTCCTGATCTATCCCGTCGCAAAGGACCCATCACTCCCCCACTGCTCTGCATCCTCTGTGATCGCTCGGATCTCGTCTGCCGCATCTGGGTATAACTGAGAGCTCGCTGACTGAATGGCACAACCTGCTCATATAAACCTCGCCAGTACTCTATCTCGGCCTGCGCTCGCCCAAACTGCCTCATAGTCTCCCCTGATGGACCCTGTGCTCCTGCTCGGACTCTCTCCTGCAGCTCCGCCAAACTCTCCACCGCCGTATCTCTCTCCCGCAGCACCACTGTCAGCTCTGACTCACGTGCAAATAGCTGCACATCTCTAGCTGCTACCTCCGCCTCTAATCTCTCTACCCGGGCCTGCAAATAACCTATCATGTGCTCCCGCAGATCTCCAGTCGCTCCCTCCCCTATATCCATGGCTGCTGCACCTGTATCACCCCCTCCACTAGGTCCCTCCTCTGCACCACACTCCCCTGCACCACCCTCTCCTGCACCTGTATCCATCGGGATCTCTCTCTCCATCCCCCTCCCACTCAGCTGCACTCCTCCCTGCATCAACGGTCCCTGTGATATCTGCAGAGGTAGTCCCCCTCTCCCTCTCCGCTGTCTCGGCATCCCCATCCCTCCTCCTCCACCACCACCTCCTCCTCGACCTCCTCCTCTCCGTCCTCGTCCCCTCTCATCCTCAAACGCTGGGATCGGCTCCGCTGGATCTGATATCCGTCGGATCGGGTGCGCCGCCCGATACTGGGTATACTCTGCTGTAACCCCTGCATCAACGACCCTCGGTCGTAGATCCCATGGCCTCGCCTGCAGTGTACGGAACTCTGCCAGTGCCTGATCATACGGTAGCACTGGACCCCATGCATACCGCTCTCGAATCACTCGAGCATACTCTCCCGATCCGCTCGGCAGACCCTGCTGCCGTCCAAACTGCCTCATAACCCGTCCTGGCACCTGTCTCTCTATGTGATAAGAGGTCCTCCCAATGAGGAATCGGGTCATGAAGACATAAGGTAGTGCCTCCGCATCATCCTCCCATGGCTCACACTCCAAGTATGGCCGCCAGATCACTGCATCTAGGTCATCTAATGCTCGCCTCCACCACTCTAGCTTCCCCAAGTGGGGCTGGCTCATCATACCGCTATACATGAACATATAGGGCTGGTCTACGGCTCGGAATCTCAGACTCACTGGTCGAGTCACTGGTAAGTGCTCCCATGCCCACACATGCAGCAGCGTCATGCCTACTGCAAGAGACCCCCGCTCTCTGTACACTACCTCATGCAACTCCTGGTACATGTGCGCTAGCACGCACGGCCCCCAGGCATATCGGGTCCCCTCTGTCACCATCATCTCAATCACCTGTCCCCATCCGACCGCCAATCCATGTGACCGCCTGTCTGGACACAGAAGTCCTCCCACGATCCCTGACAAAACTGCTGGAAGGGGCTCATATAGTGCCGATATATCCTCCCAGGCAATCGACCCATCATCAATGAATACGTCCTCATCAAAAATCCTCTGGCAAGACACTGTCCCCCAGGATCGATCATACGTCACCAGCCGCCCTCGAATCGGAATCCGCAGAATGCGCCACACGTCCTCCAAAGTCACCGTCATCTCGCCCTGAGCCAGATGGAACGTGCACGTCTCACTGTGCCATCGCTCTGCTAACGCTGTAATCAGGCCGTGATTCATCCGAATCACGGGCATATGCATCACCTCATAGAGCCCAGTAGCCGCAATACAATCAATCTCAATCTGAGTCAAACGATCTCGCAACCCCTGTGTCGCGGGGTGGCGCTCGCGTAACTGCAACACGCGTAAGTCCTCCTGCACATAACATTCATCAAACCACCATCAGTTGTTTTGTTATCAAACTTTCTTAAGTTTAAACCTAGACTATCATCAGATACTTTGATCAAGTATCTTCGAGTCTCAACAGGTAAGCAATCATGGCCGCCTAGACTTCAACAGGCATTTCTCCTAACAAATGACCTAAGTCTCATCGGGCTGCTATGGTTCAAAACAACTCCCACTTCACCTCACCATCCATCAATCGTTAGGCATCCGGAGTTTTATTTTGTCCAAAACTGGGGCATCTTGTTATCCTAAAGCAAAAGCGCTATTTAACCTACAAAAGCGCTCATTCTGTACAATAGCGCTACAACAATGTCAATAGCGCTCAAAAAGCCCTCCAATAGCGCTACAAAAAACGAAAGCGCTAAAACCACTCCACAATAGCGCTATTAAAAGACAATAGCGCTCAATTAGCTACACCATAGCGCTACAAAAACAAAGGCGCTAAAAACACTCTACAATAGCGCTATTACACATCAATAGCGCTCAATTGGCCCTACCGTAGCGCTAATTTATCAAAAGCGCTCAAACTTGCTTACAAAAGCGCTAAATTTATACAAAAGCGCTAAAACTAGGCTACAAAAGCGCTATTGCGGCACAATAGCGCTAATTCATGGAGCAAAAGCGCTAAAAACCTAGTTCCAGCGCTCTTGCTCCGACTTGACTTGGACTTAGCTAAAAACATACCAAAAATGCATAAAAAGTGAGTTTTCGAATTTGCGTACCGCTGGTCCATAGTCGGCTGGGCGCTGGTACCGGCGGACTCGCTCAAATCGGTGCTCGGTGATCGGAAACGGCATCGTCGCTCCTCCTTGCTCCTCCAAATGTCACTGTCAGAGCTATAGATTTCAACTGGTCGCGGTCACAAATGATCCTGTTTTCACCCCTTTCACCCCATTTATACCCCCCGACGTCACCTTAACTTCACCCCGCTCATCGCCATGGTCCCCGTGAACTTCCCGAGCCCCCCATTTCTCCATGTTTCCCCCGTTTTCTTCTATTTTTCCCCAGTATGCCTAACTTCTTCTCTTCTACCACCCTGCCACTTTTCATTCTTTTTCGAGAGATCGCCCGATTTTTCAAAATTTTTCGGTCCATCTCTCGAGGGGGCATACCACCCATTAAATTTACATTTTATGGGGCATTTCTTCACACCAGTTTTTCTTTCTTTGAAACGATGCGATAAACTGCACCGTCTCAAAGAGGGGCAAATGTAGTCACATAAATCTGTCCATTTTAATTAAATGAATATTTCATATTTATTTGATTAAAAATCCACTAGCCATCAATTAATTAAATTAATATTTAATTAATTCATCCCCAAACATTCTTCTATTAATTAAATAAATTATTCAATTTATTTTAATTAATTCATTAAATCAAATTCCCATCAATTAAATAAATAAAATCTATTTATTTAATTAAATCCCCCTATTCCTCTTTTAAATAAATTAAATAAAACATTTATTTAAATCATTATCCCCACCCCACTTGCATTTTCCTACAAATGCAACTTGCACACATTATTGAAATAAATGAATTTTTATTTCAATAAAATCCTATTTTCCCTCACCCACCAAATCCACTTGCAAAATCTAATCCCCTTCTAGATTCTTCTAACCCCTTCCTAATTAGCCTAATCCATCCTCTAATTATTGTCACATTCCTAAGCAAAATGGAGTCACTTCTCAAATGGCCCAAAGTCTTGGATAACCATTGAAGGTTTTCAACCTTCAACCACCAAAAACCCCAAAGTCTTTGAAAACCATTAAAGGCTTCCAACTTTCAACCACTTAATTCCCCAAAGTCTCCAATAACCATTAATGGTTAATTCAACCCTCCCACATGGTTAAAACATTTGTTTGACTCAACCTCTACCCAACCACAAAGGTCTCATCAAGCATTTAATACTTTGACCATGATTATCTCTTAATCATTTGCACAAAGGTTTATCCTGGGATTAACTCCTAATTCAGTGGGTAATCCTAATTTAGGCTTGACCCTTAGCCTTTAGATAACCATGAGGTCTTCTCAGGCCTTTAATGCCTCCAACCTCTTCTTTCAACCCAATCCTGTGTTGACACTTGTCATTATTTTATTGGTGTCAATTGTGCACATGGATCCCCAACTTTCAAGCTTGACCCTTGATTAAACCATTCAATCCTGGCCATCCATTGCTCCATTTTTCCTATAAATAGAGCCCATTCCTTCATAAACCAGATCCTGAAAACTTGTAAGCATTTAGACTATAGCCATTTTAGAGAGCATTTAGCAATAGCATAACTAAATATTGTCTTTTTGGTAAAACACATCATTTTAGCATTACTATTAGCTTTTCATTTCATATTTGGAGCTATTATACAAATCTCAATCCTCCATAAGCATCCATAGTGCAAAAAGCTGCTGAGAGCTACACTATTTTGGAACTTGGAGAGGAGAGGAACAAGGGAGAAGAAGCTAAGGCCATGCTAAGAGGCAGTTGGAGATGTCTCATGATCATTTGTTCTATTTATTAGATATATTTAGCATGTTTCTTTTAGTGTCTCTTTTGGAATGCCTTCATGTTTTAGTTTTTGATTGACTAACGTTAACATCTTGTGTGTTTTGTTTTGTTTGATCAAGAACTAACCTTGTGCCATTTATGAGGGCATCAATAACAAGAGAAAGTATAATTATAGTAGAGATGACAAAAACAAAAGAATATATGACAAAGATAAGCCTAAAAAGAGTTATTGTTCAATGGAGACCTATTCCTCTGGAGATGAAGATGATGATGACTCAAATGAAGAATAATTATTTTTGGCCATAGAAGAAAAGGACATTGAAAGGTCTGATACTCCACATAATGAGAATAACATTGAAATATCAATGACTGTGAAGACTCTACTGCATGCAAAAGTGGAACCTAAAGCTTGGATAATTGATTTCAGATGCTCAAATAATATGACAGGTGACAAAAGGAGGTTCATGGACTTCAAAAAATATGATGGTGGATTAGTGAAGTTTGTTGGTGAGGAGAATGCACATATTTATGGTAAAGGAACCATATCCATTGATGGTAAGCATAAGACATGTGATGTTTATTGCATTGAGGTTTTGAGGCATAACCTCTTGAGTGTGAGTCAAATGTGCAATAAAGGCTACAAGCTCATATTTCATGGGTGTGGATGTGAGATCATAAAAGGAGGTTCTAGAAGATTAGTTGTAGAAGGCATAAGAATAAATGGAAATGTCTAATATGTGAAGGGGAATAGAGGAATTAGTTTTTTCTTGGATCAAAGCAATGAATTTTGGTTATGGCACAAAAGGTTGGGACACGTGATAATTTTGACAACATGGTGAAGATAAATTATACTCATGCTCTGAGATATTTACCAAAGATTATCAAACCTACTAATACAATGTGCGAGGAATGTCATAAGGAACAAATCCAAGAACAAAGAATATTCTACCACAAGACCTTTGGAGTTGATTCATACCAACCTATGCCAACCTATAAGGACAAGAGGACTAAATGGTGAAAGGTATTCTATGTTGCTAACTGATGATCATTCTAGAATGATATGAGATAATTTCTTAGAATAAATGTCTGAAGCATTAGATAGATTTATAGTATTCAAATCTATGGTTGAGAATCAAATAGATGTCAAAATCAAGTGTTTGAGGTCTAATAGAGGAGGATATTTTACATCAAATAAATTTGATAGATTTTGTGAGGAGCTTGGTATTAAGAGGCAATTATCTGCACCTAGGACTTCTAAACAAAATGGAGTGGTTGAAAGAAAGAATGGGACTGTTGTTGAAATCTCTAGAACTATGTCGAAAGATGCTAACTTTCCTAATGTGTATTGGAAAGAAGATGTGCATATTGTTGTATATATTCTTGATACTAGGGTACACATCAAAGTAAATCACACAAAGACTCCTTATATGGCATGGAAGATTGCCTATTATTAAGTATTTAAGGATATTTGGAAGCAAATGCTAGATAAGAAGAGATGAAGAATACTTGGGAAAGTTTGATGTGAGATTAGATGAAGGAATATTCTTGGGATACTATACAAAGAGAAAAACATATCAGTGTTATAACAAGAGGCTAAAGAATATTATGGAAAGTATGAATGTCAGAGTGACTGAAGAATTGAATCATGTTGCACCAAAACTTGAGGTTGCACTAGAGGATGCCCCTGTTTCTATAGAAGAGAAGGATGTTCTAGAAGACAAAGAGGAGACAAATGCAGAAGAGAATGAACCTAAACAATCACCTAAGATGCCTATAAAGTATGTGTGGAAGAAGCATTCAAAAAATAAGATCAGTATAGACAAAGACAAAGGAGTTGAGACAATGAGAAGACTTGTTGAAACTAGTGAACAAGTAAATTTTTGTTTCAGATCTTAGGTGGAGCCAAAAACTTTTGCAAAATCTAGCAAAGATGAAGGTTGGTGAAAGCAATGGAAGAGGAGTTGAATCAAATAGAAAAGAATCAAACATGGGAATTGGTACCTAGACTAGTGGATGAGAATGTGATAGGAACAAAGTGGGTGTTCCAGAGTAAGATGAATGAAGATGGAGAAGTCACAAGGAACAAGGTAAGATTGGTTTGTAAAGGTTATTCACAAGTTGAAAGTCTATATTCTGAGGAGACTTTTTCTTCGATAGTTAGGATGTAAGCTATAAGGATGATTCTTGCATTTATAGCTTACAAGAACTTTAAGGTATATCAAATGGATGTCAAGTTAGCATTCTTGAATAGAGAGCTAGAAGAAGAGGTGTATATTGAACAACTGGATGGATTTTTGTTGTCAAAAGATTTGGATATGGTATGAAAACTCAAGAAGGCACTTTATGGACTCAAGAAAGCTCCTAGAGCCTAGTACGCGAGGTTTGATAAGTATCTATTGTAGTAAAATTTCAAGAAAGGTTCAACAAATATCAATCTTTATTTCAAAGTTGAAGGTGATAAACTATTAATAGTTGTTGTGTATGTTGATGATATCATTTTTGAAGCAGATGATGGTGTTTGAAAAAGATTTGTAGAATAAATGCAAAAAGAATTTGAGATGTCAATGATTGGTGAGTTATCATTTTTCCTTAGTCTTCAAGTGACATGGTTAGAAGATTGTATTTTCATTTCTCAAACCAAATATATCAAGGAGATGTTGAAGAAGTTTTGTATGGAGAATTATAAACTAGTTGGATCCTATGGCTACTAGTTGCAAGTTAACTAAGGATGATGGATCTTCGAAAATTGAACAAAAATAGTAGAGGTCTAAGATTAGAGGATTATTGTATTTGGTTTCTTCAATACCAAATATTATGCATGTTGTCTATTTGATTGCTAAATATCAAGCTAATCCAAAGAAATCTCATCATTAAGTAGTGAAAAGGATATTCAAATATTTGAAAGGTACTCCAAATTTTGTTTTATGGTATAAGAAGAATGATGATTTCTCTTTGACAGCCTACATAGATGTTGATTAGGCCAAATGTGTTAATGATAGAAGAATTGCAAGTGGTGGTACATTTTTCTTGGGAGATAGATTAGTCTCTTGGTTGCGCAAAAATAAGGATTCAATGTTATTATCTACAACAAAAGTAGAATATATTGTAGCAACATCTTGTTGCACTCAAGTCATGTGGATGAAGCAAACTCTCAAAGATATCAAGGTGATGTATGATGAGGCAAAATTCCTATTATGTGTGACAATACAAGTGCAATTGATATTTCAAAGAATCTAGTAAAGGATTGAACACATTTCTATATAGTATAATTTCTTAGGAGAGAAGGTTGTGGAGAAGGAAGTCAAATTGGAATTTGTACCTACAAAGGATCAAATTGTAGCCATCTTTACCACAGCATGGGTGAAAGATACTTTTGAGTATCTCTAATATAAATTATGGGTTATTGCCCCTCCATATTCCAACTATATGCATAAGAGTGGTGCATATTTCCAAGGGGCGATTCTAGGTTTATCTTTTATCTCCTAGATCAATGTGGTGGCTGCTCTCAGGCAGAGCAATGAGGGTTGTGATTTTGTTGTTGCAACAAAATGGTTGTAGAAGAAAGATATCCCTATCAAAGGGAATGTTGCAGTTATCATAATTTGACTTGAAAGGGAGAAAGAGAGATTTACCAATTAGTACAAAAATTTATTGTTTGTAGTGTTGTGCTCTTTGTCCTTGATGTCAAACATGGAGAGAGTTTAGTACAATGAGTTTATTGTTGGTTGGTGGTACAAGTGTTTCCATCAATGACAAAGGGGAGATTGTTGGAAACTTGAGTTGTGTTATTATTGATGTCAAACTTGTCTTGTGTTGTCATTGATGTCCAGCTTTTATGGTGTTCTCATTAATGTCATTATGCATGTTAATGGAGAAGAAATGAAGAGGAAGTTGGAGTTATTCAGTTGTGCATATGTAGTATATGGTCTAAAAATGAGTGTTTAGATGTTGTTATATTGTATGGTAGTGATGTTGAGTAAGTATGAGGTGTTTCTGGAAGGTAACATAGTGGAACTTGCAATATGTAGTAAAGAGTATTTAAAGTCCTTATGAAAGATTGTTTTGCATTCCTCTAATTTTGAAGTTTGCGGATTGTGGTTCTAGAAATAATTTCTATGTTCTATGGATGTTGCACTATTATGTTGTCAGGTCCTTAGTTGCTCAAATGATGAAGATTGCTTGTTGCCATTTGCTGACAGTGACATCTATCAAGACTGGTCCAAGGATTGCTCAAATATGTTGTTTTATGTATTGTGGCTTGGAGGACATGTTCATGTGGTTCATCTAATGTTCCAATTTATATCTCAAGTGTTGCTTTGATCGACAAGTGAGGTTATGTTGGTTTGTGGTTCAACATGTTCAGTTGTGTTTATCTCTAGCTAACTCAATTAGTTTATCTTATTTGGATCATATTGTTTTGGTTTGGTTGTGCATCGAAGGTTGATTTAGAAAGTTGATATTGGTCTTACCATAGCATTTGTAGATCTGTATTGATTAATTTGCCTTGAAAGATTGTTTTTGGGTTGACTATTTAATGAGCTTTATTGATTTTCCACACATTGCATTGGGTGTTGACTTTGGAGGATGTCCTCGCATGTGTGGTTCATTGAAATCAACTTTGGATGACTTTTTGAGATGTATTTGGATCCCTTTTATCTCTTGGAGTGGACCGTATTTTGCATAGTTGCTTGTGGTGGCCGACTTTATGTATTTTATGTATATTTTGTTTGTGCTTGACCTAGTTCAGGGTTTCAATTACTTACATAATATAAATGGAAGTTTGAATATGTGAATTGGTGTGTATATTGTTTTGAATTGGATGTGAATGATATGAAAGTATATGTGAAGAAGTAGAAATGAAAATTTTAGTTGGTGATGAGCTTTGATGATCATATCTTCAATGTGACAATGTTTTGAGACATTGAGTGAAGTGAGATATGTTTGTGTAAAGGGGAAAATTTGATTTGGCAATTTGCAACCTAGAAGGAGAAATTGCCAAATCAATTTTCGCTTTGGGAGAAGGAATTCCTTTACATTAAAAAGAGGGGAGAAATCCACTAGATTCAGTCACAAATCAAATAAGGACTAAATACTAAGTGGATTGATTGATTATGATGTGTTTTTCCCTCTTTTGTAAGCTAAAATTTGTTGATTTAGGATAAAATGGCAGAATTGAAGACAAAACTAAGAAAGTAATGAGCTAAAGGTTCAATATTTTGTCGTGCACCTGGATTTGAGTAATATGAGTTGATTTGGATCTACCTTGGGAAAATGCCCAAAAAAGGCAGGGACCATGGCACGGCCTCTTGGTCCTCTGGAATTTCCAAACACCGAAAAGGGGTTTTCCATCTCTACTAATAAAGCTTAATTTGAGAAGAGTAGCTATGCACTTGTTTCCTACACATAGAAAGAAAGCGAAAAAGGTTGGGAATAGGAGTTTTGTCTAAGTCAAACCCCTGTTTGGAATCAACCTTGAATGAAATATTATAAATGCTTGAAATAAATGATGGAAAGGTATACCTTCAAATCTGCAATGAGTGATGATGATGTGTTGCTTCTTGAATGTAATCAAATATGTTGTATAAAATGGCATGAACATGACAAAACCCTAATCACACAGACATGCTTGCAAATGAATGATGTAATGTTGCTCCACAATGGATAGATGAAGAATGTGCAACCTTGAAGACCTCTAGGATGCTTGATGATGAATGCTTGAATGTAGTATCCTTTCCTTATCATGTTATGCTCACCTTATGCCTTATTTTCACCTTTTGCCCAAATAAGAGGGGAAGACCTCCTTATATACTTGCTTGTCGTCAAACATATTAATTTTCTAACATAGGATGACATGGAGAAGCAATTCCCGTTCAAATTTTGGATAGGGCCTAGGGTTCAAATTGGGCCCCAATTAGGGAGGACCAAGGCATGGTGCGCTGGTCCCATTGAGGACCAAGGTGCCATTCCCTAGTGCTACCCCATTTTGTGCTAGGGTTAAGGGGTCCTAGCAAGGTGCAAGATAAAAATATGATGTTTATTTCATGGAGGAGGCACAAATAGGTCCTGATCAAGCATGAGAATGAGAACACTAAGGTGAGGGCTCCAAATGCAGTCAAAATTGCAAAGGGTGCAATTTTAGGATGCTATACTTATACCTCACTTTAGCGAGAGTATGAGCTTATGCAAATACTCACAATAGAGTAGAAGAAAGAGAGATGAAGAAGATGAGAAATGCGAAGCAAAATCATAAGGAGTATAAGATATCGCTAATCTTGAGGAACCAAGACCCTAATCT
Source organism: Cryptomeria japonica (assembly GCF_030272615.1). Lineage (NCBI taxonomy): Eukaryota > Viridiplantae > Streptophyta > Pinopsida > Cupressales > Cupressaceae > Cryptomeria > Cryptomeria japonica. The sequence continues at coordinate 548,032,239 of NC_081413.1, read as the reverse complement.
TAGGATCTAAACTCACTCATACATATGCAAGGGCACACAAAATAAGACAAAGAGAAAATGAAAAACAAAGATAAAAGGACCAACAAAGGTAAAAGACACAACAAAGGCTAAGAACCAAAAACAAGACCTTAATTCAACTATTCAAAGAGACCTCAATATCAAAATGCCTCAACAACTAACATCATTCTTGAAAAATGCCATCTCATGAACACAAGAGATCACATAAAAGAGAAAAGCAAGCATCATCCATGAACTATCAATAGAAAAACTATGAGTTGATGAGAGGAAGAAGAGAGAGCATGAATACACACTAGATGTGTTTATCCAAGTGATCCATGAGAAGAATAATGAGAAAGGACATGGAATACTCACCCCTAGATGTTTTTATCTAGATGATCCATTATGAGAAAGGTCATGGACTACTCGCCCCTAGATGTTTTTATCTAGGTGATCTATGTTGGGAGGAGAGTAACAATAGTCTAGTTGGTTTTAGCTAGTTCCACTCATCCTTGTACGTGTGTGCAAGTGATTTCTGGTTTCAAGTGTATAGCACCCCATTTAAGAGTTTTTTTTACTCTGGTTTCAAGTGTACTTCAACCTGTTTAAGACATGTAATGTAAATGCAAATTCCAAGGGGCGAATGACAGATACATGCCTAGTTTCAAGGACATCCTGTGTAAGAGCTTTTCTCTGGTTTTGGTGATATGTAACCCCATCTAAGACATATATCAAATGTTGTTTCTAGTTTTGAGTGTGAAGTATCTCACTCTAAGAGTTTTTTACTCTCGTTTTGAGAATGAACACCCCATTTAAGACATGCAAAAAATGATATGCAAAAAGAATAGTACAATATGATACAAAGGGAGTGATATGGGTGCCCCCTCCCTTAAGATGTCAACATAGCCCTATGTTGATGTATTAAGGAAGATTAGAGACAATGATACCGACCTTCAACACTAAGGGGATATCCTTTAGGCAAAAATGTCATTAATCCAAGCTAAAGAGGGAATACTCTTCAAGCAAGGATAAGATAGTTGAAAAAGAGATATCTTGCAACAAGTGTAAAGGATATCCTTGTAGGAGAAGAGATCTTTTCTCAAAAGATGTCTACCTCCCAGAGGAGCTATTTTGAACAAACATGACATCTTCTACCAAAAGAAAGGAAGGATAACAAGAACACATACCTTCCTCCTATTGCTAGGTGGAAGAGATTCTTGATGAAGGATGACACGCTTTTGACCCAATGCAAGTGGTAAGTTTATGATAGATGTACATCAACAAATGAATAAGAGGTTATAGCCAAGGGCGTACACCTCTTGTATAACAAATAATTTGTAACGTCCTAAAATTGCACCCCTTGCAATTTTAAACTGCATTTGGGTCTTTGCATTAGTGTTTGCGGCCCTTGACCTAATCGGAGACATGATTATGCTAATACAAATCAAAACCTGCATCTTACTCAGTTGTGCACTCAAAAGCCACCTTGATCCTGCCCCAAAATAGGGAAGGACCAGGGCATGGTGCCCTAGGATCCATTGGGACCAAGGTGTGGCACCCTGGGATCCACTAAAGAGGACCTATCTTGGGATCCCTCCCTCTAGCCTATCTCAAAATGGAGCAGGGAAATCCCCCCTATGTTATCTCAATTCAAAAAAAAAATCAATTAAACCTACTAGCAAGTATATAAGAGGGATTTCCCCACTCATTTGACATCCATCAATCCATTACGTCAATCATTAAAGCATTCAAGACATCAAGTGTTCAAGCATTCAAGAGAAATTGAGTATTTTCAGTCTTCCTTCAAGCTTTGGAGTAGCAATAGAGTCAAGATTTCTAGCATTGAAGAGGAGATCATCATTCTACTTCATGAAATTATAATTCCATGTGGAGGCAAGAAAAAATTCACAAGGAGGTATAAGCATTTCATTTTCAAGCAATTCAACATCCCCTCAAAGAGGAGAATTTCTAATTTCAGTCATTTCATTTTTTTTGTGTAGGAAATAGTTGTGCAGTTGTAATTCTGGAATTAAACTTTATTTTTAGATATGGAAAAACCCTTTTCGACACACGGAAAGTTCAGAGGACTAAGTGGAGGGCACCCATCTTCAGACACATGATCCCTGCAACTTTTGCCCGATTTCGCAGAGATGCTTCGAATCATCTCAAACTTCTCAGATCCAGGTGCACAAGTGAATCCCATGTTAGCAACAATGAAGGAAAACTGAGAGGGGGGGGTGAATCAGTTTTGACCAGATCAACAAACTTAATCACAAATACAGATTAGATAAAGTACAATAATAAAAAAGATAAGCAAATTGATAGCACAACACATAACACCAATATTTTGATGTGGAAAACCCAGTTAAGGGAAAAACCACGGTGGGAACCTACCCACAATAAGATGATACTCTGCAATTATATATGTAAATATCACAATGGGGAATGCACATGCATCTAGGCACATGCATCTAGGCACATGCATCTAGGCACATTGCCTATAGCTCACTGCTGGAAAGATAATGACCCAAAAGGCTACAACCCTCAGGGAAGTCTCACTGACTTACAACAAGATTCAGACTACATTCCAGAAGAAATGAACTGCAATAATAGCATATGCAAATGCCTAATGATAGTTCTGGTTAAGCACAATTGTCTGCTCTGCAACACTAATCTATGCTCAATACACTACACTAAAAGATGAATTCTTGTTTGTACATACACCACTATCTAATAATGCAGACACAACCTCGATACCTAAATTACATGACAATATCACCTATTTATACAATTCTTCAACCTTGATAACAAGGTCAGCTAAACCCTCAACTCATAATTACAAAATTACATTACATGATACAAGATCAACCACCAGACCAATATAATGATATACATGACATAATATAGTCCTAAATTAAATCTCTAATCACACGACACCACCGGAAATCATGCCAAGATCAACTGCAACACACTACACCATCAAGAAAACTGCATAACACGAAGAACATCACCGTTTCAACAAAATCACCAAGAGCTCGCACAATGATCAATGTGGATCATTAAAACAAATAGGACACAATTAGGAAACACCAACAATCATGTTAGAATCATCAGCAACAATTGCACTGACACCACTTATCAAATCTTTATTGATCAACATCTGAACCTCTAAAACATTCAAATAGAAGCAATTGTCATGAAGAAGGATAGCTTGTGGAGCACCAAATCATGAACCGTCTGAAATGAAAATACACAAGACCATCCCAAACAATCTCCCAAAGACTCATCTCAAGATCTAATCACACTGGAATATACTGGAGGAAATATTGAACTCTGCAAAGCACCAATCAAAAAAACAAACTACAAAACCGAATCATATGCTATGGTGAATTAAGCTTCCTGGATCACCAAAACCAATACAAAAGAATATAATGATACTATAAATATTCCATACACCAAACCATGATCCCAATAAACCAATCTACAATCACTGGAGCAGAAATATATTGACATCAATGACAACAACATATCCTAGCAGCAACAATACCCAACAATCTCCCCCTTTGGTATTGATGGTAACATATGAATGTGAAAAACAATCAATGCAAAGAAATAAAATAACTCCAGCAAAATCCCCCTGAGATCAAGAAGATAAAATAGTTTTTCACATGCTTCTCTCCCTCTTTAACAACAATGCCAAAGATAGAAAACCAAACTCTCCCCCTTAGATAAACAAAAATAGATAACCAATCCAACAGACTACTCCACTAGAAGAGCAGCACCAACTCATCAATCCAGATAAAAGGGATAAAACTGTGAAGTCCGTCAGATTAATGTAACTGAATGTATTAGCAATGAAAGGCTTAGTGAAAATATTAGCAATCTGGTCCTTTGTAGACACATATTCCAGCTTCACTTCTTCTTCACTGACTTTTTCTCTCAAGTAATGATATTTGATTGACATATGATGTCTTTGAATGTTGCACCAAATTCTTTGACATGTTAATAGCACTGGAATTATTACAGTATATGACAGTAGGCTCTTCATAGATAACTTTGATATCCTTCAACATTTGCTTCATCCAAACCACCTGAGTGCAGCTACTAGCAACAACAATGTACTCAGCTTCAACAGTAGATAAGGATACTGAATCTTGTTTCTTACTAGTCCATGAAACCAATTTCTTACCCAAAAAGAAAGCACCACCGGAGGTACTCTTCTAGTCATCAACATCACGAGCCCAATCAACAACAGTGTAAGCACATAACATGAAATCGTTGTTCCTCAGATACCACAAACCACAATCCATAATCCCCTTCAAGTATCTTAATATCCTCTTTACAACAGTGACATGACTCTCTTTCGGATCAGCTTGATATTTAGTCGCCATGCACATGGCATGAATAATGTCTGGCATAGCCTGAGTAAGATATAGCAGTCAACCAATCATAGATCTACACAAACTCTGATTAGCTTTCAGAGATTCATCATTCTTAGACAATTTGCAGCCAGTCATCATAGGAGTTCCAACCGGTTTGGAGTCATCTAACCCAAACTTCTTCAGAGATTCCTTCACATATTTAGTTTGAGATATAAAAATACCTTTTCCAGTTTGTGAAATCTTCAAACCTAAGAAAAATTTCATCTCACCTATCATAGACATCTCAAATTATTTCTGCATATCACTGGAAAACATCATGCTCAAGTTATCATCTCCTCCGAAGATAATATCATCAACAAAGACTCCAACAATCAAGATGTTATCATTCTCAATCTTAAAATATAGATTACTTTAAGCAGCCCCTTTATTAAATCCTAATTTCAGCAAGTACTTATCCAATCTAGCATACCAGGCTCTAGGGGCTTGTTTTAATCCATAAAGAGCTTTCTTCAGTTTACATACCATGTCTTCATCATCTGATAATGAAAATTGATCAGGTTGCTTAATGTAAACGTCCTCCTCAAGATCACCATTCAGAAAAGCTGACTTGACATCCATCTGATACACCTTGAAATCTTTATAGGCAACATATGCAAGCAACAATCTAACAACTTCAAGTCTGGTTACCGGAGAAAAAGTCTCCTTATAATCAATACCTTCTTTTTGTGAATATCCTTTGCATACCATTCTTTCTTTATTTCTAACAACTTCGTTGGCTTCATTCAATTTGTTCCTGAATACCCATTTAGTACCAATAACATTCTTATCTTTAGGTCTAGGCACAAGCTCCCGTGTGTTATTATTTTCAATCTGATCTAATTCTTCTTCCATAGCTCTCATCCAATTTTCATCTTTGGAAGCCTCAACACCATCTTTAGGTTCAATTTTAGAAATCAAACATTCCTCTTTAGAAACTAGCCTTCTTCTAGATATCGCACCATTTTTTTTATCTCCAATAATCTGATTTTCAGAATGATTCAATCTTACATGCCTCGGAGTCTTCTAATTGTTTTGATTTTTAGGTTACTAAACCTCTCCACCGGCAGCAGCAACATCTGAATTAACTGTCTCTACTAGATCAATTCTTTAGTCTAAATAGGATTTAGAACAATGTGTTGACTATCATCATATCCACAAGCTCTGATTTATTTTCCAAGGTTCTCATCCACCTTCACATTTGCACTTTCCACTATCTTTCTTAGTCTCTTATTGTAGTACTGGTAGGCCTTTCTCTTTGTTGAATATCCCAAGAAAATTCCTGCATCACTTCTTGCATCAAACTTTCCTATGTCGTCATCTCTCTTGATATAATATTTGCTACCAAATATTCTGAAACATCTCATAGTAGGAACATGACCAAACCATAGCATATAAGGAGTCTTACCGATATCACCTTTAATATGAACTCGGTTGAATGTGTAAATATAAGTGCTAATAGATTCTCTCCAATAGATCTTCGAAACATTCCCTTCAATCAGCATAGTCCTTCCAGCATCCAAAACAGTCCTATTCTTCCTTTCAACAACTCCATTATGCCGAGGAGTTATAGGAGCAGATAATTGTCTTCTAATCCGATGCTTCTCATAGAATGAATCAAACTCACCAGAACAAAATTACCCTCCCATGTCAGATCTCATACATTTCACCTTCAATCCTGACTCAGTCTCAACCTTTTCTTTGAATATCTTGAATTTTTCTAATGCTTGAGATTTCTCCTTCAAAAAGACAACCCACATCATCTTGGAATAATCATCAATTAGCAACATAAAATATCTATCACCCTGCACACTTCTATCATTTGTAGGTGCACACAAATAGGTATGCACACAATCTCGTAATCCATCATATGTATACTTCTTGCTCTTGAAATAAATTCTTGTTTGCTTATCCAATTGGCATTCCTTGCATACCGGATTAGCAGGATTTACAATCTTAGGCAAATCTCTAATAGCTTGAGTAGAATTGATCTTAATCATTGAATCAAAATTGACATGACACATTCTCCTATGCCACAACCAACTTTCATCAATCTGAGCAATCAAATAGCTTTTCTCACCAGCATTCAAATAAAAAATATTACCTTCAGTCTTAGTTCCAGATGCAATCTCTATATCGGAGGCATTTAGGATCTTACATTTACCATTCTTGAATTGTAAATAATAACCTTTGTCAACCATCTATCCAACACTTAGAAGATTATGCTTCAAACCTTTAACATACAGCACATCATCAGTGTTATGTTTATCATCAAAGGAAATAGAACCTCTACCACGGATCACACAAGCTTTCTCATCTCCAAATCTCACTATTCCACAATCATACCTTTCCATACTCACAAATTTTCTTTTATCACTAGTCATATGATGTGAACAATCGTTGTCAATCACCCATTCATCTTTTTCCTCAACTTTAGCAACTAAAGCTTTTTCTTCAATAATGCAGCTAGTGGAATCAACAGGTACCGATCCATCTTCTTTAATGGCAAGAAACAAAACTTCATCTCCTTTTGATTCTTCATCTATAACACCTTCATCAACAACATAATAGTAGTTCTTCTTATGCTTATACTTCTAGTTAGACTTGTAAGGCTTATCATACTTCTCATGCTTCTCATATCTATCATTTCTATCATGCTTATATCATACTTAGTCATTCTCTCTAGCACCTAGAAGTAAAATGTCCTACCTTATTGCAAGAAAATCATTTCAAGGACAATTTTCCATCATACTTACCAACTCCCTTAGGAAATATCTAGGCAATCAATACTTCAAGCTCATCCAGTTCTCTTTCTTGCTCTTCCATCTCTCTTCTTTCCCTTTCATATTTGGATATCCTGCATTCTTCGGGATCATACTTCTTCTTTCTGGATATAGATGCTCTAAATGTTGTCTCGGACTTTCCATGTGATTCACAAAATTTGCTAAGCTCAAATGCAACAATCTTTCCAACCAACATATCTCTTGTTATTGTAGTCATGCTCCAGATCTTATCAATAGTAGATACCTTATGTTTATAAGCAGGAGGCAAAGATCTCAGCACCTTAGAAATAATTTCATCTTCTTCAAGGGTTCCACCAGCACATCTAATACCCAGGACAAGGTCATTCACCTTAGCCATAAAGGTATTTATGTTCTCATCTTCTCCCATCTTCAGCATCTCATATTTCCCTTTCAAACTATGCAACTTATCAACTTTGACTTGTTTATCTCCTTCATACAGGGTTTCAAGCTTCTCCCATATCTCATGTGCGGTCTAAAGTCCCATTACATTTGTCATCTTTGATTCAGTCAGGGCACTCAGCAATGCTTCCTTCACTCTAATGTTATGTTCGGCTTCCTTGATCTCATCAACAGTAACTGGTCCATTCAGAGGAGCAGAATAGGCATTCTTTGTAATCTTCTAGTGATCTTCTCCAAGACATCTCAAGTGTACTTCCATCTGGTTCTTCCATATAGCATAGTTACTTCCATCAAATCTCATACTCTCCTTAAAAATAAAACCTCCAGTTCCAATTGCCATCCCAAATCTCCTCAAGCGGTTAAGCTTCTTCTGGAGGATCTAGCTTTGATACCAATTGTTTGCAACAATGAAGGAAAACTGAGAGGGGGGCGAATCAGTTTTCACCGTATCAACAAACTTAATCACAAATACAGATCAGATAAACTGCAACAATAAAAAAGATAAGCAAATTGATAGCACAACACACAACACCAAGATTTTGACGTGGAAAAACTAGTTAAGGGAAAAACAACGGTGGGAACCTACCCACAATAAGATGATACTATGCAGTAGTATGTGTATATATTACAATGGGGGATGCACATGCATCTAGGAACATTGCCAAGAGCTCATTGCTCATAAGATAATAACTCGAAAGGCTACAACCCTCAGGGAAGTCTCACTAACTTATAACAAGATTCAAACTACAATCTGGAATGAATGAACTGCAATAATAGCATCTGCAAATTCCAGATGACAGTTCCAGTTAAGAATAATTATCTGCTCTACAACACCAATCTCTACTCAATACACTACACTGAAAGATGAATTCTTGTTTGCACATACACCACTCTTTGATAATGCAGACACAACCTCGATACCTAAATTACATGACAATATCACCTATTTATACAATTCATCAACCTTGATAACAAGCTCGACTAAACCCTCAACTCATAATTATAAAATTACATTACACGATACAAAGATCAACCACGAGATCAGTATAATGATATACATGACATAACATGGACCTAAATCAAATCTCCAAACATGCAACACCACCAGAAATCACGGCAAGATCAACTGCAACACGCTACACCACCAAGAAAACCAAATAACACAAAAAACATCATCGATTCAACAAAATCACCAAGAGATCACACAATGATCAATGCAGATCATCATAACAAAAAGGACACAATTAGGAAACACCAACAAGCATGTTAGAATCATCAGCAATAGCTGCACCAACACCACTTATCATATCTTCATCAATCAACATCTGAAACTCTAGAACATTCAAACAACAACAACTGTCATGAAGAAGGATAACTTGCAAAGCACCAAATCAGGAACCATCTAAAATGAAGATACACAAGAGCATCCCAAACAATCTCCCAAAGACTCATCTCAAGATCTGATCACACCGGAATATACTGGAAGAAATATTGAACTCTTCAAAGCACTGATCAAAAAAACAAACTACAAAATCGAATCATGTGCTATGATCAATTACGCTTCCCGGATCACCAGAACCAATACGAAAAAATATAATGATACTATAAATATTCCATACACCAAACCATGATCCCAATAAACCAATTTGCAATCACTGGAGCACAAATATGTTGACATCAATGATAACAACATATCCTAGCAGCAGCAATGCCCAACATCCCAAACATGTAGCTCATTGTTTAAGCATACTTTGTCTTTATTTCCAGCACTTTGCCTTAATTCAATTAATCAACTTACAAAAGAGGGTCAATTGCATTCCAATCACAACCAATCTACTTACTATTCAATCCTTGCATCCTTTTGGATTGGATCTAGTAGATTCAACCCCTCTTTTGAATGTAAAGTTTCCCCTAAGTGAAAATTGAGCTTAGTGAATTCCCCACTCCCAAGTGGAGAGTTGGCCAAGCCCCCAATTTTCCACTTTACAAAATCCTTGAGCAACAATAGCTTCACCCAAGGAATGACATCAAATCATGAACAAACACCACTCATCAAAGGAAAGGTAGATCCTTAGAGAGGAGAGGAGGAGAAATCATCGCCCCCCAAGCACAAGGACAATGAGAAGAATTACACAACTTCTAAAGAGATATTATTCGTAAGAGACGTATCATTTCAAACAAACAATAGGTCCTAACAAGGGACACACATGTACTCGCATTAAGGATAATTCTATGCAAGGACATCACCTTATGAAAAATGCCACACAAAAGAAGAGATAATCTTCTAAGAGAAAGAATGAGAAGGAAAATGTCGTCCTTGCCCCCCAAAAAAGAGGACAGGGAGAAGAATTACTCAACTTCTAAAGATAGGTTAATCATAAGAGGTGTGTTGTTTCAAACAAGGAATAGGTCCTAACCAAGGAACAATCATGTGCTCACATGAAGGATAATTCCATGCAAGAAAGGACATCAAGTTATGAATAATGCAACATAAAGAAGAGGTAATATTCAAAGAGAAAGAGCGGGATAAAAGAAGGATCACAAAACTTCTCTAAGAAGAGATCATTCATAAAAGACATATCATTTAAAACCAAGGAATAAACATGTTCTCGCATGAAGGATAATTCCATGCAAGAAAGGACATGAAGCTATAAATAATCCAATCCATAAAGAAAATAGTGAAACCTTAGAAAGAGGAAAGATAATATTCTTGTCCCCGAAGCATAGAGACAAGAATAAATAGACTATTATGTTGCTCACTAAGTATGACTGCACCTGAAATTGTACCACCATGAATGACAATGAACCCCCAATAGGTACGCCAACACTGTCAATAGTGAGGGGCAACATAATAGGTACTTGAATGTTATTTGAAATGATTATGAGAAATATGCCATTTATTGTCCAATGTTATTTTTATGATACCTAAATCAATATAATGTTTTAGTTTTGTTTTCAAAGCTTGACACTCATTATTAGAATTGCCACGAATTTGATGATACTTGCAAAAAGAAAAAATTTCAAGATGTTGTCTACGCTTCCTTCTTATTTTAGGCCAAAGAAGAGAGATTAAATTGGCATGGAGAAGATTGGACAAAACATTTTCTTGTTGTAATACCATATTGGAATGAGATGTGGATTCACTAGACAATGGAGGAGAATATGTTGACAAAGGAAGAAGTTGGAAACCTATCTTTTCATTAGAAAAGTGTGATTTCTCATGACTTTCACAACTTTGTTGCACACATCCTAAAACTTGTCCATTGTATTAATGTGTAGGAACAAGAGAGGGTTCACTCTTAGGTGGAATTGGATTGAAATTTAAAGAGGCCCAATCAACTTCTAGACATGTGTTAGGAGAAAAAAATTTAGTATTTGTATACACTCAAAAATGGTTGTGACTAATTAAATAAATATTTATTATTATTTAATAAGTATTCTTCTATTAAATAATTAAATTGAAAAGTTTATTTATTTAATTCATTTAGTCTTTCTTCCATTTCAATCTTATTAAAAATTAATTATTTAATCATGCATTATCAATTCTTCTAAAGTCTTCAACAATTAAATAATTCTACAATTATTTAAATATCCTTTTCCACCCCACTTCATCTCCACATCATTTAATCTTACCAACTCATATTTACGTGGCTAAACAAATTAATTATTTTCAATTATTAAATTAGTCATATTAAACTCTAACTTCTATTTCCTAAATAAAAGAATGAGTACGTACACTTAATTCTCAACTTCCACTTGTCCCATATTTCCAAAATCTCCTTCAACCATCCTATATTCTTGGGTTCTTTATCTTCAGTCAAGGTAAGCACTTGCCACTTGGACTCCCCTTCCTCCTTTTTCTCTCACATTCCAACTAATCCTTCATAGCCATCAATATTGCATGATTCAATCTCAATCGTTGGTCTCTACCACATGAGATTTTATTCATGAAAATCTATAAAAAGAGCATTTCTCTATCATTTTGAATCTAGTAGTTATCTTGCATTCACGTGAGTTTTTGAACATTCAAGCATTTCACAGTGTGCCTTTGGCTCTTAGGTTTAATTATTTCATATAGTTGCAATAAATCATTTATCTTTGCATACAACATCCATTTATCAAGAGTCCATTCATCATTTGTCATCTTGGAAGCTACAACCAATGCAATTTGAGAGCAACATATGAAACAAGATCAAAGATGATAGGACACAATGAGACAACAAGTGGAGGTTTATTGTTTTAAGTATTTCTCTTTTAATTGTTTCATTGGTAATTTTGGAGTTTCCTGTAGATTTATATTATTGTGAAACTAACAAATCTTCTAGGTTCATTCTTAAAATATTTCTAGGTTACATATTATCAAATTCAAACATCTTAGATTTTCTACAAAAAGGTGTGAAATCTAAGGACCCCCAATCATCCTCTAAGAGTTCTTCTTTAGGAACTTCTTTAGTAGGAGATGGTGTATTTGTTTGAATTGGAGAGAGGATTGTAGGAACTAAGAAAGCATATCGTGCTTCAATTCGTATGTTCCCATCAGTTTCTAAAGAAAACAACTCATTATTATATGTGTAAGGCACTACATGATAATTAGGAACAATTTTTGGTTTCTCAGCAATATGAACAACATTGATTGATCTTTGTTAGGCTCTTCATTTTTGGTACAAAGAGCATTGGAAACATTATAATGATGGGAAATAGGATCATTTTCTTTCTCTAAGGTATCTTTGTGATTAAGACAAACATTAGGAAAGGGACTATCATATGTAATGAATGTTTCATCTCTAGGGAGAAGATCATGAAAAGAAGGTATGGTATCACTAGGATAATTAGCCATAATATCATCCTCTTGTACCAAATAATCCTTATGAGGGAGGCACTTTTGGGGAGAAGAAGGAACACAATTCTCCAAAGATTCATCTTTAGGACGGAGATCTTTGAAAGAAGTGTCCATATTCCCTTTTTGCACCAATGTGCCCTCATTAATGATATCAATTTTGGGAGAAGGTAAATCATAGCTATGAATGAAAGGGAGAACTAAATTATCGTCATATGTATGAAAGGGAACATCATGAACATCTTTAATGTAACTCGAAATTGAATTAGCAAAATAAGATAAGAACTCCATATGCAGTTATGATCAAACAAGAAACTCATATGTCATTTAACCATAACAATGTTCAACCCATACATGCATGGAAAATTGAATAAAGGAGGGAAAATGGTATTTGAATTGGAAATTTGAAATTTGAATTTTAAAATTGAAACTTGCAAAATAATTAAATAATGCAAAATTCTAGGAAAAATGATTACTCAATTAAATGAACAAATTGATTGAAAGAATAAAGAGCAATAATGCAACCTCCTCAGAAATTGAAATTTAAAATTAGGATTATGTAAAAATAATCTCTTAATTTAAAATTAAAATTATCCAAAAGAGATTGAATTTTAAAATTGTGGCCTTGTGAAAATAACCTCTTAATTTTAAAATTTGAAATTGAAGGAATTAATTTAAATTTAAAAATTAGGGCTCTTTTAATTAACCTCTTAATTTTAAAATTCAAAATTATCCACAAGAGATTTAAATTTAAAATTCGGACCTTGTAAAAAGAACCACTTAATTTTAAAATTAAAATTAGATCTAAGATTGAAATTTGGAAATTGAAGAATTGGAAAATGCACAAGATTAATTTAAATTAAAAAATTAGGGTTTGTTGAATTAACCACTTAATTTTAAAATTAAAATTTGATCTAAGATTGAAATTTTGAATTTGAATTGAAATTAGCAACCATATTTGAAGAGGGAAATTCAAAATTTAAACAACCCACAAGATCAATTTTTAAAATTTTTAAAATTAGGGTTTTTGAAATTAACTACTTAATTTTAAAAATTAATTTTAAAATTTGTCTTGTAGATTAAATTTTGAAATTTGAAATGGAAGGACACTCAGATCTAAAATAATTAACCCAAATTAAGCAATTCACAAGCTCAATTTTGAAATTAAAACCTAGGGTCTTAATGAAAATAACCTCTAAATTTTTTAAATTTGCAAGGAAATCAAACTTGTAAATGCAAATTTGAATTTTAAATTGCATACACTTAGATATTAAGACAAAAATCAGAATTAATGGTGTAAGGATTCGGGTTCACCAAAATGTAAAGGGGAAAATTTGATTTGGCAATTTGCAACCTAGAAGGAGAAATCGCCAAATCAATTTTCGCTTTGGGAGAAGGAATTCCTTTACATTCAAAAGAGGGGAGGAATCCACTAGATTTGGTCACAAATCAGATAAGGACTGAATACTAAGTTGATTGATTGATTATGATGTGTTTTTCCCTCAAGTTTGTAAGTTGAAATGTTGATTTAGGGTAAATTGTTGAAATTGAAGACAAAACTGAGAAAATAATAAGCTAAAGGTTCAAGATTATGTCATGCACCTGGATCTGACTAATATGAGCTGATTCGGATCTTCCCTACGAAAATGCCCCAAAAAAGAAGGGACTATGGCGTGGCCTCTTGGTCCTCCAAAATTTCCAAACACCAAAAAGGGTTTTTTTCGTCTCTACAAATAAAGCTTAATTTGAGAAGAACAATTGCGCACCTATTGTTGGCATTGTGTTGTCATTGATGTTAGCCAGTTTTATGGTCATTGGAGTCAAGCGGTATAGCATGTTATCGGTATATCTTGTCACTGGTAAGTATGGGATGTCAGCATGTTACCGGTATATCTTGTCACCGATATGGAATGTTGACTAGTGAGTAGGCATTGGAGACAGTTGGTATTATGGCAATGCCAATTGGTGAGTGATGTATGGGCAATGTGTTGTTGCCAACCGGTAAGCATGTGACTAGTAAGCAAGCAAGGTTGAACTAATGGAGAAAGTGAAGCCAACTAGTATGCAGTTTGATGTCATACAATAGGATTCCCACCAGATAAAGATGTTGTCACAAGATGAAGAGAAGACTGACTGAGCGTGTGCTCAACTGGATTATATGTCTTGTTGAAGTTGTGTCTACTCAAACAGGGAAGTCATATTGGTGCAATACCGGAAGCAGAGAGCAATGTATTGTCAACCGGTTCCCACCAATTGTTGGTCGACAGGTGATTGAAGGCTCTTATTGGATGACCCAAGTGGAACATTAGGAAGCCCCTTGCATATGAATCAAAGATATGCACTGAATCAATAAGGGAAGGCATGATGAGCTACTGAGAAAGAAGAGGAAAATTAAGTTGTGATGAGTTTGTCACTTTGACAGGCCAATTGAGATGAGAACCTAGCTCATGAAGGAGGAGGAAAATTTTAGCACTTGCAGACATGGATCTACTCTGAGATGCTAATATCAATAGGGATGTCTGTTGATGTTTGATGTCTGAGATTATCATGCTACCGGTGTGCTAGGAAATGTGTTTTGGAGACTATTGACATGTTGATGTCAATTGGTATAGTCAATCAGTATGCAGGCAGGTAAGTAAGGTATGTTACCAGTATGCAAGAAGATGTATTATCAACCGGTGAGGTTAAGGATGTCAACCAGTAAGTGAGCAAAAGATACAAAGTGAAGAGCTCTCATCAGATGGAGATGTGCATAATGACTCACTCTGGATATATATTGTATTGGATTGACAAGTCTGGATTGGGCTAATGTGATCCCACTGGAAAAATAGGAGATTGCATGGTTTGAAGGTTAACTGGTTAGAGCATCACCGGTAGGGTAAGATGAACCGGTAGTATAAGGTATACCCCTGTTGTGTGTTGTGGTTGGTGACTAAGCCTGAACTAACACAGTGAGAAGAGTTGGATGTCGATAAAGAAGACACATAGCTTCCAAGTGGCAAAGTAGAAAACCTAACATGCAGAGGTCGGTGAGCGAAGTAGTTGGTGATTGGGTTGACAGTTAATGTAGACTGCGAAAATCATGGGTTGAGTGCAGAAGGATGTGGCTCGAGGTAGATCGAAAGGTTGACTATTGAGATGCAATGATCGATGTAGGGTATTCAGGTGCAGATCAGATTTGGTGAAGGGATTTGTGAGATCATTTATGGTGATTGACAATGCAAGGCCGACAAAATAGGTTGCAGGTTGCCAAGGTTAGAAAATGTGTACTGAAAGGGTGATTAATGGCAGTGTTGTGTGATTTGTCACAAGCAGTTCATCTCTAATACAAGATCTGATTGGATCTGATACGGTTCATGGTCGGTAGAAGAAACTCTAGCGTGCCAAGGTTGAATTGATGTTTTGGCAGGAAAGCACTAGTATAAATGTGCAGATCGAAGATCAGATTGGTTGTTGTTGCATGAGAAAGTGACGGTGGTGAAGTGAGTGCAAGCAGAGAGTCAATCAGTCTAAGAGTTTATTGCAGAATATTGAAGAAGTTGAGTGTTCCAAGAAGAACCAGTGAGAGAGATAACCTGCAAGGGTTTAGGCTATCGATAAAACTATTGTAGAGCACAATAGACATCTGATCGATAGAGATTGAATCAATAAGATTGTGATTGTAAAGGAAATCTAGTAGTATGGAAGCAGAGTTTAAAGGCAAGTTGAGATAGAGAGATAAAGGTCCTGGTAGAGCAGAGGCAGAGTGACAAAAAGAGATTCAACTGGTAAGGGTTGAGGTAACCAGTGAAGCAGTTGCAGAGTCTGTCAGTTCACCTAACTGACAGTGTCTGAACCGGTAAGGTTGCAATAGAGAGTGAAGGAGAGAAGGAACAATGTGAGTGGAGAACCGGTAGAGAACGAAGCAGGGTTGAAATGGAAGAGAGGAGTTAAACCGAAAGGGAGAATTAAATTGCAAAGGCTACAAAACCCATTTGTAACTAAGTTATTACTATTGTTTTGATAATATTTATTATATTCACTGAGTTGGTGCTCGGTGCAGGGGTTGGTGCTCCTTGGGTTGGTGCCCTAAACTTTGAAATAATGTTGTTTTATTGTGAGGTTGGATTGGAGCAGTAGACTCCAATAGCATTTCTCACCGAGGTTTTTACCACATTGGGCTTTCCTCGTATATCCAGTGTTATGTGATGTGTCTTTGTGTGTGCTTGCATCTTGATCTCTTCCCCTATCTCATCGGTAGATTCACTTAGTGTTTAAACTCCTATCTGGTACACACTTTTAGGATTAAAAGGTTAAGATTATTGAAAACCACTGAGTCACCCCCCCTCTCAGTGGCATCTTCTGTTCTACAATTGGTATCAGAGCATAGGTTCCCGGTTAGATAAGCTTTCTCTAGCTTGGGTAGATTCAGGTTTGAGAACACAATGGTTAATTCTGAGTCAACCCCTACTCCGGTGTTTGATGGTTAAAACTATTATGTTTGGAGTTGTAGAATGGAAGTCTACTTGTCCTCTTTAGGCTATGATGTCTAGATGTCAGTTGTAAATGGATAATGGTAGTGAACTTGGCACTATAGAACCAGTTTGTGAAAGCAAGAAGATCAATGAAACAAACACATGTGCAGATGATAAAGGTAGGTCTGTCAACTGTTGCGGCAATGATGAAGAAGAAACCCATCTCTTCATGGCTCAAGAGACAGAAAGTGAGATGCACACATCAAAAAGGGATAACACAAATCAATCCTACCGACAAGATTTGTTTGGCAATGATGAAGAAGAAGATGAAGCTGAAGTTTATTTTTAAGGGTAAGTGCACTTGAGGAGCTTAGCAGAGTAAGAAAAGAATACAAGATGTTCAAGAATGTTGCTGTTGTGGAACAAGACTTGTTGATCAAAAGTCTTCAAGAGTCCGAGTCAACCATTGCCAACTGAAAGCACAAGTGGATGATGCTAAAATGATGAATTTAGAATAAAAATTATATTTGGATACCAAGAAATGCAGGTGTAAATATTTAGCATCAGAGCTAGAGGCCAAGGACGAATAATGTCAGATTCTAATAGGTGAAATGGAGAAACTCGGGAAAGACCTTGAGAAGTGTCAAGATGAGCTCAAGGTGAGGATCCAGTATGATGGGAGCACTGAAGCCTTGGACAAAATGTTGAATAAACAAAAACACTCCAAGGATACTAGAGGAATAGGATATGATGTCAGTGAATGCTTCACAAGAAAGGAAATCTCCAACAAAGAAATTCAGTTTGTCTCCAAAAGTGAAAATGACAAAAGTCAGAACTTCATAGTCAGAAATGATCCAAGGAAGAAGGTTGACCTAACTACAACCGGTGGAGACATGAAAATGAAGATCGATGCTGCAAGGAGGAATAATGTTGATCCAAAAGGGAAAGGGAAGCTGAGAGAAGATGGCTTCATTAGAAATAAGAACATGAGAAAACAGTCAAGTAGACCTCTTCTCGGTAGAAGACAAAAAGATGTTGTTTCCCACAAGAAAAAACCAGTGTGGAGAAGGAAGGGATCAGATGAAAGGTTTGTGGAAACTAGACAACTCAAGAATAGTCCCCTGAGAAATATAAATGGAGAAGCCAAATCGGCAAGATCACCTCATGTTTGGCAAAACAAATTTGTAAGTTATAAGCCCTCTTTCTCCGGTTATTGTTTTTCATGCAAAGATTATGGTCATAGGGAAGATGAATGTAAAAAGAGGTCCAGGAAGAGACAAGGTGTTTTTCCCAGGAATAGCAATTTAGTTTGTCATAGATGTAATGCATATGGGCATAAGATTTTGTAATGTAGAAACATGCATATGTCCTCTCCCGGTTATGTGAACAATACTTATTTAGCTATTTCAAGAAATAGAAATCATGTTTGTTATCAAGGTAATGGATTTGTCCATAGAAGCCATGAATGCACGAAGAAGAAATTTAAGTCATATGACAGCCGATGTAACAGTTATGCTCAATATGGAAGTAGTTATAGAACATATGACAATCAAAGACCTACATGGAACAAAAGGAGAAGTTCTCCTGCAAGATCAAGAAATCCATTGGTTCTGGTAGTTGTCTACAACAACATGGTCAAGAGAAGAGGAGCAGATCGGGTTAATGGAAGACTGTATGATCATCCAGTTGGCATGCATACAGTATGTTACTATAGAAATGTTTTTGGATATACTACAAAATCTAGTAGAGCAAGGGCCAATTAGAAGAAGAAAATCAACACTGCTCCAAAGACTGCAAATGAGAAAAGGAGTGAGATCAAGCAAGTATGGAGAAAAAAGCAAGAGAAAATGACCATGGGCAAGCACTGTGCATTCAATGCATGGGTGATATCTCCTAAGGCTTAAAGGAGATGCAAGACTTTAGGGGAAGCTACATACTGATCACATTTTTCACACCCAAATTTTGAAAAGGACAAATGGAAGGACAAGTTGTTGTCGATATAAGGGAGAAAACGAAATGATAGTGTGTGTAGTTAGTGCCTTGGCTACACATCTACATATGTGAGATGGATTACTGTTGCATGTGTCAATGGATGGTTTAAATTACAAATTGGCATCAGAGGCATTTGACTCAGGAAGATGGAGTTTAGTGGATAAAGTGTTCTAGTAGAGATATTGGTCCAGTATAGTAAATTGGTATGTATAGTATGTTACCGGTATGGATATGACCAGAATTGCAGATTATGTAAGTCAAAGTATTTTGGGATCATTGCAGTGACTTCTGTGGCTTGGACTAATAAATTATGTCTCAGGTGATATTGGAGAAGTCTTGAATGATAATTTGTTGGTTCGGTAGTTGATCTTATATGCATATATCATTTTGATTTAACTGGTTTGATAGTTGACATGATGGTGATGTGGTTTGGCATTGTGGTCATGTAAGATCATGTCACAAGTTGTGATGGATATCATGGAAATGGAAGATCATCTGTAGATCATGTATGTTCATCTCTACTAGTACAAGGTATAGTTTGGAGATCCGGTTTAACATCATAAGGGAAAATAAGATCTGGGATCTATTGGTTCAGGGGGAGCTCACAACCATATCTTCTGGTTCTTGAACCATTTGTTGGCCACAAGGGAGAAAAATTTCTCAACCTGTATGTCAAAAGGGAAGATTTGACAAAGAGGGAGAGTTACCTGCACAGGGGGAGTATATGTAATTCGTATCAGTGTTAGCAAATTGGTGTTAGAATAACTTCATGCATACCAAAGGGAGAGAAGATGCAGTCTGACTGGCAGCTAAATAAAGATCACTGACACACCTTTCACAATGGTATCTGAGGTATCAGATTGCTAGTTGTAATTGGTATCAAGTGTTGGTATATGCAGTTGGCATCCAAGCCCTCTATCTCAAGTGTTGTTGGATGAGAGGATGCAGAGTGTAATGGTCAAAGAGGGAAAAGTGACCGGTAGAAAGTTATGTCAGTCTCCTTTGTCATTGTTGTCAAAGGAAGAGAGGACATCAGTAGTATACCAGATACTACATGTGTTGACATCAATGCCAAAGGGGGAGATTGTTGGCATTGTGTTGTCATTGATGTCAACCGGTTTTGTGGTCAATGGGGTCAACCAATATAGCTTGTCACCAATAAGTATGGGATGTCAACATATTACCGGTAAATCTTGTCACCGGTATGGAATGTTGACCGGTGAGTAGGAATTGGCATTATGGCAATGCCAACTGGTGAGTGATGTATTGGCAGTGTGTTGTTGCCAACCGATAAGCATGTGACTGGTAAGAAAGAAAGGTTGAACAAATAGAGAAAGCGCAGCCAACCGGTATGCAGTTTGATGTCATACAGTAGGACTCCCGCCAGATAAAGATGTTGTCACAAGATGAAGAGAAGACTGACAGAGGGTGTGCTCAACCGGATTATATGTCTAGTTGAAGTTGTGTCTGCTCAAACAGGGAAGTCATATTGGTGCAATACCGAAAGCAGAGAGCAATGTATTGTCAATCGGTTCCCACCAGTTGTTGGTCGACAAGTGATTGAAGGCTCTTAACGAATGACCCAAGTGGAACATGAGGAAGCCCCCTGCATATAAAATTGGAGATATGACCAAATCAATAAGGGAAGGCATGATGAGCTATTGAGATAGAAGAGGTAAAGTAAGTTGTGATGAGTTTGTCACTTTGACAGACCGGTTGAGATGAGAACCTGGCTCATGAAGGAAAAGGAAAATTTCAGCACTTGCAGACATGGATCTACTCCAAGATGTTGACATCAATAGGGATGCCTGTTGATGTTTGATGTCTGAGATTATCATGATATCGATGTGCTAGGAGATGTTCTTTGGAGACTATTGACATGTTGATGTCAATTGGTATAGTCCACCGGTATGAAAGCAGGTAAGTAAGGTATGTTATCAGTATGCAGACAGATGTATTATCAACCGGTGAGGTTAAGGATGTCAATCGGTAAGAGAGAAAACATACAAAGTGAAGAGCTTTAATCAGATGGAGATGAGCATAATGACTCACTGTGATTATATGTTGTGGATTGACAAGTCTAGACTGGGCTGATGTGATCCCACCGATAGAACAGGAGACTACATGGTTTGAAGGTTAACTGGTTAGAGCATCACCTGTAGGGTAAGATGAACCGGTTGTATAAGGTATACCCCAATTGTGTGTTGTGGTCAGTGACTAAGCCTGAACCGACATAGTGAGCAGAGGTGGACGTCGACAAAGAAGACACATAGCTTCCAGGTGGCAAAGTAGAAAACATAACATGCAGAGGTCGGTGAATGAGGTAGTTGGTGATTGGGTCAAAAGTTAATGCAAACTGTGAAAATCACGGGTTGAGTGTAGAAGGATGTGGCTTGAGGAAGATCGAAAGGTTGATTGTTGAGATGCGATGATCGATGTAGGGTATCCAGGTGCAAATTGGATTTGGTGAAGGGATATGCGAGATCATTTATGGTGATTGACAATGCAAGGTCGATAAAATAGGTTGTAGGTTGCCAAGGTTAGAAAAAGTGTACTGGAAGGGTAAATAATGGCAATGTTGCATGATTTGTCACAAGCTATCCATCTCTGATACAAGATCTAATTGAATCTGATATGGTTCATGGTCGGTAGAAGAAACTCTAGCACACCAAGGTTGAATTGATGTTTTGGCAGGAAAGAACTGGTATAAATGTGTAGATTGAAGACTAGATCGGTTGCTTTTACATGAGAGAGTGGCGATGGTGAAGTGAGTGCAAGCAGAGAGTCAATCAGACTAAGAGTTTATTGCAGAATATTCAAGAAGCAAAGTGTTCCAAGAAGAACCGATGAGAGAACTAACCAACAAGGGTTTAGGCTATCGATTAAATTGTTGCAAAACACAACAGACATCTAACTGTAGAGATTGAATCAGTGAGATTGTGACTGATTGTAAAGGAGATCTAGTAATGTGGAAGAAGAGTATAAAGGAAAGTTGAGATAGAGAGATAAAGGTCTTGGTAGAGCAGAGGCGGAGTGACAGAAATATATTAACCGATAAGAGTTGAGGTAACCGGTGAAGCAGTTGAAGAATCTGTCAGTTTATCTAACTGACAGTGTTTGAACAAGTAAGGTTGCAGCAGAGAGTGAAAGAGAGAAAAAACAGTGTGAGTGGAGAACCGACAGAGAACAAAGCAGGGCTGAACCAGAAGAGAAGAGTTAAACCGGAAGAGAATTAAATTGCAGAGGTTACAAAACTCATTTGTAACCAGGTTATTACTATTGTTTTGATAATATTCATTGTATTCACTGAGTTGGTGCCCTAAATTAGTAGGGGTTGGTGCTCCTTGGGTTGGTTCCCTAAACTTTGTAATAATGTTGTTTTATTGTGAGGCTGGATTTGAGCAATAGACTCCAGCAACATTTCTCACCAAGGTTTTTCCCACATTGGGTTTTCCTCGTATATCTGATGTTATGTGATGTGTCTTTGTGTGTTCTTGAATCTTGATCTCTTCCCCTATCTCACTGATAGATTCACTTAGTTTTTAAACTCCTAACTAGTACACACTTTTAGGATTAAAAGTTTAAGATTATTTAGGCTCATTTAGGCTACCCACTTTTAAACTATTTTCATGTTGCATGCAAATATCTTCATACACTACACACTCTATAATTAAGTGTGATTCAATTTTAACCACCCCTTATTCTAAAAAATACAAGTTCTTTCTTCTCAATCTTCATTGGGGATCGTTCATCCACCCATCTCACACCTAATATGATGATAACTGGTCCTCAACTAGACAACTAAAAATATAGTTGTTCCCTTAGTTGCATCCCTCATGTACTTTTTCATCATGTCCCCACATGGGATTGAACTCATTGACATAGTGCACTTATTTGACCAATCTATTTTGTCCAAATGGAAATTTAAAATTTTTTAACACAATTTGTTTATCCCTTCATTAGAGTTAGGACATTCAAGAAAATAACATCCCATTTGTTATTCTAATTCATCCAAGTCTTCTTCCTACGGTCTAATTCATCTTCAACAACCATTTGGGTCAACAATACTTATCCATGTTTTCAACATATTTAGAGTAACTTAGCTTTTCAAATGAATTATCCTTGATGCTTTCATTGAAAACATTCCTACTTCAACCAAAAGGATCTCATAGGGGACTATTGACCTAACTTTGAGACTACTAGTGATTAGATGTTTTTTAATTCTTTAAAACTACCTCCATGTGTGGTTCAACATGCTACTCTTTTAAACCTCACAATCATAGAGGATGATAAGAGTGACCAAAAAACCAAAAAGGGTTTTCTTGATATTTCAATGCCATAACCCCACTTTCCTACACCTATTCTAAAGCAGGTAAGAAACTCTCTAACCTCCTTGAATCCTTTTCATCAGCATATCTCCCAACTAATCTTATTGTCAAAATCAATTCCTGACTATGTATACTCTTCCACTCTCTCCAATGAGCTTCCCTCATAGATAAAATTAACCTAATTTTTCTTTCTTTTCAATAAAAAATCATGATTTTGGTCTTGCTAGTGTTCATTTGCATGTCGACCTCTTGGAAAAAGAGTTGTAAAGACTTCAAATGTTCTCTCAAACCATGGACAGTTTTTGCAATTAGGATAAGATCATTTGCATACAAAAGTAACTTTACTACATAACCCACTACATGGATACCCTCTCATAGGCTAAGCACTTTAGAGATGAATGGATGGTAGAAAAAGAGTGGGAAGATCTTATGGCTAGCACACAGTGAGAAAAATGGATTCACATACACAAAGAATGGTTTCTATGCCCTAGCAACTGAGGAGTGACATGTAGCTAGAGTGAATAGTAACAAGTGAAATAGAAATGAAAAGCAAGTGGGTGAAAATATCAAAGAGATAAAGAAAAGGGGAAGAAGAGTAGTGGCGAGCACTAAGCAATAATGTGAACTAGCTAGATCAATGAGTTTGGGGATGAAATACACAAGCATGCGCTCTTAGTTATGTGGTAAAAAGCTATATGTGATCACTAACTGACTAGAAAAAAAGTAAAGAGGCTTTTGGAAAGTGCATAATGTAAATTATGATGCTAGTAAGAGTATGAAATTCTAGCCAAGATAGGGGTTTAGTGTTTGGGCATTCACTTGCAAGCCACCAATAAAACATTAGTTGGAGATTAAACTAAAGGACCGCCAAAACACCAAAAATACTATTACATACTTGAGACCATACATAGGACCACTACCAAACGCCATGACATGTCATTTGAATGGCCTCCATTTAAGCACATAAGATACATGTGCATAGAAAAAATTTAAAGATCTAGACATGCGCAAGACACCCTATTTTACACTAGGCTCAATTCTTGGATTGAAACCCTAATTGATAAGAAAATAAGAAACTCTAATAGAAGCTATATTAGATTAGTTGTTTAGATGGAGTTTGCAAACCATGGAGGCAAACATATGATATGAAGATTTATATATCGAGGCATGAGCCAATAGTGGTGATGGACCTTAATGGGTCGTGCCCCCCACAATAAAAGGTTACTTCTTATTTTTTCATTTTTATTTCTCTTTTATTTTATTTATTTTTAAATCTAAAACAAAAATACAAATTAATTTTGTAGATTTGAAAAAAAATAAATCAATTACAAATTATTAATGGTCTTGAGTAATGTATTTTATAACCCAAAAAATTCCCTCCAAAGAAAAAGCCAACATATGCTTGTTTATTGTTGATCCTTACATATTCATGCTTTCTAGATGCAATAATGTGATTCATTTCTAAGAAACTTGATATAAGATTTTTGTAAAAATCAAAGGAAGCCCTTTCTCAATTACGCTAGCCTTAGGCTGTCCACTTTGGAGAAATTAATAGTAGAAACTAGCTAGATTAGTTATGATAGGCACAATGGTGAGCTTGTAATAACTTTACCCAAATATTCTTAACACTCAAATCTAAGTGCTCTCAAATCCTAGAAAAATAGTAGTCCTATAACATCATAACTTTGATACCATGTTAAATTTTTTATATACATAAAAACTCTGAATATGACATAATGCCTATAAGCTAATCAAAAAAATTGGAAAATAAATAAAGGTATTTATATTTAGTATAATGGAACATAACGACAAAGAGTAATGCTCACATATAAAAAAAAATAGATTCTTGAATCAAAGAGATGTTTTTTATTACAAACTAGCATTTACTAGGGCGTCGACCCTTAAACATAGTCAAAGGCTATTCACATCCAAAAAACATAGACCCAAATTAAACACAACTACCTGAATCAAGGAGGAGAAGTAACATCCACACCTTTACTGGGGAGGGAATGGGAAGGAGGGAGAGACCTCCCCTTCTACCTACATCATGCAATGGTCCAAGCAAAGAGGTGTGTCCAAGAGGTGAGAGTTTCATTCCCAATCACTCTCAATCATGTTGGGAGTTAACTCACTTTAACTAGTATGATAGCTAGAATGTAACTCAACCTAGAGTAGATAAGTGTCTATTAGATGCATAAATCAAGGCACGTGACTTAATGACACAACTACCAAAATGTGCTTAAATAGAGTGAATAAATAATACATAAATGGTAAATGATCTATTGTAATGAACTAACATGAACCTAACCTAGTGAGAATATTGTATGTCTAACAATCAAGACCACATAATGTGGTAATAGTTCCGATGTTGTGGCAATCATTGAAAATATTGTTTAATAATATAGATCCCAAGGATGTCTATTGAGTGAACCACATTAAGTTTCACAAAACAAATCTCACCATACATTACATCCACTCTACCAGACGGCTTAATTGATAAGCAATAATGTGCAAAGGTCCTTTTTTGAATTTCATAGCAAAATTCTTAATATTGTGCTAAACAACAAAATTTGAATTGGTCCTAGCAAGAGTTCTAAATGAACGGCCACAACCTATCCTTTGAAGAAATCCATATATATGGGATAAAAAACTCTTGAAAAATTCAAAGCACAAAGACGGTAGATCTAAACAAATCAATGCTCTCTAAGTTTGTAAATGGATTGTTGCCTATGAGCATATGAGATTGTAACAAGTATACATCTAAGGGTTAAGACATGTAATGATGGAATATTTATTTTGTAATGTGAATTATTTTAATTGCAGGTCGTATCAAAGCATTTGAGTTCCAATGGCATGTATGTATTCCATCTTAGTTATCTTTAGAGGTGTATATTGGTAGCTCTAAGTTAGTGGACACTGATGAAACATGTCGACATGCTCATTACCTTGTAGTAGATGGTCCTCCATCATCTCCAAAGACGAAAGGAATTGAATGGCCAAGACAAAGAAGGCAAGTGCTAAAAGCACTAAAACAAATCCTACAAAGCATTGTGGCCATTTTGATGTAAATTATCATACAAATGAAACATATTGGAAGCTCCATCCGAAAATTGCTTATAAGGCTAATACTAAAAATTCTCACACTATGAAGGAGGTTAGTTTTAATCTTAAAACATAGAGGCAACTAGATTTACTTTGCATTGATATTCAATTCAAGAATGTTAAATCTAATGCACTTTTTTATTCTTATTCCCAAGCTAACCTTATTTCACAAGAATTAATTGTTAATCTTGGTTTGAAAATTTATCGGCATCCCAAGCCTTATGCTTGGGTTGGATTAAAGAGGGTGGTTATTTTTATTTTTTAATAAGCAATGCAAATTTAAGTTTCTTGTAACCAAAAATAATTTGATGAAAGTATATTTAAATGTTATGTCTATGAACGTGGGTGGAGTTGTGTTTGTCAACCTTCAAAGTAATGATTTCATCATAACAGAAGGGATTGAAATGAAATTTCATTGGGCCTAAATTTAGTTCATTTCTAGTTCATTGAAGATAGAATATGCAAAGGTGATTTGTTTCACTTCATTGGAGGTTTCTTCCTAGAGGTTATATAGGATAAAATGCTTATGACTTCTATTGTAAGGGTTGTTTGTTCATTTTGTTTCAATTCAGTTAATTAGTCCTTACAAAGAACAGTTCGTAATTTTTCCATTTAAATTATGTGTTGATCATTATTGTATGGCATGACCATATATAATGTATGAATAATCTACCATTTCTTGTTTTACATGTATTATGCCCCTTACGATAAAATATGGATACATACAATGCAATATACAAAAGCCTTATTGATGTTGGATTCTAGCATTCCAACCAATAGCAATTTGGAAAGCTAGGATCTATAGTTGAAGTGGGAAGCTCACTTTTCAGCTTCAAGTGATGAATAGATAAAATAAATTCTCATCATAACATTAGCATGTAAACAAATACAGGCACCTAAATTCACATCATAACAAAACCTATAAAAAGTATAAATATGTAAATACCATCATAAGTTTGTATGTATATAAGCATCTTGAGGAAATTGATAGTTTACTGCCATGAGAATATGAACTATTATGAATTGATAGTTTACCACCTTGAGAATATATATTCAATTTTTTTGTTGAGTTTAAATTTGGATCAATAGAACTTGCATTCAATAATTTGAATTTGAAATTGGAATATTTATATGAAATATGTGATGGTGTGACTGAATTTTGAAATATATTTGTTTTGATGTATGATAGGGGCACCTTTGTCAAGTCCCTTTTGTTGGGATTAAGGTGTCTCAACCTTTGCAAATTCTAACATTGATTTTGCTATATTTATTTATTATTTTTATTTATTAATTGCCTACAAATGTCTATTCATTTAGTGGGACCCACAAGCTTGGCGGCATCCTAGTTGGCAGTGATTGTATGACACATGTTGCACATGTGGAGGTCGGCATCCCACTTCGAGGATCTTGACAAGTGCCAACCTATTATATATTCTATGGCATATTAAACAAGTGGCGGGAGATACCTTTTGCATGGAGAAGGTGGATGTCCAAGTTGGGTTATGACGAGTTGTAAAAGAATCAACTAATAATAGTCAGTAATGATGGATTCTCTTATAATTATAAGTGTTGTAAGTTATGACACCTGTAAGATGCATAAGAGCATTTGTCATACCTCCAAATAGTAAATTTTGGGTGCCCAACTTAGGAGGTTTGAATGGGGAGTCATTTGGAGACATACATGTGTTATTTGCATGTCTTTTGGTGGCCGAAAATAGGGCCAAATTCTTTGTACAACCCCATCTTGTAACTTCATCTAGAAGCGTCTTCTTGTGTTGTATTTCTCTATAAAAGGTAGCCTTGGAGATTTGAAGTCATATTGTGTATTGCGGGTGAAGTATTATGCTATTGAAATTAATCCGGATTGTGGGTTGTTAGTTGTAGAATCATGTTGAAGAAGCTAAATGTTGACATTGTATTGTAACTGTTAGTTTACTAGAATAAAAAATTGTGTGCTTTTCATTGTGTTTATCTTTATTCATGTTTATTATCTGCTTGTGAATGTGTTTCCGATTTTGTAATAGAAGATTTTTTAAGAAAATTTGCACTATCTCCCCCACTAGATTAATATTAAAAAAGTGTTTTCTACACCTTAACTTCCTTTCACTTTTTTCCAAAAATAGAACTTACTAAAAATAGTAGGTTTCCACTATCCAAAAATGGTAAGTCAAAGGTAACTAGACACATTAGGAAACATTATTTATTCAATATTTATAATGTCCTGAAGCAATTTACATTTATTGAGAAAATAAATATTAAATGAACTTAATATTTAAATAATGATGCCAACTCAGGAGTGGTTTGGATCTTGAGTGCTTTATTTTTCTCTAGCAGAGCCCTATGTTTGTGAGTTGCTTTTGTGGACGAAAGCCCAAAAATGTTGTGATATGTGCATGAAAACCCATTGGTTGCATGAGTCAAAGGACAAAAAAAAACCTTTGATTCAAGACAGCAATTCATCTAGAGATTGTGGTGGAGCCTCATGGATTATGTAGATTTCAACTAGTTTTATAGTGGCATGTCTATTTGAAGTTTGGTGTTGGAGTTGGGTTTTCAGTGTGCTTTTGATGTCTTAAATGTGGTAAAGGGGGTTCTTGCTAATATTTTTGTCATGTGTGATCATTTTAGAGGCTAGAGTATTTTGTAGTTGTCTAGGATTTCAATTTGGTAGTGCAACAATGGAGTTTGCAGCGAGGTTTTGCAATTTAAGTGTTTTGAAGTGTGGATTTGGTATTATTGTTATTTGGTTTTTGAAGTAAATGTATTTTTTTTCATGTTCATTTCTAGAGTTGTACCATTGTTTCGGCATGATCATTTTGGAGTTTGGCAATACTCCCACAATTTTGGAGTTTTTGAGTTGTTGGCAATGCATTTAACTCTGGTTTGAGTACGAATTTGCAATATAATTGTTATTTATTGTTTTTTCTATTGTTGCTATTATATTTCTATTGTAGCAGCACATTCTACGTAATTAAATTTGAAAATAAACAATTTAAGAGGTTATGGTGTTTTGAGTGTAAATTTGGTGCAATCCGATGTTGACAGTATTTACAAAAATATTGTGATCTTCTTGTGTGTGTTGGGTATTCTTCAACACAAGTGTTTGCAAAATATTTATTTTGCCTCTATATTTCTTTTATTTTCTTTTTTTTAAAGTTAAATCCATCTTTTATTCATTGGGAATATTACAACCTTACACTTTAACCCATATTAAATACTAACTCAACTATATGCGGGTTATAAATTGAAACCCTTGAGATACACTATAATGATTTGTCAATATGGACCTTGAATATATAAAAAAGTTGAAAAATGAAATCCTCAATAAACAATTTCATGAAACCATATATACCAAGTGTTTCATTTTTTAACTTGTATAGAAAGCAATACGTATTTAACAAAATTGAGAAGTTGTCTGTAAAATGATGAATGCAACTGAAGGGATGATAAAATAAAGACAATAAGACAATTGTATGATTCAAATATAGATGTCATATAATAGTCACAAATTGAACCAATGTCTTTAGTGGAAATTAGAAAGAGAAATGATGGAAGTCTTTACCTATAATGCCCAATCCGAAAGCCTTCAATCAACTGGAGAGGATTCGGCAAGCTTTTGGGATGATGGAGAGTGCAATGGCCATAATAGAAGCATGTTGAAAAATGGTTGTGGTGAAAAGCTAGGTCTTGCAATGGGCGCAAAAGCCATTATGTATTTGAACTTAAAATGTTATAAAGTGGACGGTGATAAGAGTATAATCAATGCCAACACAAATGCCTAGCATAACATTTTGAACCAAAAAACAAAACACCCTAAACCATTAATGCTTTAATTTGATTTATTTGGATGACACAATAAAAAAAATATTTAACCTTAAATATATATCTGCACAATAATAATATTAATTGAATTGAGTTATGCAACTTTTTTTTGTAGGTGTAGCATATGATTATTGTGATATCTATGTGTATCAATTAACACGTTCAATTGATCACTTCTAAAATTTTGTGTACATAATGACTCATCATATGATCCATGTAAACTACTCAAAAACTGAACCAATAGTTTTAAGCTCTTAAATCACTTAGAAAAGCACAAAATAAATTGTGAAAATCTGATATACCTTTCAAGTATCAAATTGCAATAGATGAATAGAGATATGAACGCATCGATTGTCAACACATCGATTTGACCATACATCTTGTGCCAAAAGATCAAACTTGGTCTCTGATACGCTTTCCAACTTTATAATTTGACATTAAACACATTGCAGAAATATTTGAGCGCATAGCATATTAGTTGCATGTCCACGAGTGCTCATACTTGCAGATAATGGCAATATTGCAAGATTCCATTCGAGCATAAATAAATAAATAACTAGAATTCCATGTTGCAAAATGTTATATAAAACACAAGAAAGCAGATTTCACGTGTTCTTGGGATAGATGGTCATAGGACCCTTGTAATTGATAACCATGGATGACCAGCAAAATAAGTTAAATGCCCTGACACCACCAGCATGGGCAGACTACATTGTGACGAGCTCCTTTAAATTGACATATGATATATTGATACTCAACTCTCAAGTTTTTAGTTTTTTGTTGAATTTGAGATTGTATGCATTCACGTAGGTTTACTCGGCTATTCAAGATCAATGAAAACCAGGTAGCTTTCTCTGAGTTACAGACCTGATTGGTTTCTAGATGTCCATTTGGATGCAATTATGGTGTTAACTGGTTTGTGAGTTCCAGCACGTAAATTAATACAAAAGATATTAAGTTAAATAAGAACTTACAACTAGAAAGACATGGCAAACACATATATATATAGCTTTATTAGGTCAATATTTGTACAAGTAGAAAGACATGGCAAATATTTGTGCTTTTTAAATCCTATATTATAGCCTCATTAGATCAACATTTGTACAACTACAAAGGCATGGCAAATATTTGCTTTTTTTATTCCTGTATTATAGCTTTAGGTCAATACTTGTATGTGGCCATTCTTCTATACCATACCATGCCCGTTCCTCTGTGCTTTTGTAAGTCTATTGCAATACATAACTTTACAAAGAAATGTAATTTTTAGAGAAAAGAAAATCCATTTTCTGTAAAGAAAACATCTACAGGCAACTAGACTCCAATCCACATTCATTCCATGTATAAAGTTATCATAAATCATAAATGATAAAAGTGTTCACAGTAGTTATAGTTTATGGGGTAATCTTCCATTGTGGAAAGTAACATTTTTTGGATTAATTAATGACGGATCTATTGGAGCCCCCGCCCATACATGAGAACATTAAAAGACTATATCATCTGATCATAAAGCTACATTGCACTGAACCTTGAGCAAGAGACCATGCAAGGAATTACTTCAAACAAAAAAAGGGCAAAATAAAAGAGAAATAAACTAATAAGGGAGACTCGAGCCTGAGAGTCCACATGCCTCCTATTGCAACAATATATTGTGGAAAGGGGCATTGTCAATCCATCAGGATGGTAATCTTTTATTTGATTTGCGTTAGTGTCCAAAGGCAAAATATCATGTATCCAGCTGTGATATATTGTGCATCGGACAAAAAATGGATGTTAGGAATATGTATTGATTTTACCATGTCATCAATGATTAATATTGATATGTTGTGTGATGTATTTCCTGATCATATTTTTGATATACCATACCATCGAGGTTCAAAGGCAACATTGATGATAATATATAGTGCACCCGAAAAAATGGATGTTAGGAAAATGTATATCATTTTAACATGCCATCAAAGATTAATGTTGACATGTTGTAGTGACATATTTCCTGATCATGCGTTTGATACATATCACAACTTGCAAAGTACCTATTTAATAGAGAAACCGGTGAATGTTAAATATTAGTATTTTTATCAGTCAAATATATATGCTCTTTACTTATCAAAACAAAATACAGTAGTGACAGGCAAGATAAAAATCCCAGGGTCATATTTCAAAATCTTTTTAGACAATCCAAATATAACAGTCATTTGTAAGAATAACTACTACCAATGGCTTTTGTTGGTCAATTTTGAATAGAAGGAAATATTCTGGAAGAGGGAGGGACGGAGATGGTAGGATCAGGTATTAACCTTTTCTGATCAGAAGGATCACGCACCCAACGCAGCTCACTCATATTGGGCATCTCAACAAAGGTCATAATGAACTCTCCAATCTTTTGTGCCCTCCCTTTCTTTCCAGCTCTTAAAACAAGATTAGCTTTATGATAGGAGAAAATGCCATTAGTTAGATGAATAATATCACCAGGTTGAAAAGCATCACATTCATTTCCCCAAAGTTGAAAGTGAACAGAAGCAGATTGATCAGCTACCAAAGTCAAACAAGTCCTTTCTCCTCCATCTTTCATTGGTTTCCCTTTCTCCAACATAATAAACTTTGTATTCACTGTATTTGTAGCTGCTGGTGAAAGATCCTTAAGACAAATCATTTTGGCATCTTCCATGTCTTTTGCGGATCTGAGAAAATGGGATGCTGTTGGTTCCTTTTGCCTGATTAAGACAAATAAAAAAAGTCATTTGTGAACATAATAAACACTTCAAGCTGGCCAAATGTAATGACATGCCAAAGATTATTAAGTTATTAACATATTCTGAATTCATTTTATTCCAAGATAATTTTTCTTGGCTCTAAAATTGCAATTTATGGTTTCAAGAGTATTTTAAAAAGTTCACAGGGCATTTCCTATAAGAAGCTCTTCTTAGCATTAAGATAGCAATTCACAGTATATATGAACAATGCCAACAGAACTTCCTCTGACTGACAGAATCAACAATGGTTTTTAACAAATTCAATTTTTTTGTGTTTACTGGTTATGAACAGATAATGAAAATAAATCCTGACTGCAAATTACTCCAGATATACAGATCACTGATAAGTACTTCAAATGAATTTTTGAATTTACAGATCTGAGAAATTTAAACAGCTACAATATGCATTTATCAACCAGTGGAATTCTGAGCAAATCATTAGGTATAGTCTACTGATTCTGTGGAAAGTTTATCAGCTGAAAGTATAACAAATATTAGATTCGTTCATAATAAACATACAGTTCCCAGGTATAGCACTATAGTGCTGATGTGCAAAAACTAAAAATCCACGCAATAATGTAAATGTGAGATATAGCTGACTATCTAACTGGAATTATGCCCCAATGAGAATGAAATTATTGTTGTACATTCTGAAGATTGCTGCAGCAGGAATAGATCTGCTCTTAGAATTCTTGATGGGCTGCTGAATGGTGTCAAATCCTCCAAGGCCCAGTGCAGCATTTTCTGAGGCCTGTACGGTTTGCTGGAAAGGTGCGGGTGATTGTATGATGCTCAGATCTGAAGCAGCACTAGTAAACCCTAGAAGAAAATCAATTATGATGAATCTCCTAGTTCATATCCTTGATGATGATACTTCTGCCCTCAAACTACCATAAGTCTTGACCACTCCTAAACAGATCCTAATTATGCCAAGCATTCAAAAATATGGGTGCATTCCTTAAAATAAATTTTCTTGATGATATTTTCTGGTGACCCCTCCTATGGCAACTAAATGTATGATGATACATATGATCAACTTCAAACCCTGAAACACTGGGTTTTGCCTTAATTCGCCCTTGAAATGGTACGTGTCTACAATGGATGTGTATGCCAACTCTTGATGATCGGGCTCAATATGATAATGGCAATTCCCCAATACGAGGCACCCTAATGAAGTGTGCCAACAATGTCAAACGGCTCCAATGATCTTGATTTGCTTGCAAATTCTAAACCCACAAGCTGCACAAATTGTGGTTTCAATCCACCTTGCAATCCTTTTGCAAGGTAAGAAGCAAGGTTTTTTGTCCTAACCTCTCAAAGTGTGCAACCAAGGGTTACAATACTTGAGTGCAAAGTCAATTTCAAACTCAAAATAAAAAACTGCTCAAAATGAATTTGGATGATCAAATGAGGATACATTCCCCCTTATATACCTTTTCAAATTGAACCCTTTTCTCCTAAATTTCCCTCCAAGTATTTAAAAATACTTCTATTTTAATACTATTGTTTAAAAACACCTTTTATTTTAATTGTATTAATATTATAAACTTGCCCCTATAATTAGAAATTTTAAGGCCCAACTTAAATATTATTATTAATTATTTTCTCCAAAGAAACGGGCATGACATTCCGCCATTCCTAGAATTGCTTGCCCACAAGCAATTGCAAACCTAGATGATGAATCATGTCATAATGTCCATGGAGTCTAGATCCAATACCTATCACATGAAACAACTTTTGCCAAAAAAAACCACAAAACTTGGATGCTCAATAACATCATACCCATACACATTCATCTTGTTTCTATCAAGTGGAACAACTCCTTCCAAAAATCACTAATAGAGCTACTACCATCGTCACTCACATTCTTATGCGATCCAAGAACATTGATCACATCAAATAATTTGACCTCTAGAGGGAAAATAACATAGAAGTGTGCATGACTCACAACAAGATGAATGCAAACCTCTGGAAAGCCCATGATGAGATGGGCAATTATACTTCTCCACCTTTGACTTTGGTCAAACAACAAAAACAACCAACCCACAACATGCTCTTCTTTGATGTGATGATGGACGATGTTTCTTCCCCATGCTTGAAAATGTCTTCAAGATATCACCAAACCAAAGATTGCCCTGCAAATTGGACACCACATTTTTGCTGCACAACTCTGTCCTCAAGATGAGCATAACTCCCTCGATTTCTGCAAAAAAAAGAAAAATATTTCCTTGAGTTCCACTAGGTCTTACCATTGTACTGTAAGCTGAATCCCTCATGAGTTTGGACCAATCAGCGTACATGCAGGCTGTAGAGAAGTTGCAAAGGCCGTAATTCATCCAAAACTGCAATACAACAGCTGGTACAATTGCTTTCTGCAATTCCAATGGCTGAAAACCTTCACAAACAGCATGATAGATTAAAATTTTCAAAAAATCTGCAAACTGGTGACTGAATATGGAAACAACCATAAAATGATTGGAAGTACTCCAACGGCAGCAACAAACTGAAAATCACTCAATCCTATGACTGAATACAGATTAAAATTTTCAAAAAATCTGCAAACTGGTGACTGAATATGGAAACAACCATAAAATGATTGGAAGTACTCCAACGGCAGCAACAAACTGAAAATCACTCAATCCTATGACTGAATACACCTATATGGCTGCAAATAGTATAGTGGCTGAAAATGACAAAGGTGGCAATTCCCAAGTGGTGAGTGATGATGACGGAGGACTTTGTAATATCTCCTGTGCAACATAGTTGCAACTTGCCATCGCTAGTCTTCTCCATTGTTCTCCCTTTGTCATCCTTTGCAGACATATCTAAGTTTGAAGCCCTTTCACCCAATTCATGAGCATCCCCTTGATGGTGCCAATTACTTCCTCCATGGAAAAGATGTCTCCAACATTTTGTCTTTCTATGTCTTGATAAATTTCTCTATTCGGTGGCCATGCTAGAGGCACAACATCAAACTTTCTACTATGCTAATCCAAAATAGATTGAATACCACCACAAAAAAATCTCAGTTATGAATGACGTTGTGGCTGTCATCAAATTAATGTTCCATCCTTGTGGCCATGATGACTCTTGGAGCTCCACACTAACTGCCGTAAACAGCTACTTCTTTCCCTTATTTGAATTTCTACTCTATGGTTTGATAGTTTAGGGAGACTCTTGGAGCTCCACACTAACTGCCGTAAACAGCTACTTCTTTCCCTGATTTGAATTTCTACTCCATGGTTTGATAGTTTAGGGAGAATTCCCCATGAGAATAAAGCCATAATACACCCAGTACAATGTTAGTCTTTCCCAATCCAACAACATAAAAATCATCACTCATCTTATCTTCTCACAATGCGATGTCACGCTGATGTATCTCCTTCCTTCCTGCAAGGAAAGGTGAAGTCATCTACAGTTGAGATTAAATCCTTCAAAGTCTTTGGTGTCTAATCCCCTCCTAGATATCAAATCATCATCAACAAAATTATGAGTCGCTCCACTATCAATCAACTCTATAAGCTTCTACTCATACAACACTCCATGAACTTGAAATGAATTATATCTAGGAACATCTGAAAGAAAAGCAAGCACGCCCTTCTAGATCTCTCCTCCTTCAACCTCTGAATATGGCTCCTCTTTTTTTGTCTCTTCATTTAGAAGTACCTCTAGTAATGTACTTGTCCACAACCAAGTGGATGCACTACCTTTTAAAGTGGTTTCCTTTGTGGCACTAGACGTGGTGCCTTCCTCTTAGGAATCAAACTCTCCAAAGTTAGGGCTCTCCTGATGGCATCTAACAATGATAATGGATCAAAAGCCTTAACTAAACCCTTGAGAGGTTCGGTTAGACCCTTCAAAAATAACACAATTAGTCTCTTCTTCATCGCATCTAGTACCATCGTTGATAACCTTTGAAATTCCACCACATATTGCTCTCCTTTGCCCTCATGCCTGTAAGATCCCTTATGGATTTCACTCAGATTTCTACTCTGTTTTTACCCTTAAGCATAATGTCAAACACTTGGCATGCTGGAAGAGTTATTGAGTTTCCTAATTTGAATTTGTTTGTGCAGAGTTGTTTGACAAATAGTGATAAATTTTATTGCACCTTCCTAACTCAGAACTGAATACAAACATATCTTGATAGATCAATAGAAAATTGTAATTGAAAGAACAAGAATAAAGACATAAATTGCTGACCTTTTTATTACAATTTTCCAGTCTGAACAGGTATTGCAGCGAACAGAATTGCATAATAAATATTATACATTTTATGTTTCAACCTGAAGTTAACATAGTAGCATTCAGAAACTATTCCCACATCTAAGAATGAAGCCGAAACAGTCCACCTTGTCCAAATAATCCTCTCGTCCTTAGGAATATTATATAGCAGCTCTAATATTGGAATATAGTACAAAACTTTGCGCACAGAGATAAAACCTTAAAAAGTCTTTTGCCACCAAGAGATTGTGTCGCGATTAGATTACCCAAGGGATCTATTTTGAAAGGTAAACCCTTCTATTTTAGTATGAAGCCAAATAATGAGGCAAAAACATTGATATTGCTTGAAAGCCTCAAATTGTTAACCTCCATGCATTACAAAATTCTAGAATTCGAGGATGACTCCGAGGACTGTCAAAAGTTTATTGAAAGTATGGAAGCAGGAAAGTGTTTTGGATGAAATTTTAGAGGTTGGTCAACTTTGTAAGAAGAATAAGTTCACCCACTATTACACGGCAGAGATGTTATTAAATTGAGAAATTTCCTAATTTCTTTTCACAATGAAAATAAGTTCAAATTCTAAAACAATTAGAGAATAATTAAAACCCTCAAATAAAATTCTTCTAAGTTTGAATGTTAGGAATATTATAGACTTGCTCTTGGATATTCCGATTACCATTTTCATTCCCCCTAACTGTTTCTCAGCACCTCCAACCTTTTGATTTGAATTACAATAATGATGAATTGTTAATTGTTACAGTTTTGTTCATAATTTAAATTACGATAATGATTAATTGTAGTTTTGTTCATAATTTAGATATTATCTTAATTAGGTTCTATATGTGTTTGGCATGCAGTCTTACCTTATGTTTGTGACATATTTTATGAACATTGCAATTTATTTTTTATTAAAAGAAGGGTAAAAAATTATTCAACACTATTGCAATTTAAAGTAGTATTTTGGTTTTTTTCCAATAGAAAATATTTGAAATGTAAGATATTGTTTTTTTGAGCTCAACTTCATTTTGTGCAAGTTAAGGTAGTTAAGGTATTGAATTCGCAAAGAAAGTTATAATATAGGGCAGTAAGCTTCTGCCATTTAGACTTTAAATTCTTGTTTTAAAGGGTTTTTTCTGAGACTTACATATGGAATGCCTGGTTGCATTCCTTCTTTTCTACTAGAAGGAATTTTGATGCATCTTTTTTTGGACTGTGTTAAAAACTATTGTTCTGTAAATTCTAAAGTCTAGAGTATTTTTTTTTTTCCAATAGAAAATATTTGAAATGTAAGATATTGTTTTTTGAGCTCAACTTCATTTTGTGCAAGTTAAGGTAGTTAAGGTATTGAATTTGCAAAGAAAGTGAAAATAGTGAAAGATTC
Source organism: Cryptomeria japonica (assembly GCF_030272615.1). Classification (NCBI taxonomy): domain Eukaryota; kingdom Viridiplantae; phylum Streptophyta; class Pinopsida; order Cupressales; family Cupressaceae; genus Cryptomeria; species Cryptomeria japonica. The sequence goes on along the minus strand of NC_081413.1, from coordinate 547,993,731 downwards.
ATGAACTTAGTATTATGACAGAATATTTAAGCATACATTTTCATTAAAGATGCAAAAATGCTAGAAGAGATCGAGGATGTTTTAGTGGAGGAAGTACTTCGTAATAATTGAATGTTGATATTAGAGCATCCATTCCAAAGAATTATGTATCTTCTTGTTTATGTCCATCCTCAACATTAGATTCATCACGTTCAGGTGGTGAGATGATAAATATTGAATGTTGATATTAGAGCATCCATTCCAAAGAATTATGCATCTTCTTGTTTATGTCCATCCTCAACATTAGATTCATTACGTTCAGGTGGTAAGATGATAAATAATTAATTAGTTTCATTTTTTCAGAGTATAATTTTATTCTTGTTGAAAATTTTGGTGAGGAGATGGAGGAACGAAAGCTTATGAGGTGCTAATAGTGTGTGATGTGGAAAATCTGAAAAGTTATTGCTTTGTATATTAAGATCATAATAGGATACTTTTATTTATGATGTATTGTAAGAGCTAATAGTTATTTATTTTTTCATATGTATATATGTATGTATGTATTACACTCATGAAATTGAGCTCCGTGCTAAAAACATACAAGATGTATTACTTTTAATCATAACAATCTCTCTCATATTCATTGCAACCAAACATAAGGAAGTTCCAACCATGTAAACTAAGGAGTCGAAATTCTCATAGCAAATCTTACATGATCTCTCCATATGCAGCATTCTTACATGATCTAAACTCCATATGCAGCATTCATTGAAGTAGATAGACCTCCTATCATCCGCACCTTCCCAATCAAATCCTAATAATTTCACTTGTATAAACTCAATACTAAGGCCGAAATTCCCATAGCCATCTTACACTATCTAAATTTCTTGATGTTGATGATTTTCATTAATTGCTTGTGCAACATTTGTTAAAAGTAGGTAGATCTATTATTACTTACGTTTCCTTCCCAATATGAATCAACTTAACCTTATAATCCACTATTTTGCTTAAATTAAGCCCAATTGCTATATACATTCCAAATAAAAATAAGTTCCACCTAAAAATCTACCAAGAATCCAAATAAAAATAAGTTCCACCAAAAAAATCTACCAAGAATCCTGGGAAAAAAATAAGTTCCACCTAAAAATCAACTTCTCTATGTAAAATGAATTTTGCCAATGCAAGTGCAATATTCACCAAAGTAGAAAGACATCCTTCTACTGAGATCTCTTTTCCGATTTAAATCATTTAATCCCTATACATCCACATATCATAACAAACAATAACAATCAACTAATACCTCCTAAATAAAGAAGATGATCTTACTGTCTCGTAGTAAAACAAAATCTTAATCTATTTAAAAATAAACTCCCTTTATATTAGCCTTTTCCGCCCAGTGTTTAAGGCATAGCATTCCAGATTGACACTGGCATACCCAATTACATAACCCAAAAAGAACTAATAAACTCTTTAATTAGACGATTCCATTTTCAATATTTTATAAAAAGTTTTCAATCTATTCTAAAAGAAATTGAAATCAGGGAAAAGTTTAATTCAGGAATAAATAAAAACTTAATACGAGCAAATTAATCGCATTATACAGATATCGACCACAGTGAGCATAATTAAGCTACAAATCCATTTTGTTGAAACTTGGTACAGAAATTAAACCAAATCAGACACCATTTAGTTCAGAAAAATTATACACAGTCGAAGCAAAGAAACCAGTTCTATGCGCTATCCCAACCTTCACCCTTTGCAAAGATCATTGATTGCTACATAGGCAAAATTTACATGCATAAAACAAACCATAATAGCTTTTACAAGATAGATATTGAAAATAAAACACACGGATTCCATTTAAAAGTTTTTATTTAATAACCATGTCTTACTTTAGAATGGCTGGGACACTAGTTCTGACTTCTACAGACTTAACTAGTAGTAAGAAAGGAATATATGAGACCATGACACAAAAAAAGTTAGAACTTTAAAGTCAAAACAAGAAACACACAGAGTCCATAAGTAAAGTTTATCTAGACCACTGACAGAGTTCAACGAGGCCACTACACAACCAGACCATATCACAATCTAAAATCCACCACGAAGACGAAGAACAAGGTGTAGGGTTGACTCTTTCTGAATATTATAATCCGCCAGAGTACGACCATCTTCAAGTTGTTTTCCTGCGAAGATCAGCCTCTGCTGGTCTGGAGGAATGCCTTCCTTGTCCTGGATTTTCGCCTTCACATTATCAATGGTGTCCGAGCTCTCAACTTCTAGGGTGATAGTCTTTCCAGTAAGGGTTTTGACAAATATTTGCATACCTCCCCTCAAACGGAGCACAAGGTGAAGGGTGGATTCCTTCTGAATGTTATAATCAGCCAATGTCCTACCATCTTCAAGCTGTTTTCCAGCAAAGATGAGCCTCTGCTGGTCTGGGGGAATTCCCTCCTTGTCTTGAATCTTTGCCTTCACATTGTCGATAGTGTCTGAGCTTTCCACTTCAAGAGTGATGGTCTTTCCAGTAAGGGTTTTGACAAAGATTTGCATGCCTCCCCTCAAACGGAGCACAAGATGAAGGGTGGATTCCTTCTGAATATTATAATCAGCCAATGTTCTACCATCTTCAAGCTGTTTTCCAGCAAAGATGAGCCTCTGCTGGTCTGGGGGGATTCCCTCCTTGTCTTGAATCTTGGCCTTCACATTGTCGATAGTGTCTGAGCTTTCCACTTCAAGAGTGATGGTCTTTCCAGTAAGGGTTTTGACAAAGATTTGCATCCCTCCCCTCAAACGGAGCACAAGATGAAGGGTGGATTCCTTCTGAATATTATAATCAGCCAATGTTCTACCATCTTCAAGCTGTTTTCCAGCAAAGATGAGCCTCTGCTGGTCTGGGGGAATTCCCTCCTTGTCTTGAATCTTGGCCTTCACATTGTCGATAGTGTCTGAGCTTTCCACTTCAAGAGTAATGGTCTTTCCAGTTAGAGTTTTAACAAAGATTTGCATACCTCCCCTCAGACGGAGAACTAAATGGAGTGTGGACTCCTTTTGGATGTTGTAATCCGCTAAGGTCCGTCCATCCTCAAGCTGTTTCCCGGCAAATATAAGCCTCTGCTGATCTGGTGGAATACCTTCCTTATCCTGGATCTTGGCTTTCACATTATCAATGGTGTCAGAGCTCTCGACTTCTAGTGTGATAGTCTTCCCAGTGAGCGTTTTGACAAAGATTTGCATTCCTCCCCTCAGACGAAGCACAAGATGGAGAGTGGATTCCTTCTGAATGTTATAATCAGCTAAAGTTCTACCATCTTCAAGTTGTTTTCCAGCAAAGATGAGCCTTTGCTGGTCAGGGGGAATACCCTCCTTGTCCTGAATCTTGGCCTTCACATTGTCTATAGTGTCTGAGCTCTCCACTTCAAGGGTAATTGTCTTTCCAGTCAGGGTTTTAACAAAGATTTGCATTCCCCCCCTAAGACGGAGGACAAGGTGCAGTGTGGATTCCTTTTGGATGTTGTAATCAGCAAGGGTCCGTCCATCCTCGAGCTGCTTTCCCGCAAAGATAAGCCTCTGCTGGTCTGGTGGGATGCCTTCCTTATCCTGGATCTTGGCCTTGACATTATCAATGGTATCAGAGCTCTCGACTTCTAAAGTGATGGTCTTCCCAGTTAGGGTTTTAACAAATATCTGCATACCTCCCCTCAACCGGAGCACAAGATGAAGTGTAGATTCCTTCTGAATGTTATAATCAGCTAATGTTCTACCATCTTCAAGCTGTTTTCCAGCAAAAATGAGCCTTTGCTGGTCAGGGGGAATTCCCTCCTTGTCTTGAATCTTTGCCTTAACATTGTCGATTGTGTCAGAACTTTCCACTTCAAGGGTAATGGTCTTTCCAGTCAGGGTTTTAACAAAGATTTGCATCCCTCCCCTGAGACGGAGAACCAGGTGGAGTGTGGATTCCTTTTGGATGTTGTAGTCCGCAAGGGTTCGTCCATCCTCAAGCTGCTTTCCAGCAAAAATAAGTCTCTGCTGGTCTGGGGGAATGCCTTCCTTGTCTTGGATCTTAGTTTTAACATTATCAATAGTGTCTGAGCTCTCAACTTCCAGAGTGATGGTTTTGCCAGTAAGAGTCTTCACAAAAATCTGCATTTTCAAGTATAAAAGCAAACCTCAAATAACCTGCAATATAACAAAAAAACCATGTTAACAGTATGTTAGAGACACCAACTTAGAAATTTCAATTGTATACGAACTTAAGCAAAGAACCAGGTATTGGGGGTAGAAATAAAACGTAATTAAAAGCATATCAATAAAATTAAGAACTAGATCTAAAATTCAAATATTATAATATCATACAACTAAAATTGCTAGAATCTCAAAAAAAAATACAAAGGCAGGGCTGCCTGGAAAAATAAACAACAAAGTTAAATTCCTAAAGAAAATATGCCAGATTCATTACACAAAGACAACCGACCATCCTCCACTGCATTAACAAAACATTTTTAAATATTTTTATTATTTCATGTATGTGATGTTCAAATGGATGAACACTCATCTAATTCCATTTTTACGCAGTTTTGATTAAACAAGTATGCCCTGATTTTAACATCAACCCAAACTTTAATTCTTCTACACAAATTTTCAAAAGCCTCTTCTCTCTCATTTGACGGACCGTGAAGACCTTATAAATATAAACAAAAACAAATAAGAAGCAAATGGCTTGAAATAAAATTAAAACCCTATGAAACTTGCATCTCATAAAAACCCTCCAAGGCAATTCACTCTGATTAACAATGAAACCCTTTCGGCAAAAGCACAAATTTGCAAGGATGTTTGATAAGAAAAGAACAAACCCTAATCCCCCTTACAGCATCACAGAAAGAACAACACCTATGCTACTTTTCACCATTAAAAGAAAAATCACAAACTCCAATGTATCAAGAATATCAAATACTTTTGAAGAGATTACCTGTAATGAAGAGCCTTCTCGAATCGCTTACGATCAAGGTAGAGAATAAAACGAAAATAAAACTGTAAAAGACGACTATTTATAGGCAGTCGAGGAGACGCGAGCCGACAAACCCCGGAGAGATTCCAAATCCCCCTCTTCTAATTATTTATTTATTTATTTATTCTTATTCTTATTCTTATTTTTATTTTTATTTTTATTTTTATGTGGGAGGCATTTCCTATATGAAATGGACAATGCTTATTCTTATTTTTATTTTTATGAGAGAGGCATTTCTTATATGAAATGGACAGCCTACTTTTATGTTTATTTTTATATTAATAATTAAAATATAAAAATCTTTTATGATAAAAATTAAAAATATATATTAGTATATCTATATTTAAAAAAATATATATATAATATGTCGAGAGATATCTTATAATAGAAGGGAATCTAATAATTGCAACAATATTATTAGTATACAAGAGTTTCAAAAATATGGATAATAATAGAGTTGCTTAAGTATGTACCAGCATTATCTAAGACGACAGCATGAACCTGAAATTTAGAATCATCAGATACTCACAATGTCAAGCCCACTCCTCCACTAACATCTCAACGCTACTTGATTTTATTGATTGTTCCTTTTTAAATATTCGAGCACTCTTCCACTTTCATTTGAATGTAATGGTTTCATATAATTGGAGACAAGTGGCGAGGCTTCTATTTTTGTTGGAGTAATAAAATAACACCTCCACAAAAACCCAAAGATGACATATTTCATGCATTTACCTATCATTTGCATGTCAAATTGTTTCAAAAATGGATTTTTGTTTACGAACATTTTGATGTCATTGCAGATGCCTCTCGGCATAATAACTAGCAATTGCATCTTGGTGTGCAATGAGTATACCGAAGAGGTATAGAAAGTAAATCACGAAAAAAATTGGTCTTTTTAGCATACATTTGTGTAGTGCATGAGGTCAATTAGCAGCCCATTAAGAAAGCAATGTTGTTTATGCAACAATGGTCCCAATGAAGAAAGTGACAACTTTAAATAAAATGTGCATTCATTTATGGGGAACGAAACATAAGTGAAAGAAAACTTTTGAATCAAGAAGTTAATTGGATTCCATTACCAATAGGCTCATGTTACATTTGCAATAGTGAGAGGAGAGTGATGGTTAGATAAGAGAGTGAGACATGTCTAGAGATAGAGGAGAGAGGAAGTGAGAGAGAGAGGGGGGGGAGGGGGGCCAAAAGAGTGAGACATGTCTAGATGGGGGAAGAGAGGAAGATAGAGGTAGAGATGAAGATAGAGATATATATATATACATACATATATACATACATATATACATACATACATACATATATGTATATATATGTGTGTGTGTGTGTGTGTGTGTGTGTGTGTGTGTGTGTGTGTATCTGTGTGTGTGTGTGTGTGCATACATATGTATGAATACATATATATACATACACATTTTATATATATATGTGTGTGTGTGTGTGTGTGTGTGTGTGTGTACATACATATGTATATGTATATGTATATGTATATGTATATGTATATGTATATGTATATGTATATGTATGTATGTATATACATACAAATATATATGTATGTATATACATACATATATATATGTATGTATATACAAAGAGAGAGAGAGAGAGAGAGAGAGAGAGAGAGAGAGAGATGTGTAGACACATAAAATTGTTTAAATTAATATTTAAATAGTTTTCCCTTTATCCCTTGATTAATTTAATTAATCATTATTAACCTATTATTCCCCTAAATTAATTAAATTACATTTAATTGATTTTCCCATCCCACATATATATATATTTTTAATTTATTAATTAATCATACATGTCTCATTTATCCTAAAGTTTGATTTATTTTAATAAATCAAACTCACCTTTAAGGAATATTCCAACTTTATTTCTAATCCTAAATTAGCTAAATTAATTCGTAATTAATTAGGCTAATTTAGTGATTCCTACAAACCCACATCTTAATCCCTCCATTAAACTAATTAATCCAAATCCTAATCCTTGTTAGTATTTATTCTAATTTAAAAATACTACTCACCTACTCATGTCACCTCACCCATCCACATCATCTTTGACCAAGGGGTTCTCACACGTGTGATAATTGCTCCTCCCCATGGAGCCACCCTACACTTTCCTCTTTTGGCCCATATGTCATAAACCCCCTTTTCTAGCCCTTACACCTTTGCCACAAGTGCTTCCACTTGTCAACTTCATGAACTTCCTAGGGTTGTTCACACATGTGTGAGCACACCTTCCCCGTTCCCCTAGGACAAGTGGGCTTCCCAAAGTTTTCTCACACATGTGTGAGCACACTTTTCTCTTTTCCCTATGTTGGGTGCTCTTCCTAAGATGTGTGAGCACACCTTTCTCTCTCCTTCAATCTCAGCTATCAATCAACTTTTGATCTTGACCATTCATTTCCAAGCCCCAAAATCTATAAATTGAGCCTTTCCCTCTTATCGATCCATCCACTTTGCATCATAGCCTTATGTTTCCCTTTTGGTTGCATATCTATTAGATCATTGCATCCATCATGTTGCCCTCTTGAGTGCATAATCCATTATCATAACACCCTCATCATGCCAAAATCATTATACACACAATCTTATGTTATGCAATTGTGAGAGAAATCCACATTCAACTCCATCAATCTCTCCAAACTTTCATTTTTCAATCCTGGAGCGTCAAGATCATGAAGAGGAGGACAAGGAAGAATCAAGTTGCATAGGAGCGTCATAAGGGAAGTGCATTTCATGTATTTTCCTATTTTTCATATATGCTAACATTCTTCTTTGATATTGCTTTAAAATGGTTTTGATTTATGTTGATGACTAATCCTTACTACTAATCATTTTAATGGCATTACATTTGACACGCCCAGTGGGTTTTTATTTTATTTTAGATCATTAATTCATTACAAGAGTTGTTCTTTTTACATCTCCTTGTTTGTCAATTTTTGCAATAGTAATATAATGGATCTAAAACATAAAGGATGCCTGAATGCTTTAGATGTCCACATGCACCCAATCTATTGATTAAGTATATGCTTTAGATGTACACGGTATTGTTATCACAGTGTTGTTTGTTTTCCTAAGCAAATTTCACCCTCTTTGTATGGATCTTGTGTGTGTTGGATGTGCTTTGTCTCCTACGCACAAGGCTCTTACCATTTTTTTGTGTATGTTGGATATTTGCTTTTACACATGCCAATTGCAGTGGCTTGAATGTTTATAAAAGCCTTTTCCTCGAATTCATTCCATTTTCTTGGAAGTTTTTACAATCATTTGAAAGCTCTTAAAATTACTTCAAAGCTGACATTTTACCGCAGAGGCAGGGTAGTTGTCTTCTTGTTGCCGAAGTTTGATCTTGGGTGGGATACTCTATTTTGGGTTAAAATGAGAGATACAGAAGGACAACATAGAGTAGTAATATGTGTGTATATCATCATATGGTTTCATTAATCATCTAATATTAGTTTGGTGGTAGCAGAAAGCTTGAATGATTTAAACAGTCCTTAGGAAGCAGAATATGATGTTGAAATCTTTCTGTGGTGGTCTGTCAAACAATAAATAAATGCAGGTTGTATAATTTGTTTTAGTACTGCCAATCATATCTGCTTTAATGTTTGTAAAGCCTCTACAACAAATCTACTTTGTGCATATTCTGCAATACTTTGTGCATATTATGTAAATCAATGCATTATGTCCACTGGAAGATCATGGTATTTTCTTTACACCCACCAATTGCATTTGCTCGACATTTTCTACAATGCCTTCTCACTGCAAACACATTTTGTGCATACCTACAATCAGTGCATTCCGCAAGATGACATCTCTTTGAGACATTAGCGCACAACGCCCAGGCAGGGAGATTTACCATTATGCTTTGATGGTTGCCCATTCCTTGTCCAAAGCTCCCATTGTGGTGAGGAGAACACTGGCCCAAACCCCTAGAATTCATAGACAATGACATAGGCATTGATGTAGACAACAATTATGTTAAGTTTTCTATAGTTCGGAAGGTGTGATTGTGGAAATTGCTTAAGTGCAGCTCGTGTTGGATGTTCAGCAAGAGGATATTTTCTATTCTGTATTTAGAATGTTTCTTAGAGTTGTGTAAGACAAGTTTCCTTTCTCATGTGTCATGTAAGGAAACTTCCAGTTTGCATGTCATGTAAGGAAAGTTCCTTTCCTGAGTCATGTAAGGAATGTTTCTCTTAGGATGTGTTGTGTGAGGAAAGTTTCACTTATCTTGCATAGTTGATGTTTTCATCAAGAAGGCTATATATGTAAGATCGTTGTAGCAACTAGTATGAGATTCTTTTGAGATTGGAAGATTCATGAAGTGATTTCTCGAAGGAAAGTTTTCTCTTGAAGCTGAATAGAAGATTTAACATTTGCAGGTTTTTCCCCGCATTGGGGTTTCTTGGGTATATCCGTGTTATCTGTGTTTATGTGTTTGGTTTCTTTTGAATTAGTTTTCGTTATTCATTTAGTTAAATAATCTAGAGTATTAATTGTTACAAATCGGATAGTTTATTTTCTGTGATATTTGTTAAGCAATTAATCGGTTGCTGGGTTATAGAAATTAACATAGTATCAGAGCTCTAAACTCTGAATATGAAGCCAAGTTTTGTTTCACAGATTTCTTCAGATTTCAATTTTCAACTTCTTCGAGGGTCTTAGTTTGCAATAGAAACCAGTGTTCGATATGAGGATAGGCTCGAGGGTGCATCTAACTTCTTACAGTGGAAGGTTCGGATTACATCTGTTCTCAAGGGGAATAGGTTGTGGATCTATGCTAGTACAGAAGTGACTTCTCCAGCAAATGATCCTATTGCCCTAGATTCGCATGAAATCAAGGAGGCCAAAGCTCAGAGGATTATCCTTGATGGGGTAAAAGATCATTTTATTCCTCATCTATCTGGGAAAGACACTGCCAAATAAATGTGGGATACACTCACAAAACTCTATCAGAGCGACTATCAGAGTTGTAAGATGATGCTCAAGGACAAGTTACATAACACAAAGATGTCTAAAGGTGAGAGTGTGGCCTCTTACTTGTCCAGATTGACACAGGCCAGGGATGAGTTGGTTGTTGTTGGAGAGATGATTGTTGAAGATGAGTTGGTGTGGATAGCCCTAAATGGATTTTCGAAGTACTAGGAAGTGTTTATCAAATGCATTGTTGGTCATGATTGCCTACCTGACTGGGCGAGGCTTTGGGATGATTTCGTCCAAGAGGAGATTCGTGAAAGCGGTCATCGAGGGGGCCAAACAAAGAAGGTTGACGATGAAGAAAATCTTGCACTTGCAAGCAAGGCCAAGCAGAAATTTAGTAAAGGGCAAACTAAAGGGTCATCTTCCAAGGATGGGAAGAAGAAAGACCTAAGTAGGATAAAGTGTTTTTGCTACCATCAAATGGGTCACTATGCTAGTTAATGCCCGAATAAGAAAAACAAGGGTAAGTCGAAGAAGCAAGTCGCAACTACTGCAGAGGTGGAAGAGTTTTCAACGCGGTTTGAGAATGAGTTTTCACTCATTGCCTATCTCTCAAGTTTAATTACCAACAGTGTTTGGTATATTGATAGTGGGGCTTCTTGCCACATGACGGGAGTCGGAGAATATTTCACCAAGTTGGAGGAGAAGAAGTTGGATTTCTTCATTGAGCTCAAGGACAATGCCAAGTACCATACAACTGGTGTTGGCACGGTCAAGTTTCAGAGGGAGTCTGCAAAACCTCTATTAGTGGAGGACGTGTTGTATGTTCCTGGAATGACAAATAATTTAATCTATGTTTCTACTTTGGAGGACAAGGGTTACATCGTGACCTTTGAAGAAGGCAAAGTTTATATTTGTCCTAAGAACTCCAAGGTAGCAAAAGTGATTGGAGTCAGGCATGGTAGTTTATTTCGGTTACAGTTTGAACTAGCACATGCGTTGGTGAGTAACAGTAAAGGGCTTGGAGAACTGTGGCACAGGAGGATGGCTCATCTTCACCATGGAGCACTTAATGTGCTCAAAGAAATAGTAACAGGGCTTCCTAAAATGAAGGTTGATAAGCATAAGGTGTGCAAAGGTTGTGCTCTTGGGAAATATGCTAAGACCAATTTTCCAAGCAGTGATTCTAGATCTGAATGAATTTTGGATCTCATACACATAGATGTATGTCGACCCATGTCAACAGGATCCCTGAGTGGATATGAATATTATGTTACCTTGATTAATGATTTCTCTAGGAAGACGTGGATATTTTTTATGAAGAATAAAGATGAAGTCTTCAGTAGGTTCAAAGAGTTTAAGGCTCTCATGGAGAACCAAACGGGGAGGAAGATCAAGATACTGAGGTCTGATAATGGAGGTGAGTATACCTCGAATGCCTTCAAAAATTTATGTGCTCACGAAGGTATCAAGAAAGAGTTGACAGTTTCGTACAACCCTCAACATAATGGGTTTGTTGAACAAAAAAACAGGGCTATAATTGGAGCAGCCAAGGCCATGCTTCATGATCAGGACCTACCTTGGTTTTTATGGGCAGGATCTTGCAATACTATTGTGTATTTGCAAAATAGGAGCCCACACAAAGTGTTGGGAAAATTGACTCTAGAAGAGGCGTTCACCGGGAAGAAACTAGATTTGGGGCACATTTGCATCTTTGGATGCCTTGTGTATTCTCATATTCCTATGGAGAAGAGAACCAAGTTGGAACCAACTGCAAAGAAGGGCATCCTTGTTGGATACAGTGAAACTTCTAAGGCCTATAGGGTTTACATTCTTGCCCTTAGGAAAACAATTATTCACAGAGATGTGAAGTTCGAGGAGGGAAGGGCTCTTCAGAAGTCTAGTAGTTTGATAGAGGTTCAGGAGGAGGAGCAAGCACCCAATGTTGAGGTTGCAGAAATTCCTCAAACTTCAATCACACAAGCTAAAGAGAAGAGCATGCAGGTCAAGCAAGTTGATCAACAGGAGGAACAAAGTATCCCTCAACCTCAGACTCCTATCACAGGGAGAAGGAGAATCGGGGCAGTTGAGCAAACAGTGAGAGAAGCCCAAGAGTATGTTGGTAATCCTAAAGATACAGTTAGACAGAGAAAGGCTCCCAAACGTTTTTCTAATTATATGGCACTCATGAGTGAACTGATTGTGGTGGAGCCTTCCAGCTTTCATGAGGCATCTAAGAATCAGGTTTGGAGAGATGTCATGGTGGAAGAGTATTATTTCATTATGAAGAATAGTGTGTGGGAGGTAGTACCACGACCCAAAAACAAGTTTGTGGTAGGGTCGAGATGGTTGTATAAGATCAAGCATGTTGCAGATGGTAGTGTGGAAAATTTCAAAGCAAGATTTGTGGCTAAGGGGTTTTCTCAAAAGGAAGGGATTGACTATGATGAGACCTTTGCTCTGGTAGCCAAGTACTCGTTGATAAGGGATATCATTTCTGTAGCAATGCAGATGGGTTGAAGGATACTCCAGATGGATGTGAAGACAACTTTCCTCAATGGAGTGATTGAGGAAGAGATTTACATAGAACAACCAGAAGGTTTTGAAGTGCATGGGAGGGATTCTCATGTATGCAGGTTGAAGAGAGCATTGTATGGCCTCAAATAGGCTCCTCATATTGGTATTATATGTTGATGACTTGTTTCTTACAGGGTCAGAAGAGCTCATAGCACATTGCAAGCGGGATCTTACAGAAGAGTTCGAGATGAAGGATTTGGGTTTGATAAACTAATTTTTCAGTTTAGAGTTGTGGTAGAAAGAGGAAGAGATCTTCCTTGGACAAGGGAAGTATACAATTGATATCCTGAAGCTATTTAGGATAGAGGACTGTAAGCCAATGTGCACGCCACTTGTAACCAACTGGAAGAAGGTTGATGCTTCTAGATCAGAGGCAGTAGACCCAACTTTGTACAAACAATTGATAGGCTCTCTTATGTATCTGGTCAACACTAGGCCAGACATTTGTTTTGCAGTGAATTCACCTAGTCAGTTTATGGTGGAACCTAAATTTGTGCACTGGATAGCTGTGAAGCATGTTTTGAGGTATCTCCAAGGCACAATTGATTATGGATTGAGGTATATTCAACAGGATGGAGTGAAGCTCAAGGGATTTACTAATGCAGATTGGGCAGGCAGTACCGTTGACAGAAAGAGCACTTCAGGGTGTTGTTTCAGCTTGGGATTGGGAGTAGTCTCCTAGTACAACAAAAAACAAAAGTCAGTTGCATTGAGTTCTGCAGAGTTCTACAAAGGCCGAGTATATGGCAACCAGTATGGATACATGTGAGGCTATCTGGCTTCGGAAACATCTAGCTGGGATTTTTTATCGGAAGCTAGATCCTACGATCATTTACTGTGATAATCAAAGTTGTATCAAACTCTCTGAAAAATCCAGTGTTTCATGACAAGTCAAAGCACATTGAGATCAAGTACCACTTCAACAGGGATTGTGTGGAGAAGGTGATAGTGAAGTTGCAATACGTTCCTATGGACGAACAGGTAGCAGACATTCTAACTAAAGCTTTCGTGAAGAGTAAGTTTCTATTCTTCAGGGATAAGTTGGGTGTTGTGCCGAACACCTTCCTCACTAAGAGGGAGGGTTAAGTTTTCTGTAGTTCAGAAGGTGTGATTGTGGAAATTGCTTAAGTGCAACTCGTGTTGGGTGTTCAGCAAAAGGATATTTTCTATTCTATATTTAGAATGTTTCTTAGAGTTGTGAGGTTATTTCCAAGAATGGTTTTATGTGTGGATAGTCTTAGTTGTGTAAGACAAGTTTCCTTTCTCATGTGTCATGTAAGGAAACTTCCAGCTTGCATGTCATGTAAGGAAATTTCCTTTCCAAAGTCATGCAAGGAATGCTTCTCTTAGGATGTGTTGTGTGAGGAAATTTTCACTTATCTTGCATAGTTGATGTTTTCATCAAGAAGGCTATATATGTAAGATCATTGTAGCAACTAGTATGAGATTATTTTGAGATTGAAAGATTTGTGAAATGATTTCTCGAACGAAAGTTTTCTCTTGAAGCTTAATGGAAGATTTAACATTTGTAGGTTTTTCCCCACATTGGGGTTTCCTAGGTATATCGGTGTTATCTGTGTTTATGTGTTTGGTTTCTTTTGAATTTTCTTCTGCTATTCATTTAGTTAAATAATCTAGAGTATTAATTGTTACAAATTTGATAGTTTATTTTATGTGATATTTGTTGAGCAAATAATCAGTTGTTGGGTTATAGAAATTAACAAACTACATCTGGTAGTTGCTTACGGAGGGTTAAGAGCTGGGCTTTCAGAATTCTGATGTAAAATTGCACTACATCATTTTATGAAACAAAGTAGCCATGTTCATCAAAATCAGTTGAGGAATGCGAGAAGTATATTATGTTTTGTGTGCATGTCCACTAGGCTGTGAAGATACATGTTGCATTTACTTGGACTTTCTAACGTATGTTCAAGAAATCATTTTTTGTTCATATCTTTTAATCATCGCTTTACATGTGATGACATCTCTTTAAGACGGTCTAGCAAAAAAAAATTCAACTTTCCATCCCCTAGTTTCTTTGCTTGAATGGTTCTAAAGCCTTTGCAAAAAAAGAGTTTGAAAAAAAAAAATACATTTTGTTTCATCCATTGGAAGTCATGCACTTTTAAATTTTTTTGTATGTGGCTGCAAACTTTACATTGAATCTTCATTTATTATTATACTTAATTACTATCCTTAAAAAGTAAAACTTTTGACTTTTTCATTATATTTCTTTTTTATTTTTTCAGGGCTTTAGCCCCTGGTCATATGGGAGATCAGGGAGGTCAGGGGCTACTCAAAATAGCAATCTAACACTTTCATTTAACCTCCCAGTCATGTGGGTGAGCAAGGGATAGGCATTTAAGGGCTTTAATTTTGTCCCCTTTCTCTTTGTAAATCCGTAAAAGAGCTATTTCACAAAATCAGATGTAACTTTTCACTCACAACTCGGATTTTTTTATTTTCAAAATGCGTTGGAAATTTGACTCAAAGATCTACGATATTATGTAAACCATTTTTCCAGAAATGGCTTCAAAAATCAGGTGCACACGTTTAAATTCAACCTTTTGTTTTAAACCTCGAATGCTCATATCTTTGTTATATAAAATCAGTTTTGAGCAAACTTTTTTTAAAATTCATTAGAAAATCATAAAGAAGTCATTTTTGCAAGTAATTTTTTGCATTAGACAATTTGTTTCATGTGTTTTACTCACATTTGAAAAATGGGCTTAAAATGAACTCTTCACATTTGGATTTGGAATTAAAACGAACAAGTGTCTTTTAATCCTAGGAATCACTTATGTATGCTCTCCTCTTGTTCCCTAGGGTGAACTTGAGTGCACCAAAAAAAAGTGGTTTTGTTTTCTTTTTTTAGGGGGCCTTCTTGGGGATTTCATCACCCTAAGGGATGACCTAAACTCCCGTGTTCTGGCGGAGTATAAAAAGTGGGGGGTGAATCTAAAGACACCCCTCTTGGAAGTAGAATCTTGTCAATCTTGGCTAAGCCCAAAGAACTTTATACCTTTGAGAAGTGAAGGTGGAGATTGGGTTAGCATCTCCTTCTGGCTATTTGACATTATTCTCTTTCATCTATAGATTTGGGTCTCATGTACCTTGTGTATATAGAGGACACCTCCTAATTGAGCCCATGAAGCCTAGTTGAAACTCTTTTAGCCATCTTTTCTTGTGGTGCCTTGTGCATACAAGGATTGATAATCCCTCTTGAGTAGGCTTGTCAGTGTGTCTTATTTTACTGAATGTTTAAAATCACCTTCCCCACTTGAAACCAAAAGGGGACACAAATCCAAATTGAGCCATAAGATTTTTTTATTTTGCATCATTTCATTGTGTGTTTTCATCTCTTAAGTCAAAAATCATAAAACTCAAAATTCCCAAAAAAATTAAAAAAAACAAAAACTCATAAAAATCAAAACATTTTGAAAAAAAAAAAAAGTTCTTTGTTTATGTCTAGGTGTCCTCCAAGACAAGCTTTGCATATCATCTCAAAGTCAAATCTTCCATCTATCAACCCTCCTAATCATTCCTCTCCATCTTAATCATTTCATTCCTAATCATCACAACTATCATCTCCTAATTAATCCTAACAATTCCTCCAATCATAATCATTCCTAGTCCATACCTAATCCATCCATAATCTTCCATTTAGGAACCTAATCCTTGTCAATTTTGTTCATCCAATTAAGGTCCTAATTCTTATCTCAATCATCTTTCATCCTCCAAATCAAAATCCAACTAGATATAAACCAATCTTTCCTCCACCATCATATTCTTCTAATCTAAACCCCATCTAAAATCATCCCTAACCATCCATGATCCATCTTCCAAAGTTCATCCATACTTGATCCCAATCCTCATCAAAGACCTAATCTAATCCAAATCCAAAATCCAAAACCAAACATCATGGGTTGGTTTGAACAAATGGTTATGGAAGTTCAAGGATCACCCTATCAATCATGGCCACCCCAACCCTCTTACCACATTGATCCCATAACCTCCCATCCACCTACCATATATTCCTCCCTACCACCTCAACATATTATCTCAAATCCTAACCCATCTCACATTCCTTATTCTTTCTCTACTTTGACAAGGGAAATCCTTCTTATCCCCCATCCATATCCCAATCCCCCCCTTTCTATGACACCTCCACTCATCATCCAAGTCCCTTATACTACAATCCCCAAACCATAATCCTAATCCTACATTTAATGCAGATCCCCTTCATAATCCTACTCCTCCACCTAATCCCTCAATCCATAATCCCAATCTTCCATCTAATGTTAAAGCTCCATGTAACCCTAATCCTCCAAAATCCATAATATCCCCATTCCTCAAGACTTTTTTTTTCCAAAAAATAAGCCAATACTTACAAGCAAAGGAGAAAAAATCCCCACCTCGCAACAACGTTTTCCAATCTCCTCTAGTCATACACCACCTTTATCCCCTCCAAACCAAGAAGAACCGCAATCCCTTAAGCTTCATGAATCTGTCATCCCTTCACCCACCCAAGTTGAAGAAACCATATCCTCCTTCGTCACACCATCCCCACAACCCCAACCAAGGCAAGCACTTGTTCTAGAGCATGCTAGCATAAATTACTCTTCATCTCAAGATCAAAACATCCCTCCATCTCATAATATCATTTCATATCAAAATTCAAGTCTACCCTCCACTCCATCATACAATGATTCCTCTCCATATCAAGATCAAATCACTCCATCACATAATCCCATCACATTTCAAGAGGAAAATATCCCCTCCATCCCATTGCATGATCCCCTTCCATATCAAGATCCACTTATCCCTTCCACTCCACCACGTGTTCCCATCCCAATTCAAGATAAAAGTATTCACAAAGCCCTCATTTTTAAATTTAAATTTTCTAGTGGGCTGCATGATTTTTCACAATTATTCTTTATCTTTTCAATCAATCTGCTTAGTTAATTGAATAATCATTTTTCTAAAATTTTGCATTATTCAATCATTTTGCAAGTTTCAAAATTCAAATCTCAAATTTCAAATTTCATATTTTCAATTTCCCTCCCTTAGTGCATGAGTTTTACTACTATTAGTCCAACCTATAATATCCCCATGAGAAGAAGTTATAGAATTAAGGCTTCCCAAGGTTTAATTACTGAGGGCAAGGAGCCTAATTTGGATAACTTATTCCATGAGGATATTGGTGGTTCCTCCAATCCTACAAATGACCCTATTTATTCTCATTCTTTACATAATTCTCATGATGTGGATGAATCACTAACTAGGATTTTCGTTGACCAATTGGCGAAAGATTAAGAATCAATTTGAAAATCTTCAATAATGGATGAGTCAACAATACCTGGAAGTGAAGCTCTACCATTGATTAAAGGATTAAAAAGAATGGTTCAAAGTGATAAACTTGGTATTGATTGTTGTGTGGTATTTTTCATATTGTGGATACTAATATTATGCCTATGAAGAGTTGTATTGAAGTCCTTGGTTATACACAACCTTCTAGACAACTTAATCATTCCATCCCTCTGACTACCCCTATGGCTAGTGTTCCCACCTGTGTGATGAAAAATGTGAATGCAAATACAAAGGATTAAAAGACAAGCTAACTAACCAAGCATACACAAGACATCATACACCTCAAGATTAGAATGATAATATCAAAACGAACTAAAATAACAATGCAATGCAAACCAAAACGCCCGCTTCAATTTTATTATTCCTCGCTTTTATGTGTGCTCGATGGCATCTTCATATGCTCAATATTGCTCCATGGTTATTGATGCAGATGATGATGGATGTGGGTGAAATATGAGATATTAGTTATGAGTGATAATTCCAGCCGAGTGATGATATTATCTCCATCTCTATCTCTCTCCCCTAACTATAATTCCTTGCCTCTCCTTGTATTTGTCTCTTCCCCCTCTATCCTTCCCCCTCTATCTATCCTTCTATCTCTCTCTCCCTCTCTCCCTCTCTCCCTCTCTCTCTTTCTCCTTTATATCTCTATAACTTTCTTATATCCACTCTTCATTTCTCTCCCTACCCCTTCTATCTATTTATATATACATGTCTTTCTCCCTATCTATATCTATCTTCATATCTCACTCATACACACATTCCCTATTTCTCCCTCCCTATCTCTATCTCTATATATCTCTCACCCACACAAACACACAATCCCTATTTCTTCCTCCCTATCTCTATCTCTCTATTTATCTATATCTCTCTCTTATACACCCCTCTCCCTTTATATCTCATACTCTCTATATCCCTCTCTACCTCTCTCTAGACATGCAACTTCCTATATCTTTATCTCCCCCTCTCATTGTCTCCCTCTTTCTATCTCCATTTCTCCCTCTCCCTTCTTCTTTCTCCTCCCATATATCCCTCTCTCTCACCCACTCTATATTTCATAAGTTATATCTACTCTATCTATTCTTCTTATCCCTATCTCTCCTTATTTCATCCCCTATGTCTCCCTCTCTCCCTCACTCCTCATCACTCCCTATTTTTATACGTCTACTTCTACTCTCTCTAACTCACACACACACACTCCTTGTTTCTCCCTTCCTATCTGTCTCTATCTCTATCTACCCATCTCCATCTCTCTCCCTCTCTATAAACTTTTCTCCATATTACTTGTCTTTATCACCTTTTTCTCTCACACTCTTTCCCCCTCTATCTCTATCTTCATATATCTCTCTCCCCCACTCTATCTATATATAATTATCTCTCTCTCTCTCTCTCTCTGATGGGTTGGTTCTTGGGATAGACTAGCCTAGTCTATGCTCTTGGATCCTTTCCTTGGATCACCCGGTGTTCTCTACACACCCTAGGGTCTCTAGGACTTCCCTTGCTTGAGGAATCCCCTGACCTTGCCCAATTCCACCCACCAATGAGTTGCAATGCTCCTCCTAAGGTCTCACCTACTCATGAGACTCAAACCCCTTACTATGGCTAATAAGGGCTATGCTTGTTCTACACCTTCCAAGGTCTTAGAAAGGTCATACTAGGTCTAATTCATGGTCTTTCCACCCATTCATGTGCCCCCAAGAGGTTTCAGGCCTTCAACCCCTTACCAATTTCACTATTTTGTGTTTTGGCTACAAAATAGGGCTACAAGGATTAGGACCAATTAGGCCTCCTAACCGGTCTTCTAGGGCTCCCTCTCACAAACAATGCACAAACAACCCAAACTCCCAAAATGGACTACCATTCATTTGGAAAGGGCTCAAGGATTTCTTTGGTTTTGGGCCTCCAAGTGGTCGTACAGTGCCTAGAGCGAATTTTGGGGTTTTTAAGGGTTTTGTGAGGGTTTTTCTGGTTTGCCTGGGTCACAGTGAAGGTTTTGTGTTTTAGCCACCTTTTTTGGATTGGTGGTGACTTCCCCTTCACACCATTGGTGCTTCACACACTCCTCTACACCTCCTCCAAAGGGTGCACTCTCCTCTGAACAACCTTACTCTTCAAGACCTCTGCAACAACAACCATTCCTAACCGGGCACTGTCCAGTCTCGCCTAGGAATGGGTCTTCAAATGGCTTCCTTGCATTTTCAAGGGCCCTTCTTGCATGTAACTATGATACAAGGTCTCTACTCTTATTCCCCATGGTTTCATGGTGATTCCACAATGGGGAATGGAGTTATGACTTCATTTGCACAAACCAATCCAAACTGGACAGCGACAATGCAATTTACAAAATATTTACAAACACACACAACTGGTAAATAAAAACCTAATCTAATTGCTCAAAATGAAGGTATTTACACCTTGAAAGATATTCCACATAGCTTTGCTTGCAAATCAATCCATTAGTTTGCTCAGTAACTTCATTCAAACTGACTGGTAACCCAAAAACAGTCACAGTCAAGCTTTTCTTCCTTGGGCCGTACAATGTCTGACATTCAACCCTTTAACTTAGGGTTTGTAACATCTTATACTACCCATACCTCAGTCGGTGTGCCAAATTTAGGGTTTTCCACGCCAACCTAAGGATTTTGGCCTCCTGGTGGAAAAGTTGCTTGATAACTTTTAAAAGCTGTTATGCAACTTTTGCAACTTTTGAGCAACTTTCCCAATGTTGCTTTTCATGACTCCTAGACCCACATTGGGCCAACCTAAGGACCCCACCATGATATGCAGGACCCCTAAACATCACAAAGACACACATACCCTCCATTTTCAAGAAAAACTCAATCTTGACTTATGACCCCTAAGATCTCCACTAGGACCTATGAGCCCATGGCTCATTATTTTATGTACAATGGCTTCATAAGAAGCATAACACAAATAAAACAAGAAGGAGGGAGAGCTTGGAAGGTCTCTCTCTCTCTCTCTCTCTCTCTCTCTCTCTCTCTCTCTCTCTCTCTCTCTCTCTCTCTCTCTCTCCTTTCCTAATTTCATCCCCATCCCTTATCTATCACTTTATCTAGATACGTCTCTCTCCCTTTCACCTTCGGTATATCTCTACCTCTCTTTTTCTCTTCCAATATATGTCTATCCCTCCCTCTATATCCCTCTATTTTATCAACCTCTCTCCATTTCTATTTGTCTATATCTATTTCTCTCTATTTGTGTATCTCTTTACCTCTCTCCCTCTCCCCCTCTCTCTATCTCACCATCTCTCTCTCTCTCTCTCTCTCTCTCTCTCTCTCTCTCTCTCTCTCTCTCTCTCTCTCTCTCTCTCTCTCTCTCTCTCTCACTCACAATTTTCCCCTCTTCCTCTCTCACTCTATCTTCCTCTCTCCTCCTCTATCTCTAGACATGTCTCCCTCTATCCATCCATCTCTTCACCCCCTCTCTCTCCCTCTTTCCCTCTTCTTAGACATATATATAGCTTTCCCTCCCTATATCTATCTCTCTATATTTTTCTTTTGTATATCTGTGTATCTCTATCTAGTTATCTTTGTATCTCTCTACCACTATATCTCTCCCTCTCTATGTATATCACTCCTCCCTCCTCTCTCTCTATATTTAGATCCATCTTTTTATCAATATCTCTACCCCCCTCTCTCTCTCACCATACTACAAACATAACATGTGCATGTTAGTAATTAAACTTTATTATCTTCTCGATTCAAAGGTTTTTTTAGTTTTAAATAGATCCTCATAATTGAATGCATAATTAACTTGAAACTATCACTTATCCATTGAGACCTTTGTTGCACAAACAACATAATTTTCTAAATGGCCTACCAATTGAACTCATGTACTACACAAATTTATGCTAAAAATAGACCAAACTTTTCCCTAATTGATGATCACATCTCTTCGACATACCCATTACACACCAAGGAGAGCTCATCTAGAATTGAATCTTTAAAAGAGGAGGGAGAACCTCCAACTCAGGTTGTTTGAGGGTCTACAAGACATAGACAACCATCTAAGAGGTATTCACCTAATGATTTAAGATGTATTTTTGCTTTGAATACTAACATAGAGGAACTTAGATTTATAAAAGAGGCATTAGGTATAAATGATGCAAAGACCATGAGAATTGCTATGAATGAAGAAATGGTAGCTTTGAAAAAGAATGATACATAGGATCTTGTACCATTTCCCAAAGGATGAAAACTTGTTCTAGGTATTTATTATTCACTGCCCTGTAGAAGGGCCTTTTACAAATCATGAAGGTTTGTTTTGACATTGTCCCTCAACCTTGTATGTCTGCTCTTTGTTTTAAGGATTGCTATCTTGATGGCTTTCAAGCTTTTGATTACTCAGATTTGCATGTGATACATACTAGTACTACTCATTATATCCTTTAGACTGTTCTGGATTTGTCATTACTCTATGATGACTGTAATAAAGTCTTTATCTATTCAATGGTTGTACTATCATTACTACCCTGACAATTGATACCAAAGCATATTGCTTTTGTATTCTTGGATTCTAGGTCTTCTTTAATGGTTGTATTTATGATTATAACAGTGAATGTTGTTATTCTCAGTATTATGTATACCTTGGACTATGAATTTTTTGTATGCACTGTCTCCTCAAGGTATTTGCATTGAACTATTTCCACCGCTTATGAAGCCTTTGACACTAATTTATCTATGATTTGTGACTATGACTGAGTATACATTATCTTAATGACTTCACATCTTTCTTGCCACTATTTTGAAGCTTTTAATGGACTGTGGAATATCACTATCTTTCTTTAAGTATAGGGACTGCTCTGTGAACCTTTTCCTCATATAGCTTCAAATGATATCTCCACAAGACCTGCACTGTGGTGTTGAGGCAGTGACAAGTATTCACTATTATTAGTGTAACTATATTTTGACATTGGACTACTATAATGGTTTTAGGACAGGCATTGTCCTTTTTAGATTATTGTCTCTCATGGTGATTATCTTTTATCACACAATCATCCTTTGTTGTTCTTACATGTTTCATCCAATACTTTATCTCCTATAGCACTGCTAGCTTTTCGGCGTGGCTTTTCTCAAGATCTGACCCATGTTCTTTAATCATTTTAAGCTCCAAGCATGGGTTTTGTAACCGCATCATGTATGATCCCTTGGATGAGACATTTCTCTACTATGTATATGCTTGTTATTGATTTTATTCTAAATTTTTAGCATTGGATGACTTTTGAAGAACTGTCTTTTAGCTCAGACTCCAAATAATGGACTGAGATTTCATTCATTTGTGCTTTGTACTTAGACTGCATATGGATTTTGAGAATACCTTTGTTCTCTTTTGTTACTACTACTGTCATTTATTTTGGGTTAGCTATATATGATACCATGTGCTTTTGACCATCCTTTTCATATGTTAGGGTTTGCTTTTAGGCTTCACTGTTTCGTACTGTCCCTTTTTTGAGCTTATTGCTCTTTGTAATACTAATGGCCATGACTATACTTTACCTACTTTGGATAAATTCTTTGAGCCTTGCTTTAATTTGTAAAGCTTTTGTCATTACTGCTCTGCCCTGTACTCTTTGTGACATGGCTAAGCTCACTGTTGTGAGCCTTCAATATCTAGTCTAATCTCTACTTTGAATGCATTACACATCACCGTCTCTGTATTATGCATTATCACCTTTGATTATCTTTTGTCACTCTATTTACTTTTCTTACCTATGCATGCTTTCACCTCATTACTGTTACAAGCTAGGGTTGTCATTGCACCAAAAGATCTACCTGACAATGCCCGATACAACCACTAGACATACAGAATCCACAGGAGGTTGTTAAACCATGTTGCGAATCCTCATGAGGGACACGGGCCCACTGCCAACAATCCCCCTCTCAACGTCACTCACCGTAGCCTGTATGATTCGAACCTATGACCAAGATCTGAAACCACTAGTTACAAGCTAGGGTTGTCATTGCACCAAAAGATCAACCTATCAATGCTCGATACAACCACTAGACTTGTAGAATCCACAAGAGGCTATTAAACCATGCCATGAATCCCCGCGAGGGACGTTGGTCCACTGCCAAAAAATACTTATGACAATGAATACACCTTTTAGTGGTGAATGTTATATCTTTTGGGACTGTTATAGAGATAATCTTATTGATATTCTGGGACTACATTATGACAGTGAAATGTCATTTCAATATGAACTGCTTCCTTTTGTAGTAGCCTTGTCAAAAACTCTTGACTTGGTGCTTTGATTGTAGTTATGAGAAATTGGTTCACAACCTCCACATCCATGTTTGTCATGAGATCTTGTGATTGCTGCACTATATGGACTGTCCATTATATCTCTATAGAAAATCACTCTTAAACTTTACCATTTGAGATTATGGACTACTCCTTTCATTGTCGAATAGTCATATTGATGTTCTTAAAGAAAAACTTGTATTGTCCCCTTTGATCTAGACTTTGTCTTTCATAGTGAACTATGACACTTTTCTTATTCCATCATTACTGATATTTTATTCATTGCACTCATCCACTATAATTGTATCTTGAATACTACATAAATTGTCTAATACCAAAGCTTTAATGTGACTTTTTGATGAGTTTAGACTTGTGACTATGGAAAATGTATTTTGGATGGAGACCCCCCTTGATCTGGCCTAAGGTTGTATGTTTGTATGATATAATCTTCATTGTGTGCTCTCTCATGGCTTAAAATTTTCCATGTTCTATACACTATATCTTGAAATCTCCATTGTGTATGGATTGACTGTGTCACAGTCATGTCACTGTCACATTATTCTTTGTCATAATAGCTTGCTATTACATCTTTCAAGCTGTACTTTGAGACTGTGAGTGCCACTGCTTATTTAAAAGCCTTTGATTGCTCTCATATGGCTTTTGTGCATTGTTTTTTTTTTATTTAATCATGGTTGCTTTATCACTATGTGGCTATAAATCTTCATTTAGGACTACTCTTTATACTATGATGGATGGAGTCTCTTACATTATCAGAATTTGTGACTTTACAACTTGAACAATGATTTTGATATGTTTACTCACTGGGCTACTCATTACTACTAATGCTCTGCTTTTTGGCTATGAATCTCATGATTCCATTGTCATGGTCTAGCTCACTATCATTTGTCATTGTCATAGGCTTATGAGGGATCCTTGAATTTATAGAGACTATCACAATGTGCCTCTATGAAATCTGTTATTTTCCAAGCAATGGAAGGTGTTTTAAAATTGATTGCATATTGCTTAAAGAATGTAACTACTATGAGTGCTCTTAATTGTAATGTTGACCACTACAACTCATAACTTTTAATTTTATGCTATGTGAGAATATATGCCATTGCATTTGACAAGTCTGAAACTATTCATTAAATTGTTGTAGCATGTTGCTATGAGACCTTGTAAAGATGCAATATGAATATGTTCATTCCTTTGATCATCTTTGTAATTGTAAACTTGATGCTCTCCCCCTTCTTCATGATTGCCCCTGTGTCAATACCCTTTAGACTGTATTATGTTGCTATGACTGTATTGTATGTTTTGTGAAGGCCATGAACTCTTAGTTGTTCACTATTCAAATAAACCTTTTCGTATTGTTGTGGATGAACATAAACCTATCTATTTAGATATCAAGATTTGAGTACTGTGATGAATGATCTGTATCCTTTCTTTTGGCACATTAATGCACCTGATATGTACCCTTAGACTGTGATAGTCAAAATGACTGCAATTTTCTTTTTTGTATTGGCTTCTCTTGATCTTTTAAGACTTTCTCTTAGTCACAAGGTTGTTTTCTTTGTTTCCAATGCATTGAGTTGGTGCTATATGTAATTATGACTATGAGGTGCTTATGTGCATGTCTCTAGCTTTAAAACTCTTAGGATATTATAGTTGTCTTTATATCTTATTTCAAGACCCTATTGGGGTTGTCTGGCCTTTTAACATATCTGTATGGTTCCACTGGACACTGACATGTCATTTATAACAGTGATCTAGAAAGTGCACTGTTGTGAATGATAAGCCCCTGTTCACTGAAGCCATATTATCATGTTAGCATGTTGGGCTCAACCCTTGTGGGAGCCTCATTTTACACCACATGCTTAAATGTTGAACATGATGAACCAGTAATGCATTGTGTACCTGTACTTGCATAGTGGACAAACAAGTTAGTAAAATAAATACATCTTTTATCTCATGATAAGATGCCTTGATGATTGATACTTTTCAACTTCTCTTGCATGTTACTGATATCTGTTTGATCGTTGTGGCATATGTGATGCACTATATTTTATTTAGTAGAACATATAAGGTCTCATAACGGGATCTCTAACACTTCTCTCTCATCATTTGCAAGTTTGTTTGAAGATCGGGAGCAAGAGAAGATGACTTTGAAGACCACCTGAAGACTAATCATCAAGCAATGATGGCTATGTTTTCCTTATCTATTCTCTTCTTCTTTACTTAGCTATATAGTACTTTTCATATGTTATATGTTGGTTCAGCTACTCCCACAACTTGTGTGGGACTTCTGAACACTTTCCTTCTTCAAAGAATGAAATGGAACTACTTTTTGCAATCTTTAATGTACTTTCGTAATGAAGTGGAAAAGAACAACAATATTATGCATTTTTTGAAAATTTTATTTTATTATTTTGCATAATAAATCTAAATCTTATTGAAATCTTTCATTTCAAATAACATTGAATAAATATACCTTTCACCATTAACAACAATAACTGCTCCAAGTCTGCCAATTTGAGCTATGTGCAAAAATTAGTAATATTTATATGACACAACGAAAGAAATTGATGGTAAAAGTTAACAATAATTTAGTTTGTAAAATGAAGAAATATTTGTATGCTCTCAAATAGAGTTCTAGGATGTGGTACCAAAAAATTGATAGATATATGTTGAGTTTGGGATTTGAGCATTCTAAATTAGATCAACATGTTTATTATAAATCTGACGACAATTATTCATGTACATTGCATTATATGTTGATCATATGTTATTCATTGGTAAAGGGAAATGAATGATTTCAAAATTAAAGACTCAAGTTGTAGCTAAATTTAAAATGAAAGATATTGGTGTAGCTAAACACATTCTTGGGATGGAAATTAGAAGAGATGGAGTGAACAAAAAGCTATGGTTAGGATAAAGCATGTGAATTCAGTTTTACAAAGGTTTAACATGTAGGATTGTAGACCATTATGTGTTCCTTTTAAAGTATGAACAAATTTATTTTCTTCAGATTGTCCTAGACTCCATCAAAGATCAAAGATAGGAGTAGAGTGCCTTACTAGAGTATATTTTTAAGCTTAATGTATGTTATGGCTTGCACTATACCAAACATTGCGCAAGTAGTGGGAGTTATTTCTAGATATATGTGTAATCTTGATAGATTTTATTGGGATGCAGTTAACTTTGACTATTTGAAGGGTACCTCAAGTTATTTTGTGTGTTATCATGGTAATTTGATAGGAGACAAGATTTCCTTGATATTCAAGATTGTGTGGATTCAAATTGGGTAAGTGATGTTGATAATAAAAAAATCCACCAATTTTTATGTGTTTACTTTATTTGATGGTGAAATTAGTTGGATAAGTAAGCAACAGGTTGTGGTTGCTTTGTCCACTACTAAAGCTAATTATATTGCAACTACTCATGCTTGTAAAGAATCCATCTAGCTTAAGAGACAATTTTTAGATTTTGGAATAAAACAAGGTGTAGTGATAGTTTATTGTGATACTTAGAGTGTGATCTGCCTAGCTAAGATGTATGTTTCAGGTTGTTTAGCTAAGGTAGTGAGCTCAAAGAAGTTTAGATGGTGTTTAAAGTTTATGGGTGGCATGGCCCATAGCAATTAAATTATGGTGTAGATAATCCCTTTACTCCTTCAAGGTTTTCGACAAGTGGGAGAATGTTAGGATAATGGTGTCTCAACCTTGAAATTACATAAGATTACTATTTGTAGTAAGTTTTATTTATAGAAAGATTTAATTTGAGCAAAACTTGGTCTAAAATTTTCCCCAAAGCTATGGATTGGCTAAATAAGCATGCCAATAATTTTTTCGTTGCACGATAATGTCTAGATTTCAAGATAGTAAAGTTTCTATTTTTAAATTTGTGAGTGAAAGCTTCAAAGTTAATTTTGAATGTCTTAGAGGCTTCAGATGGGCCCAAAAGTGGTCGTAACTAGTGTAGCTAGTTGTAACTTGATAGATCACTCAAGAGCTTAATAACACTTCAAACAAATTGTCAATTGGACACCCAAATCAAAAGTTATGGCCTCAAGAAGTCGGGTCTCCCGAAATGGAAAATATAAAAACATGTTGGACACATAAATCAATTGTAAAAGGGAGTTACATGTGTTGGTGTCTATTTTGACACATCATATGGCATCTTGGATTCAAGATAAGTTGGGAACCACTTTTTGGGTGGTTTTAGCTCATGGTTTTGTAATACCATTTGACAGTTTCATGTATTGTATCTCCTCTATATTAGATGTGTGAGATGAAAGTTGTGTGTGAGAGGCTTATAGCTATTGAGTTTCCTTTGGATCTCTTGTTGGCGATACTCTTGTGAGAAGCTTGCTATGCAAATATATTATATTTTGTTGTTGATTTCTTAATAATATATTGGGTGACTTTTGAAGTGTGGGGTTTTTCTCATGTAAGGGTTTTTTCTATGTAAATAATTGTGTTATGGCATGGATGTTATTTATATTATTTATATTTATCTTTTGTAACTATTGTCCCTTATTAAAAAACTATTGTAAATATTTGAAATTTGTTTATTTTACCCTCCTCTCAAGATTAGTGTAGGAAGTTGTTTTGTGACCTTATTTTCCTTACAATTCTTTGTTGAATATACTAATGGTTTCATGTGTACTTGTAAGTATACATGCAAGGCGAAGAACCCCAAAAGGAAATGAAGTACAAATAAAAAGGTTATCAACTTTCTTTAAAGGCACTCCCCACCTAGACTAACATTAGAGGTACAAACCTTGTATATTTAAATATGCAAGAATTTCTATAGAGGATAAATGTTAAAGGGAGATAGGACATTTATGGTATAATTCTTAATGAAGTTGAGGTTGGTGCACATTGTAGCTCTTCTTCTGTCCTAAAGTCTTTACAACTAGTATTGGCTTGTGCTAAAGCATGTGATCAAAAGAAAAGGCATTTGGCCCTAAGAGTCAAACTATCTTAGATATTTTAATGTAGAGGTTGTTGAGAGAGTATTTGGGCTTCCACTTATGCTCACTATGATAAAATAAACATGAAGGAACCAATGAGGTACTATGAGAGTCATACTACAAAATAATTAACTTTGTAAATGGTAACTTATTATTGATTAGGAGGAAATATATAGTCAAAATGACCAAGGCAATTTAGAAGTGTGAGTTATAAGATCCCAAAGATACCATCACGCTCCTTAGCAATTTTTTTAGGTTGCCTAGTTCTATAGAATTCTATCCTGAGATGTACCTTTGCATTTTGTACTTTTTTAGTGAGAAAATGATAATCTGGATAACTCTTATTAGTGATATGCTACATGAGCAAATTTTAGAAGGAATCTAGTAGAATCCACATGAAAACCTATTTTGTATATCTATCAACATTTCATGCCAAATTTTTGAGATTGAATCAAGTGGATGCACTATAATAGAGAGAAACTAAAGTATATGATCATTATTTAACTGAGTATAATCTTAGTATATATATAAAAGTCTAAATATCTATATAAATCTGAGTAAAAGTGAAAATGTTTATGAATATATATGAACATATATACATATAGCTATATTTAAATATGAGTATATAGATATATGTCTATATATATTCAGTATATGTAGATCTATATTGCGGCCGAAAAAGGGCTCTGGAGCCTGAAATTAACGGATTCTAGTTATTCATAGAGAAGTAGATGTAGCATAACAAAAACATATTTATAAAGCCCCATAACATAGATAACGTGACTAAGTATAAACATCTAGGTCTATAAAGTCTGCAACGTTTGAAAACGAGGCAAGCTTAAAAAGGAGTTCATCGAAGACAAAAAGTATATCCCCAAAAAAGATCAGCTTAAACAATAAGAACCCGACATGCAAAAACTTGGAGGCTTGCCATCCAGAAGGGGCCTCATCCTTTCTTGCCTTGCTTGTGAGGAAGCCTGGAGCTAGAATTCTCTAGCTTCACTGCTTGAGGGTCTTCAGGGGAGGGAGGGATTGGCATGTTATCTGGGATAACCGTGATATTCTCTGCCTCCAGAT